>NC_060141.1:547575688-547944438 GCF_021461385.2 Schistocerca piceifrons | reverse complement strand
CACATATGTCTGCCTGTGTCTGTATATGTGCAGATGGATATGTGTGTGAGTGCGAGTGTATACCTGTCCTTTTTTCCCCCTAAGGTAAGTCTTTCCACTCCCAGGATTGGAATGACTCCTTACCCTCTCCCTTAAAACCCACATCCTTTCGTCTTTCCCTCTCCTTCCCTCTTTCCTGATGAAGCAACCTTGGGTTGCAAAAGCTTGAAATTTGTGTGTGTTTGTGTGTTTTTTATTGTCTCCTATCAACATACCAACGCTTTCGTTTGGTAAGTTACAGAATCTTTGTTTTTAGATATATTTTTCCCACATGGAATGTTTCCCAATATATAATGGCACACAATTTTTATTTGCACTGTAAGTATTCCTTTCAGTAGCTAATGGTTTGAAACAAGTGTAAAATAAGTGATTCATTTTATAAAAACGACTTAATGAAAGACAACCACTCACTATGTTGGGGAGACATTGAAAAACGAACTGATATTGAGACAATGGGTTTCATTGTTGTAACTCAGCTCTTGAAATTGGAGTATTTATCAGAGCAAACATATATGCCATACTGTCAGCTACACTCTTTCTTAGAATTGTGGCACAATTTGGTATTCAGCTAGATTTATAAATGAAAACGTTTTTAAACTCGATGAAAATGAGAGAGAGATTTGTCTGTATAAAAAACATAACTGACACTGAGAGTAGAACATCTGCTAGCAGAAACATGTCCTATGTCAGAAACTATGTTGCAGAGCTCTTGTACATTAAAGTCTGTTTTTTTTTCCTACTTTTTGTACTGAGAGCCATTGATTCATTATACATAATGATTTTACACTCTGCTGGAAGTAAAAACTTTAGTCAGTATGTAACAGCATATTCAGCATAACTTGATGCCAAATCATAAATAAATGTCTGTTGTAGTGACAGCACCACTTTTTTAATCTACTTTGTTTTTGTGTGATTTACATTCAAGATCTGTCTCATATACTGGTACAACAGGGTGTCATAACTGATTTAGAAAATTCTCTTCATGGTTTCAAGACTGCTGTTCAGCAGTACAGATATTATCGTCTGCTCTTGAAGAGAAACTTTTCTCCACAAGATCTCAACCACAAAAGACTCACAGAGGTCAGATTTATGCAGGTAGTTGTAACTTCAGCCATTGATATATGCTCAGTGTTAAATTGTTTTTAACAGACGGATCTCTCTCTCTCTCCCTCCCTCCCTCCCTCCCTCGCTCCCCCCCTTTCTCTCCTTCTATCTATCTATCTTTCTCCCTCCCTCCTTCTTCTGTGTGTGTATGTCAGATGGGCGGGTGGGTGGGGGGAGGAGGGAGGGAGTTAAGTTCAACAGATGAACTTCTGCTATCAATGATTCTTTGTGTTTTCAGTGTCTCTGTTATAAATCATGAGTTGTTCTCTTTCCTCACATTATTTTAATCTTCTCTTTAGGACCTTCCACTGTGGCATTTATCGTAATGTATTACATCTGATTTGTTTCAGCTTTGTGTTAGCTTGCAACTTAGTTTCATAGATATTTACAGTGACACAAGTCCTTTCACATAAAATATTAAATAAATAATCATAAGCATGTTATTCAGAAGTCAATAATTTTGGAGTGAAGGAGACCACTCAGTGAACAGTAGAAGCATTGAATCATTGATCAAAACCTAGCAAGTTTTCTTCCTCTTTTGCCTGTGCCTGTCAACGACCCAATGCTTCTGCTGTTTGGGGAATGGTCTCCTTTACTTCAAATTATTTACATTCCACCAGAACTTTCCTACTATTAAGAAGTCATTAGCATGAGATGCATGAAAAGTTCTGTAAGTCCGTTGCAGAGTGACCTCTTAAACCAACTAAAGATAGGAAAAAACTGGTCTTCGCGATGCAGCAGCAAATTGTCTTGGAGTTCCTTCATGTCAGAAAAATACGGGTAAGGCTTGGAAGCAGCAAGCTTTAAGACTGCAGTATTCAGTGCTAATTAATATTCCGAACAGTCATTAGTCCCTCATATTATTTTCATACCAACAAAAGTGTGTCCCAACAGCAATAGTTTTAATATTGATAAAGCTATAATGTTTACTTCAGGTCGACCAATCTGTGTTATTCTGTACATAGGTAATAAGTCCTCTGTATACAACTGTAACCAAAGATCTCTTGAATATTATATGTGGCAAAGTGCATGTTCATCCAACAGATCACAAGAAATGACTTAAGTTGTCCATATTCAGAGTGTTTACAAAATAATTGTTAAAAATTGGAATACAAAACATGGAAAAAAGTCATTAACAACACCCCTGAATCCATCACTCCCAAGATAATATAGTAAGCATCAGAGCTAGAATGTATATTTATGTAACTTATGGAGACAAGATGATCAGTTTCATAGAACATTGTCAACCAATGGTGGATCCACAACTGCATCCACTCTTGCACTTCCTCATCTGACTGAAACTGATATTCATGCACATCTTTCTTCCGGTCACCTATGATGTAAAAATCACACAGTGAAATATCCCTTGACTTTATGGCTCATCACAGTTTCTGCAAAATGCCTGTATAGTGCTGCACACTGATTGTGGTTTCATGCTTGAGGAATTTGATGAGCAGAGAGCCCCTGCAGTCGAAGGAGGAGATCATCATTACCTTATCGGAGAACTTGTGTGAACAGCTTTGGATTTCTTTGGTGTGTGTGTGTGTGTGTGTGTGTGTGTGTGTGTGTGTATGTGTGTGTGTGTGTGTGTGTGTGTGGAGGGGGGGGGGGGGGGAATCTTTCCACTGTTGGCTTCACCATTTGCCCTTGGACTGTCAGAATGCTGTCAAGTGTAATCATCCTGTTGCATAACACCCACCCCACACTGCCATTCAGACAAAGGCTATGCTTCAACAATTTGGTTGAGAAACACTGCAACATCCACTCTACACCCCAGATCTTTCACCTTGTGATTTTCACATCTTTGATGACTTGAACAAAGACAAGCAAGGATGTCAGTTCTATTTTAACAAGGAAGTGCAAGAGTGGGTGTGGTTATGGATCCATCAGTGTTTTACAAAAAAGGAGTTGATCCTGTCTCCCAGTGGGATACAAGTCTTAACATGTGTGGTGATGGAACCAATCCATGGTTCGATTGTGGGGGTCTTTGGTCTTCATTTGACTGTCCATCATAAATTATTTGTTCATATTCTTTCACTTCCCTCTCTCTCCACTTTGATATGACTGTAAAGAACATCAGTATACTTATGCCAAGGAATTTACAAGATAAAAAGTTGGAACAACGTGACACTGGCAGCCAACTCAGGTCTTTATTAACTACAAAAACTTTCATTTGGAGCATAACATAAATGGCACACTGAAGAGATTGAAAGTAAAGCTGTGAGGGTAGGTCATAGTGCCGCATGGACAGATCTGGTGGTAGAAAATTTCCATGTGAAACACAAAGGTTCCCTGTTTGAATACTGGTTTGACATATAGTTTTAATTTGTCAAGAAGTTTTAATTGGAATGGTTCTGTAAAGTGCCTTTTAACCAATTAGTGGAAACATTACTATTGCATGACACATTAACTTTAAAAATAAGTTGCTTTTGAATTTGACAGTGTTCTAGTTTCACATCACTGTTAATGGTGTTATTCTGATTGTGATTTTTATGACTTCGTCATCCATTTCGCAGTAGCCATGGAGTGTTATAAGAATAGGGAGTATATAATCAGGTTGTTAGTCTCTTGATATCCGCTGAAAAGACTGTTGCATACGTTTCTTAACTTACTGTTTCCAGATACCTGAGGATATTTTTCCCAATTTGATCACAAAATAAAATGCATTCATGCTGTGTGAAAAGATACAACAGAAGCAAAACATTAAACATACAGTTGGTGTTTTAATATTCCCTCACCTCAAGTTACCACATAGTGTTCTCTCTCTCTCTCTCTCTCTCTCTCTCTCTCTCTCTCTCTCTCTCTCTCTCTCTCTCTCTCTCTTAGCTTTACCAAATGTGCTCTGCTGTAGATGTTGCCATGATTGGAATACACAATGGGAAAAGAGGCAGCAAAGCAATTTGAGGGACAGAAAATTCACTTAATAATGTGGCAGAAGGTTACACTTAGTTCTTTGGGTTGTTGTTGAATACATTCACCAATTCTATTACATCCTAGGGAAAGCCACAAGGGCACATCAGTTACTGTTTTCTGGCACACAGGTCCAAGAAAAAAATGTGTGTATATTAAGATTTGTCCACTATTTGACAATAAATTATAACATTTCATAAAAATGCTCCTGCTTCTTGCAAGCTGTTACTGTAATGGAGCAATATTTTACATTTCAATAATCCTGTTGAAAAAATAGGCCGTTCAGGATGTCCTGATATCAAAATTGCTGTAGGGCCATTGTTTAGTTCATATGCCTTCATCTTTGCTCATACTTTTCTAGAATTCAACAGTGCAAAATGCAGGATGGAATAATAAGAATATTATGAAAAGGATAGTTGCTACTCACCATATAGCAGAGATACTGTCACAGACAGGCACAACAAAAAGACTGTCAGACAAAGAAACAAAGCTTTCAGCCAAACACGCCTTCATCAGTCAGAAAACACACACACACACACACACACACACACACACACACACAAATGCATCTCTAACACACATGACAGCCAGAGGCTGTTACTGCAAGGCTTAAACTCACATACTCAGTACTCTGTCATATAATGCATCAACAGTCATCCTATTACCAAGTGGAACTCTCAGGAGAACATGACCAGTTAGCTTTCCAACCCCATCGTTGGTAGCAGGCAGCATTTAAACAACACCTTACCACATGGTAACCCAGATGCCCAATTTTTTTCACAGCACAACCAATATCACATCACGGGGTTCCTCTATCGTCAGAGATTAAATTTATGGACAATGGTCAATTGCCATTATATACACCAGTCTGCCAGGGCAGTCATCAGTGAAATGTGGACTCTGATTGTAGTGAAATGTTAGATAACACCTAAGAAGCATGCCCAATAGCAGTTTGGTTCAGCATAATGACATACAGGAACTCTTGTTGTATTTCACAGTAGTACTGCAAAATATTTAATTTTTTTCCAATAATATAGTTCTATGAACTTATCTATGGGGGATACTAGGGTTTGGTTAGTAAAAATCTATGTTAAAATCGTTGAGAGTTCACTGAAAACAATGTACAAAGTAGGATAAATTGTCCATTTGGGCAGAACACCAATCTGTTGGGTACTTGTAAGTTTTAAATAACTTTTCTTACAGATAAATCTGCTTATTTTCTGATGTATTTTTTTTTTTTTTTACTTCTATAATCATTCATGCTAGTTCTTAAACAAAGTGTCATTCTGTTCGAAAATAATTACGTCAGCTGTTTTCTTCTTGTTTGGACTGGTGTGGCTAGAGACCAAACTTAAAAAACATTTTCGATGAGTAGATAAAACCCTTCCTTATTACATGACTTCAGTCACCTATCATATGCTACTAGAAACTGTGTAAAGTGTAAAATTCAGTTAGATATCTTACTAGTACTAAACGGTAGAAACAAAGTGAGGCATTCAACCTGCTTCTGTTTAACATCCTGTGCGAGGGTTGAGTTATGTGACATTTCCATGTGATAGGTTACTCATGGCAGTCTAGTGTCTGCATTCCATAAGATGAGAGACACAAATTTGATGCTTAATCCAGCATGTTGATATGCATGTGATGGTTAGAATCTGTCCACCATTTCCTTTCTTACCCTGCTGCCAACCACCTGTTACAAATAATTTTTTCCACCATCAGGATTCAAACAAGCTAACCGTGGATCAAGCACCTCCATCTCAACATAATTTAGCAATCTCAGAGGTCAGCCAAAAACGGGTATGATTATGTCAAATAAAACGCTTTTTCACCAAAGAATTGATCTTTTTTATACTTTAGTAGTGATTTTAGCAGCAAAGTAAACAGTATTGTCAAGTAATGCAACTTTCCCCTCATTTTATATTTCATTTTTCAAATTTAAATTATTGGTCATCTCTTATCTGACACCCTAAATAGCTGTGGAATCCAAATAGTGTTGTGTTGCATTTTAAAAGTTGTATGCTTTCTTTAATTATAACAGAATACTTCTTGCAATTATTGTACTTCCTTGACATAAAGTATGTGAGTGATTTGATAAAATCTGATTAGCTAACATGGCATGTGAATTTCAGTAGATGATTCAACTTTGCCTTTTGCATGATGTAACCTGTAAAAGAAAAGCTTTCAAAAGATATTTTCCATAGTGTTGTTTTTAGGTTTATTTTATCTTTTGTGCATTCATACAGGTTTTGATCAATTTCAGCCACTTACCAAGTTAAGCACGTTTTGCTTTTGGCCAGTATTTCATTATCAGTTTCCCCACAAAGACATTCTATAGGGTGGAATTCTAATCTCTTGCATTACTACAGTGGGGTCCCTGAATGAGTGTCACACCTTTCCTTAACTCATTTCTTTCCTGTGAAATTTATACAGTATCATATAAATATAAAATCACATAACCATCAATCAACTGCACTAAAGATAATGATAGGCATAAGGATTGTGTCTTTACTTCTTCTAACTAGAACACAATTAGTATTAATGTACTCTATTTAAAGAGGGGCCATTAGTAAAGTCAACATATAAAGCATTGCAAAATTTAAAAGTTATCCTGTTCTCATCTTATGTGGGGCATGTGAAAGCTTTTAGCATTAACATACCAAATTAAATATGACAGGCATTTTTTTCCTCCAGTACAGCTAGAATTAAAATGTTAATATCAGAGTTCATATAGGCCTACAAATAGTAGATTCATGTACTGATTATTTTTCAGCACAATCAGTATGGATTTTCAGTCTGCTATATTGTCACAGAGCTTTGCAGTTCCTCACCTGAAGTGAAATGCTGTTCACTCAACCACTTTGTCATCTCTGGGAAAATATGAAAGTCACTCAGTGCCAAATCCAGGCTGTAGAGAGGATTTGAATATTTCTGTGGTTGAAGAAGTTGTTGTGGCAATGCAGAAGTATTCAGTCAAATATAATGCAACCGAGGGACATCTGATGACAAATGCCTCCTAATTTTTTCAGCATGAATCTGCATAGCCTTTGAAATGTCTCACAATATATAACCACATTGATTTTTTTCCCCGGTAGCACAAAGTTCTATGGCTGCAGGACACTGCAGTGACATGGCTCAAAAGACAAGTGACTCAGGTTTATGCAGAGACGACAGAAAATGTTGTACGCAATTACAACAAATGCCTCAGTTCCCATACAACAAATTCCTCAGTTCCCATGGTGAAATGTTAAAAACAGTTGATCTGTGTGTAGTATATGTACATAAAACTTTATATATATTTGTACTTGTTTTAATTTCTGGCTCTGTTGAAGGTTGGAAAAAAATATGCCTTGTATGCACTATGTACAGAACATTCTTTTCAAATGCATGACTGTAGCTCTAACTATAACCCTAATAAATTTCATCTTGCTGCCTCACAGATCTACTTGTATTGGATATGAGTGGAATAATTCTTAACTGGGATCATTGTTGTTATTGAGTTGTTTTGCATCATGTGTGAGGGCTGAGTGACATAACATGTCTATGTGACAGGTTACTCATAGAAGTCTAGTACCTGCACTCCATGAGATGAGACACACAAATTTGATGCTTAATCCAGCATAATCCAGCATGTTGATATGCATGTGATGGTTAGAATCTTCCTGATAAACAAGTTACCAAACTGTTTCTGGTACATAAAATTATTCCATTCTTTAATGAATGTCTGAATATGAAAAATCATAGCTACACAAAACTGAAGACAATGGAGATAGATGGAAAGAGACGTAGATACACTTTTTGTTCCACAGATCCAGGATGAGATCATCAATGAAGTAGAACATGTTATAAGACAATTTCATTACATTCTATTCCATTCTTTCTTATCCTAGTTTTTATACCTTTCCCATCTCATTATATGTTGAAACTTCCTATAATTTCTGAAATAAAGGCTTAGTAACTACATTTTTAATAAATTATCTGAATATTTGAGCTCAGGTGTTGCACATCTCTGAGTAACAAAGCAAATCAATCACCAGCATGGAGGCTGATTTGAACACTACAATGTTGCACTCACCTATTGGAACTGGCGTGCTTTTGCCCAAGATATGTATCATCTGTTACTGTCAGGAATTGGGATGTACTGTTTAATGTTAAACTGCAGACATTGGGCAGCTTGATAATTTTTGGCATCTGTAATACATTGCCAAAGGTGAAAGACTTAACTCACACAGCAACAACAGAATCATAGGTATATGACAGGATTGAGCTCCAGGCCTTCAAATCCATGTGTAACCATATAATCTTTGATAGTGAAGATGTCAGAGTCACAGACCATATGCAGCATTGTTACAATAATTTATCCACTTTCTTCTTAATAAGTGATTATTCCCCAAAAACACAACTTCATATACTTGTGTACACATTAGTTGTTGCACAAGGATACAAACAGAAGCCGGATACTGAAAAGAAAAGAGTACCCCCCCCCCCCCCTCTCTCTCTCTCTCTCTCTCTCTCTCTCTCTCTCTCTCTCTCTCTCTCTCTCTCAAATGCAGGAAGGGAAGTTTGTATGGAAGAAGGTACTGGAACAGGTTGCATTTGGGATAGAGTGGAAGTGGGTATAGGGCAGGGGGTTTGCAGAGATTGATGCCAGGAGGATTATGGACTGAAGGATGTGTTGTAAGGACTACCCCCATCTATGTAATTCAAAGAAGCTAGTGTTCTGGGGAAGGATCAAGATGGCACATGTTGTGAAGCAGTCACTGAAATCAAGATTGGGTTCAGAAACATCTTCCAGCACAACTACTCTTGGTCACAGTTTGGCAGGAGGAAATCATTCAGGTGGACATCTGATTGGTGCTCATGCCTACATAAAATGCTGAGCACCAATAGCACTTAATTTTCACTGTATTCACAATTACTTCTCCACTCCAGGCTGTTCTATTTAGTTGTTTTCCTCTTTCTACTAGTAATTTTCATTGTACACATCTCCACTGCTCACTTTTTGTGGTCAGTCATTTAACATTATTTTAATTGTTTTCGATGTATGCATGTGTGAAGTTTATGACCGTATTTTAATGTGAATGAAAATGGTTTACTACACCCACCCATATACCATGTTTGCTTTTTACTGACCCTGTGTGTTTCATATTATTCCGTTTAGTGTAACAAGGTTCAAATGGCTCTGAGCACTATGGGTAGTGTAACAAGGTCTGCATGTAATACACATCAAAACGAATAGATAAGCAAGAACAATATTTCATTAGAATAACAAACAAAAAGAAACAAACACAGGAAAAGCAAAATGAAGTCAATATTACACGAAAACAAAATAAATAAATGACACATACACCCCCCCTGCATGACCAACAAAAGTTCTCTGTTACAGAATAAAGATAAATGTGAACTTAATATCATTGCATATTAAAGTATATATAATCTCATCAACATGTCTTTTTAGAATGTACATCAAAGCCATATGAACCTCAAACAAAACTACAGATACCTATATGCAGTACATCAACTGAACAAAGACTACTTCCAAGTTATGAAACAAAGATTACATCTGAGCTATGCATCAGAATACAAAAGGGATAGTGTTTTATTCGGAACATACAAATGTCAATAAACTTAAAGTCAGTCCATTTAGAGGAGGTCTTGGAATTACTCCACATTTTTGAAAAATTTAATTGACTCCCTTCAACTTTCTCATTAAGCATTTTATGTTCACTCTGGAAATGATTACAAAGGTTTGTTACTCTTTAGTTAAGTTCAGTTGCTTTGCCTTGATGACTACGTGAAATATCCAAAGATTTATTTTTATGTTGATAAATTTTTACCAGATTCATAAGTACAGATGATGATGACACAAACTATCTAACTAACACAAAATTCAGACAGCATCACAGAAAGAAAGATGTACTGGGAAGGAAACTGTTATAATTAAAGCTGAATAGTGTTGTGAATGTGGTTACTGAATATTTTAAAGTAATATTTCAGATTTATATGTATACTTAGACAAAAAAACTTAGAACAGCCAGAAGAGAGACAACAAAACCATGTAAACTTACATCAGATTTGTTAATAACACAGTTATTGTCCATCCAAGAGAGGACACCTTGCTGGTAAAAAAAGCTTAAAGTATGTGATATGCAACTCTCTTCATTTCGGTGTAAGTATGAACAGCAAAAATAACAGAAATAAATATAGAAACTACAGATCACAAAAGATCCAAAAGTAACAGAGAAAGAATTGAAAGCTAAGGGAAAATGTTACAGTAATCTCAAAATTATTTGAAGGAGAAACAACTGTTATCTTAAAATAACCAGAGACATCAGAGAGGTGCTTAAGTCTTTATCAGCCAGTAACACTACAGAATAATAGATGAACAAACACTACAAAAGAACATTCACACAAATTCCCTCTTAAAAGATACTTATCTATTGTTTATTAATAATGAGAAGAAGACCATCATTCATATGAAAAATAAAGCAATGCATATTTATACCATAACTTAAAATATACAAAGAAAGCTTCTCTATCAGCTCTGTAGTGGTAATAGAAACAGCTTGGGCCACAAAGTCAATCTCAAAGAGTTAATTTTATAACAATATTATGAAAAGATAGTACTATTCACCACACAGCAGAGATGCTGTGAATCACAGATAGGCACAACAAAAAGACAATCACAAAATAAGCAGAAAAGGAGAGAAGTAAAAAGACTGGGTGCATTGATGGAATAGAGGGCTGTGTAGTGCTGGAATGGGCACAGAGAAGGGGTTAGATGGGTGTGGACTATGACTAATGAAGTTTGAGGCCAGGAGGGTTACGGAAATTCTAAAAATCTGGTGTTGGTGGGAACGATGATTACGGCAGAGGCTGTGGAGCAATCATTGAAATGAAGAATGTTGTGTGGGGTGGCATGCTCAGCCACATAGTGGGTCCAGTTGTTTCTTGGCCACAGTTTGTTGGTGGCCATTCATATGAACAGACAGCTTGTTGGTAGTCATGCCCACATAGAATGCAGCACAGTGGTTGCAGCTTAGCTTGAAGATCACATGACTGGTTTCACAGGTAGCCCAGCCTTTGATGGGATAGCTGATGTTTGTGACCAGACTGGAGAAGGTGCTGGTGAGAGGATGTATGGTACAGGTCATGCATCTAGGTATATTACACAGATATGAGACATGAGGTAAGGGGTTGGGAACAGGGTTTGTGTAGGGATGGATAAGTATATTGTGTAGGTTCGGTGAACGGCAGGATACCACTGTGAGAGGGGTGGGAAAGATGGTAAGGATGGTTGGCAGGACATTTCACATTTCAGGGCACAATGAGAGGTAGTCGAAACCATGGCAGAGAATTTAATTCAGTTGCTCCAGTCCTGCGTGATACTGAAATATGAGAGGAACGCTTCTCTCTGGCCGGAGAGTGAGACTTTGGGAGGTGGTGGGTGACTGGAAAGATAAGGTAAGGAAGATCTGCTTTTGTACAAGGTTGGAAAGATAATTATAGTCTGTAAAGGCCTCAATGAGATCCTCGGTATATTTTTAAGAGGGACAGCTCATCACTGCAGATGCGACGACCATGGGTGGCTAGGCTGTATGGAAGGGACTTCTTGGTATGGAACGGATGGCAGTTGTCCAAGTGGAGGTACTGCTGGTGCTTAGTAGGTTTGTTATGAACAGAGGTACTCATGATGCCGTTCTTGAGATGGGGTCCACTTCTAGGAAGGTGGCTTGTTGGGTTGAGTAGGACCACGTGAAGTGAAAGGTTGAGAAGCTGTTGGGGTTCTGTAGGAATGTGGATAGAGTGTCCTCACCCTTGATGAAGATCACAAAGGTGCCATCAGTGAATCTGAACCAGTTGAGGGGTACCAGGTGAGGGGTTTAGGATTCTGTGTGTTTAGATCCCTTTAGAGGACCCATGAATAGGTTGGTATAGGATGATGCCATTTCTTCATTTCAAGGGCTGCTTCACAGCCTGCCCCATATTGATCCTTCCCACCAGCACCAGCTTTTCTGAATTGCACAGATGGGAATTCTCCCTGCAATATATACTACGTTCCTGTAACTCTCCTGGCCTCAACATTCATTTGTCATTGTCCTCACCCATCTTGTAGTCATTGTCCTCACCCGTCTACCCCTTCCCTGTTCCCATTCCAGCACTACACGGCCTCTGTTCCATGAATGCATCCAGTCTTTTTACTTCTCTCCTTTCCACTACCCCCTCTCCTCTCCTCCCCCTACCCCTCTCCCGACTTTCGAATAGCTTTCTGACTGCACCTAGCTGTTCTAACTTCTCTTCATCTCACCCCTGCATGCTCCCCAGCAGGATTTCAGAGTCCCCCACCCCTATGCTGCTATCCCTCCCCTTCCCCCTCCCCATCCAGTCTCCTCCTTACCCCCACCCAGTTGCCTCTCCCATCATGCACTGCTGCTACTGCTCATTGTGTGGCTTCAGCTGCCAGAGAGAGACTGTGGTTATGTGTGTATGAGTTGCATTTCATTTACATGAGTGTGTGTGTGAGATCTAATTTTTGACAAAGGCCTTGTTGGCTGAAAGTTTATTTTGTGTCATTCTTTTTGTTGTGCCTATCTGCGACTCAGCATCTCCGCTACATGGTGATTAGCAACTGTCCTTTTCATAATACTGTAACATTCCAACCTGGATTTTCCATTGTTAGAATTAATTTTATTTTACACTACTAAAGAGTACACCAGAGTCATACACAGCAGTCCGATAAAATTTTGCTAAGAAAACATCAGTTGGGAAGAAAATATAAGTTATATTGAATGTTTGGGGTAGTCTTGACTACTTGCTTGGATAATAATAGTTTTGTGTGGCTCAATGGCCTGGTTCAAGTCTTTCGACTGGATGCCACTTCAGCGACTTGTATGTCCCTAACCTACCTCAGTTATTTAACCAGCACAAGGGGACCAACAGTTTAATGTAGAATCTCAACCACGTGTATTACTAGTGAATTTCCACACCTCTGGAATGTGAATGCTAGGTTAAAAGGTAGACTCAAAAATCAGTTGTCCATTAGAGATTTGATCCTGTGACCTCTTTTTAAGTTTCCGGGCATGTGCTTTAACATCACACCTGGCCAACTCTTTCTTGGATGGCCTGGGCAACTGCACATGAGAAGCAGAAGGCCCTGTTTCAAGTATTGCACTGGCACATATTTTCATTTGTAACATGATGATTATATTACACATCCAGCATCAGGACAGATTAGAATCCCAATGATTCCATTCCCTCCATTTCTATGGACTTTTTGAATTGAATGTATAATCACTATGGCAGGTAAAGTATGGTTCTCAGTCATAACACTTCCACTGAGGTGCTATTCTCCAAGGAAGATCTTGTGATTGTTTGTTCAAAAAATGGGAAGAGAACATCTGTGACACTGAATACTTGGATCAGTTCAGGAGGCATCCCTGCATCTCCTGATTAGTCAAGATGACTGCTCGCAACAAGCAGGAGATCTGTGCTGCAAACCCAATCTGGTACAAATTTCCAGTTATTACAACATATTAAGTTTTAATATTCATTATACTATATGAAACAAACAGCAACATACAATTTTTTGGGCTCCAAGGAAGTAAATTTAACATATTTTGAAAATCAATAGCCACCATCATCAACATTCAGTTCCTCATGCAGTCCATTAGCACACATCCATCTAGCAATCAGTGCCATGTTCAGCAGATAATACATGCTTCTCCTAAATAGAAATGAACTACATGAAAGAAAGAAATCTAATTAAAAGCATAGCAACAGCAAATGGATGCCACTGACGACCTCTGAAAGGAAATCAAGACACATGTGAAGTTAACAGTGGAACTAATTCCAAACAGCAAACTAAATGCATATTTCCCTTATGTAAAAAATATTTCACAGAAAAGTGAAATCTTTTTCAGACTATGCAGTATTTTCAACCACAATCAAACCACAACAAAGCCTAGGCACAAGATAAGAACCAACAGAAATAAGTACAGAAACAGTGGTATTTGTAAAATAATCATTCTACACCCAAATCATTTACATACAAAAGATACAAAGAGATTGTAAAACAAGATGTGGGAAACACTTTCAGACTTAAGTGTCACTGTAACCCACATTTATGAATCTGACTGTTCCTTTTCATCTTTTGCTCTGACAATTTTATTTCCATAGTAGAACCTTAAAAAATCTTCTGTTATAATTTGGTTCCTGTTGGATATAAAAATAAAATGAACAATGGAGAAAACATTGTGAAAAGGCAAATAACCAGTACAACTGCAGTTAATATGTGAAGAACATAAAAGCAGTAAGAGTTGAAAGGCATGTTTACTATCTTCCTGAAAATATTTTCCTGTAACTATATGTTTCAGTTTATTTGTAAATTGACAGGATGTGTACTTGTGGTCACATAACAGAAATATTTTTAGCTGTACCTGAAGTGTTAGGAGACATTTTGTAAACTCCTGCTTTAATAGTGTAACTGTGGTGGTCTAGTGGGTAGAGTGCTCAACTCAAGCTGTGGATGTCCCAGATTCAATCACAGGTAGAAGTGGGGAATTTTCCTCATTTCAGCCCCTCCAGGATGGCCTTGGTCTACCCAGCCTGCTATCAAACTGAGTACCGTAGACCTTTCCCAGGGTGAAATGTGGCTGGGGCGATGGGCTCACCACTTTCCCCCATGTAGCACAGTAGTGAACAAAAGGCTGCACTCAGCAAGCAGTCAGGCCAGAAGCCCATTCATGGATTGAAGCACCACAGAGTTCACCTTCACATATTACCTGTTTTAAGAATATACGAGCCATACCTGTTGGCATAATGTAGCATTTATAAATTCTTCTGTTGAATACAATTGTATTTTCTTTGTCTTTATTAATTTTTTTTTTACATAACTATCATACAGGTTTTGTCAAGATACAGGCTAACTGTTTTAATCATTATTAAGAAAAATACTTATTCAAAATTTAGTAAATATAAACAATGGAGACATAGCTAATACTTACTGTTTTGTGTAACTATGTCTGTCTGCTTTTAGAAATTTAGTGTCCCCCTCCTACCACCCCCCCCCCCCCCCCCCCCTGCTTGTCTCATGTACTACAGTTGTCCTTTATCTGTATGATTATGCTACTTTGTGTTGTTTTTGTGTCTTTTATTAAAAGCTTTTGATATATTTTACCTTCCTCATGAGATGCAAATAGATGTCTATAGTGTGTATACATTAAAACAAAGAGGTATAGAATTGTAGGAGATTGCTATCATGTGCTTATAATAGTGTTCTCCCGTTCAATATATGTTTCATTGGAATGCTGTTTGTAGACCACTGCTGTATTACTTTTTCTTAGTAGCTTTTGATGTCCTGAAGTGCTTTTGCCTTTAGAATAGATTTTTTTATGTGAGCAGAAAGTCAAAGAGAATGAGAAGCAGTCTTAAATGATCCAACAATCAATTGAGAAAATTATAGTTTTGAAAGCAGTGAGCATGAAAGATAGCCTGCAAAACATTACTAACCACCTTCTTTGAAACTACCTAGGACAGATAGGTTGGAAGCCCACTAATTATAGAAATTATTAGATCTAATGGCAACAAATAGATCAGACCTCTTTGAGGATGTCCATATTGATTACTGCATAATAGGTGTAAAACAAATCATGGGGATATAGATAGAGAGATGGTGAATGAAATATATTTGGCTGTCAAGAGGGCTATTTTTGAAGCCTTCAGTGACTACCATAGCAGAATCTTATCAAAAGATCTCACAAAATCCAAATAAAGCCTGAACATATGTAAAGGCTGTCAGTGGCACCAAGTCAGTGTCCAGACACACATGGATGATACAGGAACGGAAACTGAGGATAGTGGAGTAAAACCGGAAATGCTATTCCCAAAGGTTCCTTTACAGAAGAAGATCGTGGAGTGTTGATGCACACTACTTCTCACACAACTGCAAAGCTTGGTGACATTGATATTAATGTCAATGGCATTGAGAAACAGCTACAACACAATAATTAAACAAGACTCCACAAGGATCCATGAATCTCTGTCAGATTCTGTGCAAATTTGCAATTGAGTTAGCTCCCATTTTAACTGTAATACACCATAGATCACTTGAACTAAATACTGTGCCCAGTAAGAGGAATGAAGTACAGCATTCACTACTACTACTTTACCTCATCTGTTGTAAAATCCTAGAGCATATTCCAAACTCAAACATTATATGGTATCTTGAAAAGAATGAACTACTCTATTTTGATAACATCCATCTTGTGAAACCCAACTTGTGGTTTTTTCACATGACATGACATTATGAATGCTGTGGATGAAGACAATCAAGTGGATGCAATATTTCTTGACTTCCAAAAAGTATCTGACTTGGTACCATGTGGTTTTTTCACATGACATGACATTATGAATGCTGTGGATGAAGACAATCAAGTGGATGCAATATTTCTTGACTTCCAAAAAGTATCTGACTTGGTACCATGTTAAGAATTATTAGCAAAGGTGCATTTATGTGGAGTACCAAGCAAATTTGTAACTGGATTGTGCATTTCTTGGTAGGGAGGACACAGCATGAAATCTTCGATGGAGAGATGGCGACAGATGTAGAATAAGCTTCAGGCATGCCCCAAGGTGGTGTTTTGGGTCCCTTGTTACTCATATTGTAGATTAGTGACCTGGCAGATGATATTAAAAGTAACTTCAGACTTTTTACAAGTGAAGCAGTTATCTGTAGTGTAGTACTATCTAAAAAAAGCTGCAGAACTCTCCTATCAGGTCTTTATAAGAGTTCAGAACCTTGCAAAGACTGACAACTTGTTTTAAATGTTCAGAAATGTTAAGTTAGTCACTTCACAAAATGCAGAACAACAGCATCCTATGACTACAACCTCCACAACTCTCGAACGTAATCAGTCAACACATACAAGCACCTGGGTGTAACAGTTTGTGGGGACATGAAATGGAATGTTCACATTTGTAAAGCAAGACTTTGGTTCATTAGTAGGATACTGGGAAAATGCAATTAGTTTACAAAGGAGGCTGCTTACAAATCACTTGTGCATCCCATCTTAGAATATTGCTCAAGTGTGTGATCCATGTCACACAGTATTAACAAGGGACACTTAATATATAGAAAGAGGGTTGCATGAATGGTCACATGTTTGATTCATGAGACAGCATTACAGAAATGTAGAAAAATCTGAGTTGGCAGATGACTGAAGACAAACATCAACTATCATGCAGAAGCCTACTTCAAAAGATTCAGGTCCCAGCACTAAGTGAAGAATCTAGAGATATCCCTTGTCTCTATATCTGTCACTTCCATGGGGGCAATGAAGATAAGATAAAACTAATTACAGCATGCACAGGGATAATTAAGCATCCATCCTTCCAGAACTTATTATACGACTGGAACAGGAAGAAATGGTAACATGTAGTACCATGATAAGTACCCTCTGCCATTTCATATCACAATGGCTGGCAGAGCATGTATGTAGATGCAGATGTAGATGTAGCCTTTGAGGAAGTTGTACCATCCTTAATTTTGGAAAATTAAAAAGTAATGGTTAATGGAATCTATCTCCACCACCCCCATTTTGATTATGTCATTTTTATGTTTCCTACTAATGCATATTTACTTCAACAGTAAATGGAAGAACTTATTAAGACAAGTTTGAAAGCAGACCTGAAAATCAGTTACAGTAAGACTTTTATGGAGGTATTTGTCTGGAGTGCAGACTTATATGGAAGTGAAACATAGGCAGTAAACAGCTCAGACAAGAAGTGAATAGAAGAATGTTGAAGATTAAAGGGGTAGACCAAATAACTGAGGATGTACTGAAACAAATTGAGGAAAAATAAATTTAGGGCACAACTTGACTAAAAGAAAGGATACGTTGATGGGACATAACTGAGGCATCAACGAATTGTCAATCTGATGATGGAGGGAAACGTAGAGGTAAGAATTGTATAGGGAGACCAAGATGTGAATACAACAAGTGGATTCAAATGGATGTAGATTGCAGTAAATATTCAGAGTTGAAGAGGCTTGCAGGGGACATACTAGCATGGAGAACTGCACAGCTTTTAGATTGAAGACCACAACAACAAGACTAAAATAATGTCTAACTGAAACACTAAAAAAGTTATAAAAATTAACAATGCAGTTATAGAGATAATTAATGAGTTTTTATGTCTAGGTTAGTTGAAGACAGTGAATTAATGGGCAACAAAAACAGATAAAAAGGAGAGTGAAATGGTTAGGAGTGCTTTTAGAAACTAAAGGGGATATTCTAAATCAAGATTTCATTGTTATTAAAATAAAAAGTTTACTATCAGTGAGTATTATGTGCTATGATTTTTGATAATGAGACTTGCTTTTAGTGCAAAAATCATTAAAAAAACTGTAGGGTGATAATGGTTTTTATAGTCACAGAAAAGGCACATAACTCAGTTAACAGGGAAAGACTCTGGGAAGAAATGGAGAAGATAGGTATAGAAGATGGATGCATTAATGTAATAAAGACAATGTATAGCAGATACAAATGTAGAATTACAACACCACTGGGGAACTCTGGATACTTCAAAATAAGACAAGGACTTAAACAAGGAAGTAATCTGTCTCCTGCACTTTTTAATGTTGTGATGGAGGGAATGAATAGGGAAGTTAAAGACATAGTAAAAGAAAAAGACAAAAAGATGATTTTTGCAGATGATGTGGTAATATGGGGTGATGACAAGGTAGATGTACAGTTGCAACTTGATGCGTGGAAGGAAATAATGAAAAGGTGTGAATTAAAAATAAGTAACGATAAGAGTGAAGTAATGGTATTTGGAAGAGACAAAGGGATCAATGGAAATATTACTTTGAATGGAGAACCCCTCAAAGTGGTAGACAGTTTCCTTTATTTAGGGAGTGAAATATCTAGTGAGGGGAGAATAACCAACGAAATTAATAGGAGGTTACAGAAGGAAGACAATTTCTATCAAACAATCAAACACCTGATTTGGAACAATGAACTTTCAGAAAAAGCAAAACTCCTTATGTATAAGAGTTATTACTTCCCTATTGTCACCTAAGGAGGAGAAACATGGACAATGACAGAAAGGGACTGGAGCAGACTGCAGGAAGGGGAAATGAAATTTCTCAGAGCAGTTAAGGGAAAAACAAGAATGGACAGAGTAACGAATGTAGATATTAGAAAGGACTTTAAACAGGAAAGTATGAGAGAGGAAATAAAAAAAGAGATTAAGATGGTATGGACATGTTAAGAGGATGCATGGGCAGAGACTTCCCAAAATTATGGAAGAACTAAAGATGGATGGAAAAAGACCTAGAGGGTGGCCAAGACCATGGTGGAAAACAGGAGTGAGAATATCTGTAGAAAGGAGAGGTGTGACCTGGCAGCAAGTGGAGGAAGAAAAGTGGTGGGAGAACCGAGCCAAATGGAGAGGACTCGTCAGCAGCCAGACCTGGCAGTAGCTGGAGTAGGATCCAGACACAACAACAAAGTTTGTCCCAGATAAGACACACCATATTGAAACCTGATTTCTAAAGACCCAGATTGTCTTTAACTCAGCTTAGCACATTTTTTTACCTTTGTTCTAAGGATCAATACATGCTGCAAATACTTTTTTCTAAGTTCAGGTGAATACTATACTTTCAGATATTTAATCAAAATGATACTGTCAGTAGCATAACATAAATCTTACATCTGCTATAATAAAACCAGAGCATTCTTAAAGTATTATCAATTATAGTTTCCATGAAACACAGAAGAATAGTCTTATTGTGTGAATTTTATTAGGCTGTTGCTTTCATCATATTGATAATTTATGTTAAACTAACTGTGCAAACTGAGTCTGGGTAATCCAAGTGCCAAGTTGTTGATGAGCAAAAAATTAATCAACTAAAAGCATACTAGTGGAGATAAAAAGAAAGAAATCCCCACACCATCAGCTGTTCATCATTCATAGGTTTCCACGTAGAGAAAAATATAAGAATAATGAAGTAAAACCATGATATCACTCTGAATATGAATGCTGGATGAAAATTCAAACATGAATCTTGCTTTGTGGAATTTTGATTACAATGTTGCTAGTGAAATGTAGAATGAAGAGTGAGATAAGTATCAGTTTTGATACTTCCTTTCTGTGATCCTGCCACCTGCAGTTTACTGTTCTCCTTGGCTTTGCACTGAGAATTATTCTCTGAAAGAACATGTTCTGTAAATTGATGTACATATTTGTTGGTTTCCTGTAAAAAAAATAATCTTTCACTTTTTCTCAGTAATTTTCTGTTGCTCATTTAATCTTCTTATTTCTTTGCTCACATATTTTCTTGCTTTTGTTGTGTACTGTGATGCCATTTAGCTCATTGTCTGTATAGAATAAGTATAGAAGATTAAGAATAGTTATTATGAAGCTCGATTTAATTTGAAATATATAAAATAATGAAAATATTCACATCATTGAAAGTCATATTTAACCAAATAAATTTAATATTTACTTATATTCAGATTATACCAGGACAGCTCTAACAAGCTATAGAAAGTGATGTGGGTACTTGCAGCATGAAACTTTCAATGGTGAATTTCAGTTTGTCATAGGCATGGTTGCATTCCTTTGAAACTCACTGGGAATGAGAAAGGAAATTACTGTTGTGTAATAGCAGGAAGCTTATTGTTCTCACTGCCTCTTTATGGCTACAGAAGCTCTGCAGTCTCCAGCAAAGTATCTCGATTTTTATTGTTCAACTAATTGTAATTCTAGCCCCATTCCCCATCATTCTACAGTCTCTCCATTGCCATGTACAATTCCATTTATTTTGCCCCTGTCCACTCAATGACTGTCCTCTCCAGCCTCCCAACTCTCTCTCTCTCTCTCTCTCTCTCTCTCTATCTCTCTCTCTCTCTCTCTCTATCTCCATCATGCTTGGATTCATCAATAAATTTCGAACCAACCAGAACCCTTGTTTTTCACCTACACATTAACTATTCTTGTATCCATTCATTCATGTATTCATTCACTCAGCAATTGCTTTTATGTTCAAGTGGACAAGACCTGTTATTACACAAAAATTGTAATATAATAATTTGAGTAGTTCAGTTTTCAGTTTTGAAATTTAGTCACGTACACTGAGAAAAAAATAACACTTTAGCAATACAATACTCAGGTAATAACCTTAATGCTATGTACTGTTACTATAATGCTTATTCATAGTCTAAACAATTTACATTTTTAAAACACTCTGGTTAACACTGTTAGCATATATTTACCACCTTAAAATCTATGAAATTTCATTCCTGTTACAAGTCTTTGAAACCTAACTTTCAAGCATGAAATGATGGAACATAGTGTCACCACTTCACCAGGTGACTTAACTAGCCTCATTGTCAATATCTGCACATCCCATATGCATTCATAAGTATTAGGAAATTGCTGGAGATGGGCACGATTAACTAACCATATTTAGGTGATCCCAATGTGCCTCTATACTGTTAACAATATTAATATAATTATTTTCCTTTTGTTCTCATTTTAGTCATAGATTTTAACATCAACATTTTACACATGATATTAATTACTATTACATCGTCTTGCTTAGTAGCTGTTGCACTTAACAGAAATCAGTAAATAAAATCATGGCTTCTGTGATTCACATCACAGAAGCATGTACATGCTTCAGCTGTGCTTAACGTTTTCATTTACTACTACTAGGGAATAAGATTTGATGAAATCTGTGTACTCACCACATGTGTTCAGTTAGTGGTGGTTGTCTTCTAAGACAGGTCCATTTGAATTACACATCCGCATTCATTACTCAAAACGTTTCTGCATTTTGTTGTGCATGTAGCTGCACCTGCACTGAAGTTCTACCCCGTTTGCCTTCTGGCAGTGCTATACATCTGAGATGAACTTCATATTAAATGCCACAAATCAACTGTCTTGAAACTTGGACCAGCATAAAAATACAGTCCAAGGTGGAAAAGCAACCGGAGATTGATATGCCACAACAAAAGGTTCTTAGTAATGCAATCAGTCTTATTTCTTTCACAGAGGTATTGATTCCTCCCAGCAGTTTCTTTGTTCCTTCATATTTCTTAGTGGTCCATGCAACTGCACATTTTGGCACCTAATTTAAAGGAATAACTTTAATTCTTACATTCAGACACTTTACAAAATTAGTGACTGAATGTGGTCTCTTTTGTTGCTGCAGAACCTATGCCAATCACATTATTAAACAGGATTTTCATTAGGTACTCCAGCTTGAAGATTTTATTTTCCATATCTAAATTTAAGAAGTATCTTAAATAACCATTTTGAATAGTAAGAATTCATCACATGTCACCACTTTCATACCTCATCCATTTTTGCTTACAATAAGTAGTGCTTTACTTCATTAAGACTGAACTGCTAGTATTTAATTTAAAAAATATTGTGTTATATTGAATGGGTGGATTGAAGTATGCACAGGTCTTAAGGATATGTCCTACCTTCCATTATGTCTCCCATTTTTGTGTATCTTCACATCATTCTTGAATGCATCAAACTTGAGCTTTATCATTCCATCTTTATGCTGATACTGCCCATATGACTTTGTTGAGTATGGTCTTTTGCTACATGAGTGTAATTTGTACACTTTTGATATTTTAATAATGAAAAACTTACAGTCTTAGAATTTTATTATATATATTTCACACAAGCACAAAGTCTGTGTAGCAAAAGAGTGGAACACTAATTACTGATTAGAAAACGTAAAAGATGGCCAAGAAATGAAAAACTGGAAGGTTGGATTTTATATTAAAATACCTATTTTCAAATGTTATGTGCAAGTCTACTGCTGATGCATTCGTCTTTACCTTATAGACTATTAGGTGATTTCATAAAGCTATATTTTCACTAACAAAGAACATAAATACATTACCTTACAGCTATCCCAAATAGAGAAGTTTTATGTTTGTCTGCTGACTTTAGATGCATTCATTGTCAACCAAATGTGTCAACACAATAAATGTGCACACTGTATTCTCGTGCTCATTCTCACAATATCTTCTCAACCAGATCTATTTTTAAACTCTTAACCAAACAATAATGTGCCCTCTCAATACTGACAAAGTAACTTTAAGTAGAGGATTGCAAAATTTGTTCTTCTTGATTGCTCATCTGAAGAAGTCACCCAGTATAGTATCGAGCGACCAGCATGATCATTTGCAATGTGTTATATGTGGCAAGGATGTGCCGAGTCCTCAGTGCTGGCAATTGTCAGTATATGTTCTTCTACACAATGCTATGACATTGTGGTGAGGCTTCTAACCCCTAAATGAAACTCTTTTCCTCCTCTGCTGTGATTGCAGTAGTAGCTAACATTCCAATTTACATATCTGTGATCTCTCTCACAAAGACGACTAAGTAGTTAAGCATGTGAATCTAAGAACATTGTGGCTATTGAATTTCCCACATTACTGAAATATCATTTATTAACTTTCAATTATTCTTTGTGATAAACTGACGTTCTATCAGCAGCAGGCAACAAATTCCCACAAAATGTTTCACCTTTTCATGGAACCATTGGGCTACAGCCCCAATCCCTGCAATTGCTACCCGTGAATTTTTCACACTGCTACTGATAAATGCATCTCTCAGGGGCTCTCCATACTGATTAATGCAGGCTTTGTAGGAAACTTTCTCATATTTTGTTAAGTGAGACTTCTCTTTACACTTTACCTACAAGCATAAGCATAAAGGAGGAACACAATGTCCAAATTTCCATCTATCAGCTTATATATCTGCAACAACAGTCTTCAGGTGTTTCCAGCCCCGCACTAGGCTACACTCAGTCAGAACCGCTGTTATACTTTCTTAATATACACATACATCACTAGATGCCATATACAATCAAGTGCCAAAACCAAAGCTCAAAATTTCTCTCATTTTTGAGATGTGGATGTGAAATAATGTATTTATCCACTTTTCACCCTACCATAGAATGTCCTTATATAGAAAACACCTAATGAAAGGAACACCCCCCCCCCCCCCCCCACACACACACACACACTTTCTCTCTCTCTCTCTCTCTCTCTCTCTCTCTCTCTCTCTGCACATGACACTTGAAAATCAGTAAAACCTGGTCTTATGAAAGAAATGGCAATATTGCAGTACTCACTGCAGACTGTTTTGCATTAAGTGCCAGTGCTCTGCCCTTTATACTACCAATTTATCTTATATACAATACCCTGTACTATTGGAAAGTGGAGTATTAGAGATCTTTTCATTTTACTGTTGGTATTACCTTCTGATATTTTATTACATCCTATATGGCTACTCACAGATTAATATCTTTGTAAGCAGAGACTCACTCAGTCCATGCAATAGCACCTGCAATTGATTCTCCAGTTTTGATCATTTTTAAAGTAGGTATGATTTCATCAGAAACATCTACTTACAAATTTATTGATGTTTCAAATACTATATTCATAAAACTAATGTATTTATCCTTTTTTCCAGGCTTTAATAGCTCATGACAGTGTAGCAATGAGAGACACAGTTGTCCAAGAAAACGGAAAAGTACTTGCTGAAGGAGATGATTCAAGCCAGATTTTTCACATGCCCTTAGATTTCTATGAAATTAAAAATAACAGACCACTTAGAATGCAGAAAAAGCTTTATGAATTCTACACAGCTCCAATAACAAAATTCTGGGCACATTCGGTATGTATTAATAAATTTAAAATATTTATGGGAGCATAGGTGTGTGTGTGTGTGTGTGTGTGTGTGTGTGTGTGTGTGTGTGTGCGTGTGCATGTTGGGCAGGGCTGAATATGTGTAAGCTGAAATTAGAGCCCAAGATAAAAAATGATTTGTTATTATACACCACCCACTATTCATCTGTTGGTGGGTGGTTATCTTTTCTCTCCCTTCCTTTTTTATACTCCTAGCAATTTGTAATTATTATTCACTGTCAAGCTAATCAGCAGAAAAGTTAACAGACAGCCTACCTTCTGGAAAAGATAGGAAAAGGAAAATTTATTCAAGCACGTTGTTGGGCATAGGCAATATAACAAAATCTCCTGCTCAATAACATACAGAAAAGGTAAGATTGCTATTCACCATAAATATGACACACAGAGTTGCAGAGAGGCACAACAAAAAGACACTTACATATTAGCTATCAGCCAAAGCCTTCATCAGAAAAGGAAACATACACACATTCATTCACACACCTCATGCACACATGACTGCCATCTCCAGCTGCCAGGACCAGACTCTTCTATTGAAATATTCATAGTAAATCTAGTGTTGTTCGAGCTGGTTATTACCACCTGGTGTCACACACTAGTTTTTACTGAAAAGTTCAGATCACATTTAAGTACAAGCACTGAAAAGAGCATGTTGGACAATGAAAATAATAAAGAGTCTCAACTTGAAGATTTATTTGAACATTGCAGTATCTTATTAGAGATGCTCCTGTTGGAGGTGGTACAATGTTGCCTTTCTCCAACCTGTGAAATAACTTACCCAAGTTTAGTGTGGATGACAATTGTGGACCAACTTGGTGTTTTCCACATGCACAGAGCATTACTTAAGCTGAAGCAAACATGAAGGAAAAAGGACTTGTAATGACTGATGGATGATTTAACAACTAATCTTTATTAAAAGTTTGATATGGTTTCTAGCAGATTGTAAATAACTTAGGAATAAAGGTAACAACTCAACAGCCATACAAAGAGAACTAAAAAATATGCTATGTTTTGGGCAAATCCTTTTCTTTTAATAGCTCTCAAGCTAGAGTACACACACACACACACACACACACACACACACACACCTGGGTGACCTAGGTGTATATGCGGACAAGGGGGGGGGGGGGGGGGGGGGGGGGGGGGGGGGAACTCTGATTTCCTGGTTAAAAACGCACTTTTCCCACGTCAAAATACACTTCTTCCAAGGTAAAAAATACACTTCTTCCATGATGAGTGGCAGTATACTTTCCTTTGGAGCTGTAAAAATATCAATCCTTTGAATGTCAAAGGTTTCATACACCAGCTTGAAACTTCAGAGAACAAAAAAACTTGGCCAAAAAAAAAAAAAAAAAAAAAAGTTTTGGAAAGATCTGTGGTGTGCAGCAACATCTATGCTGCATATTTTCATATTAAAACACGCTGCGTATTTTTGTATTCGTTTTACAAAAGTATAGATTTGAAACTGTACGTTAGTTTCCACAGCTTTGAAATCGAGACTGAAATTCGCTTTTGTAAGCCATGTCACCTGTTCTTGCCAGCCAATGACAGCAGATATTCAGAGCATAGGACACGTGATGTAGACAGCCAATAGAAACATTTGTTAAGTGGTGTGAACACATTAATAGGAAAAGTTTATGGTTTAATTTCATGTAAGTAGTGTAGCTACAAGAAAAGTTAAAGCTTCCACATATAATACTGGTCTTGAAGATCAATAGGCTACAAGAAAAGCTAAGCTTTCACATATAATATTGGTCTTTTTGCATGTGTTACACTTTAAGATACATCACACAAATGTGCCAGTAAAATTTTAAATAATGACACCAATGTCTGGTCTTCTGGGCTTAAAATTCTTCTTAGTCACTAGTCCTCAATGTGTTAAGTTTTAAATGAGAGTCAAATGCTCTGTGATTTAAGAAATTCATTGCACATTTGCACATGTAACATAATTCATCTTGAGTAAAAAGACATTTACTTAGAACTAATGCATTTCAAAGCACAATTCGCTATATTTTCCCATCACCTGTTAGAAATAACTTCATTTTAGCAGTTGCTAGAGAGCACCAACATAGGAAGCCCATATGTTTGTACATACATTGTATTAAGAAATCTTACATAACATCGTAAAAGAAACAGAATACTCCAAGAGTTTGACAGTTTCGTAAACCATACTAAAATGCATAATTCAGCTTAAAGTGCACATTCATACATCCAGATTCACAGTGAATTGGGCCCCAACCTGATATTAAGCTTTTTAGTGTGGTTTTTGGGATGAAAATTTTCTTGTAGTGACAATATTATATTATCTCATATTTGGTTCTTTATTATGGCATAATGCCATACATGCGAAATGATGAAAATGTGCACTTGAAATTCAGTGAACAGTGCAGAATGAAACACTTCTCTTCTTATAAATTGACTGCCTCTGGGGAAAAGATTAATAAAAGGCACATTTAGTTAGCAAACTGACAAAAATAACTTTGTTGTTCTGCAAGGCCACTGACTGTAAAAAATGTGGAAATAAAATAAAATCAGAAAACTGAAACTAATAACATATGTTAGCCTTCTGTAATTATGTGAATTTATTTTAATTCACTTGATAACTCCCAACCACAAAAATTGGTTTTGTTTTCATTTGATGTGAGAAAAGTACTCGAAGAGGAAAAGCAAAATCTCTGAATGTAAACATGGCTTACGTGGAAACTAACCCCTTCTCCACTACAACCTAGACTGCTAAGCGCGTGCGCTAATCTAGCATCTTGGGCATGCCAGAAAAATGTTTTCAGGTAGCATCTGGCTGCCTGTTACTACTGCTAATACAGCTAACAGCCACAATTCGAGTAGCCAAAGCAGGAGAAGGTACTGCCCATACACACCTCAACTGTGCTTGCGTGTGAGCCCACGGGCAACTGCTCAAGCAAACTTAATGGAAACAATTGTGACATCACACTCGTCAGCAGCAGTTAACTTTTATGAAGAATTCCTCAGTCTTTGTTCTAAAGCCTTTGACACATTTTGCTGTTTCAGTTCTCACCAGTCAAAATTGCAAAAAATTAACTGAAGACTAAAACAGTGAAAAATCCCTGGAATTCTAAAAAATTCCTAGGTTTTTCCGGTTTCCTCCCAGATGAAAAAATTCCTGGGTAGTATGTGAGGGAACAAAAAAGGCAGAGAGTGGGCAAAGAGTTGAGAAAGAATGGCCGGTGGCACAGAGGGAGGCAGAAGATGTGTGAGATAGCAATGAGGTAGGAGAGGCAGCAGGTGCAGTGTGTGACACACGAACACCAGAACTGGTGAGCTCATGCACCACACAATGACCATGATGTGGGAGGGCAGATTGGGAGGGCCTGACAAAACAGGGGAATGGGAGATGATGAGGAAGAGGCTGTAGATGCAAGAGGATGTTGAGGCCAAGAGGATTACATGAACAAAGGATATGCTGCAAGGATAGCTCCCACTATGCACTGCAGAAAAGTTAAAGCTGGAGGAAAGATCCAGAGTCTATAGATTGTGAAACAGTCACTGAAATCAAGCATGCTGTGCTGAGCAGTGTCTTCTGCCACTGTGTAGTAAACTCTACTCCTGGTCCCAGTTTGGTGGTGGCCATTCATTTGTGTGGACAGTTGGTTGGTGCCTGGTGGTCAAGCCCACATTAACTGCTGTGCAGAAACTGCAGCAGAGCTGGCATATGACATGACTGGTTTCACAGGTGGCCCTGCCCCTGGTGGGATAGGATAAGCCTGTTATGAGACTGGAGTAGGATGTGTTTGGTGGATGAGTCGGACATGTCTCGGGCCTGAGTCTTTAACACAGGGCTATGACCCACGTGGCATGGGGTCAGGAGTAAAGTGGCTTAGTGATAGACCAAGCAATTGTGTAGGGTAGATGGGTGGCAGAACACTACTTTACGAGTGACAGGGAGAACTGCAAATAGGTTGTCCCTCATTTCCAGACACAGTGATAGATAGCTGAAGTCCTGGCAAAGGACAGGGTTCAGTTGTTCTATGATGGTATGATATTGGGTGATGAGTGGCAAGTGCTCATTTGGAGCGAGTTCTTGGGACGGTGGGATTGTGTGGGGATATGGCATGGGGAATTGCTTGCCGACAGTTTTTTGGGGTATTGTCTGCCTGTGAGGGCCATAGTGAGACCAGCATACTGGGCAAAGGAATTCTTAGCATTGCAGGTGTGCTATCTACTATATAGGAGTCACTTCTTCGTGTGGACAGGATGACAGTTATTAGTATGTAGGTACTGTTCATGATTGGTGGGCTTGTTCCTCTCCTCACCTGTTCTTTGGAGAACCTCCTCATTTCTTATACTAGTTCATCTAATTTTCAACATACTTCTGTTGTACCACATCTCAAATACTTTGGTTCTCTTCTTTCCTCATCACCATACAGTCATGACTCAAAATGCTGTGCTCCAAACATACATCTTCAGAAATTTTTTTCCTAAAGTCACGACCTATGTTTCATACTGTAGGGTTCTTTCTGTGAGGAATGCCTTGCTTACCTGTGATAGTCTTCTTCTTATATCATTGTTGCTTATATCAGTGCTGAATGTGTCACTCCAAATGAACAGTCACTTGTTGTTCAACAATCTATATTTGATGCGTTGCAGATGTAGCCTATCTGCTGAAGGTCAACAAAATGTCTTCCTACAAATTATAGCATCATAATAGTACGTCCTCACCATCAGTCGTCAATTAATGGTGAGTCATCAATACAACCACACCACCTGGTGACACATTTTGATAGGTATGTTTTGTAACATTACTTGCCATTACTTGAGTAGTGGAGGTGAGGACATATGCATGTGATGCTACTTTGTATGAAGACTTTGTACATCATTCTGAAGATGGGCTACATGTGAAATGCATCAAATATAAGTTGTTGAACAACAAGTGATCTGTTTATTTCATGTGACTCATTCAGCAGGGACATACAAAAATGCTCTCAATTCACCTTATGGTCGCAGACCTCCTACAAGACCTCATGTTGCAACTTCAGTAGCAGAAATCTTTTGCTTCATTTACTTTGTGCCCTCCAACTTTTACAGTAAGTTCATTGCCAATCTCATTTTCAATATTCCACATTACTTTCATATTTCTATGGCTTATTCTCAATCTATAGTGTTTGTTTATTAGACTCTTCATCAGTTTAATAGGTCTCTCAACTGTTCTTCGGACTGATGACCACAGTAGTTAAGTCCCATAGTGCTCAGAGCCAACTGTTCCTCACTTTCACTGAAAATAGAAATGTCATCTGCAAATCCTTTCATCCTGAGTTTTAATCCCACTCCTGAAACTGTTATTTCTTAAAACATTACTGAATATTCTCCAGCTTTCCTTAAAACATCACCAGGACTTCAGAAAAATTATTTTTTGTGTATACCTTTTTTCCAGATTGGTTACATGGTGTTCCTTGTAATTTTTACATATGTTGTCTTAATAAGAACAGAGCCTAATCTCAGCTGGCAGGAAATATATGTTGTGGCATATATCTGTACACTAGCATGTGAAAAAATTAGAGAAATCATATCTTCAGAACCAGTAGCAATTAGGTAAGTTACGTAACTATATCTTAACAAATACTTCAACGTACAGTTTTATATTAAATTGTTATAATACTGTTTACACAATGTTTATGAATAAAATTTCTGCCAACAGCCACAAATTCTCGGTCTGGACATGGAATATGTGGAATCCATGTGATGCTGCTGCAATCATATTTTTCCTAATAGGACTAAGTCTTCGCCTACGCCCATCATCAATGAAAGTTGGGCGTATTATATTTTGTGTGGATATTATCTATTGGTACTTACGAATACTCAACATCCTTGGTGTGAACAAATACCTTGGTCCATTGGTTACCATGATGGGAAAAATGGTGAAGAACATGATTTATTTTGTTGTGTTATTGCTTGTGGTGTTGATGAGCTTTGGAGTCTGTCGGCAGTCAATACTGTTTCCTGATAATGATTTCAGCTGGTCACTTGTTAAACATATTTTTTTTCAGCCATATTTTATGCTTTATGGAGAGGTATTTGCAAATGATATTGACCCTGCATGTGGAGATGAACCTGGTATGCCAAACTGTCCAATGGGTAGATGGATTACACCAGCTGTGATGTCAACATACCTCTTAGTTGCCAACATCCTGCTAATTAACTTGTTAATAGCTGTGTTCAATAATATTTTCAATGAAGTAAATGCAGTTTCACATCAGGTATGGATGTTCCAAAGATTTACAGTTGTAATGGAATATGAGCAGAAACCTGTTCTGCCACCTCCATTAATCATCCTATGCCATATTGCCTTGTTACTGAAGTACTGCAGGCAAAAAGTGAAGGGAGTGAGTAAATTATATGATAATGCTTTGAAGTTATTCTTGGATGTTGATGACATGGAACGTCTGTACGACTTTGAAGAGGAATGTGTAGAAGGTTATTTCCGTGAACAAGAAACAAAATTGCAAATGTCAAGTGATGAAAGGATTAAGAATACTGCAGAACGTGTTGAAAACATGTATCAAAAAATTGAAGATATTAATCAGAAAGTTAACAGTCAGACTTCATCTTCTCAAGCTGTGGAGTTTAGAATTAGAAAGCTGGAGGATTTAGCAGATCAGACACTATCCCACCTTGCCGTCATCCACAGATTCATGGCAACCCATGTCAGAGAACCTTTAGCAGAATTTGCAGATGTCAGGCTTCGAACAACCACAGATGAACACAAAACACAGTCAGATTTAAGTGACCATACGGACAGACATTTAAGTGTTCCACTTCTTGGCAGAGAAAGAAGAAGACCTGTCAGATCACTGACAGAAGTTAGGCCAGATCCATTTATGTTTGGTGAGGGCCTACACTTGCGGTATGATGACAAGTCCAAATCCCCAGAACCCTCAACATCAAAGCCACTTGATTTCTTTGAGGAGCAGGAGGAGGAGGAAGCAGAAGAAGAAAAGGAAAGAACACAATCATTTGATAAGGTCAGCATACATTCCAATAGCAAAACCAGATTTTTTGCCCATATTTCAAAGCATGAAAGTGTGTCTGGAAACTCACTTGCTGAGCCTGTAGGCAGTCTCAAAGGAAGTAAAACAGATTTAGGTGTGGATGAAGAAAATTTGGAGTCAGCTACTGCAACAGCAGCAATACTTCCACCAGTACCACCTTCAATGGCAACTTCAGAGCCAGCTGAACAAGATTTGGGACGGAATGAGTTTATAAGAAGTTCATCATTTGATCAGCGAACAGATAAGAAAGACCTCAGTGGGTTCAGAAGACAGAGTTCTGATGGGTCAGAAAGAGGTAGCAGTTCCCACCGACCACCACTGATGCCAAGGAGACAGCTGAGCAAAACACATTCAGAACCAGAAAATGCCACAGGACTAGATTCTCTGGATGGAATAGATTTTCCTCGTGTTACTGTGGAGCGCAGTGTCACCTGGGCTGAACCAAGGATCACTGTAATCCCTCCATCTGGAAATCCTAGATCAATGTTGTTGGCTATGCACACAGAGTACACAAGTATCACAGATGAACTGGAAACAGTGTGTGGCCTTCTAAGCCCTCCTCGTACACCTCGCCTTCTTTCACCACCTCGTCCTGGTGATCAAGCAGTTCCTCACAGAACAAGGCACACATCAGAGATGTCAAATCCTGAGATGGCTCTTTATTTGGAGAAAGAACACTTGCGAGATGCAGAAGAGAGTGACTACCAGCTGATGGAAGGGTTAATTCAACATCGTATTCATAACGAAGAGGATTCTGTTGATAGTGCTTTCTATTTAACAGTAACAAATGAAGTTCCCGAATATCGAAGCCCAAATCAACCATCAAGGCCACTACGCCGGAGCAGTGCAATTGATGTGAGAGACCTACCCACTCCCACAACTCAGGGTCCCAATATGTTTGGTGGTGACACAGAAATGCAACAGCTGCAGGAAGCAGATGGTGGAAGCAAAAGTGGAAGCAAAAACAGTTTAGTGCCAACATCAGAAACAATGTGTTGATGCTGTGAAATCTTAGCTGCCATAATTGTTTAAATTGTGCACTGTGAGTGTGTGTGTGTGTGTGTGTGTGTGTGTGTGTGTGTGTGTGTGTCAATATGTCAGAAATCTGCCATTGTGTAAGGGAAAAAAGTGTAATCAGGAAGTCATATCACAAATTTGCAACATAAATATTTTCAGTTTTCATGTCATACGTTTGCTAGTGTAGCAAATAAATGAGTGACAAAAGTCCTGGAGATTAGTGCTCATAAATTGGATACGATTTAAATAATGAAACAGTATATGCCAGGGCCTAAATGTTATTTACATGTATCCATTTTTAGAAGTATTCCATTATTTTCATCCAATAAAATTGTGAAGAAGGAAAGCAGATGCAAACCATATGCTATTACTTACTGGCATGACAATTTAAACAACTGTAGTAGATGGAAAGCTGAATTATTGATATCACTAGAAATGATGAACCACAGGTGAAAGTGCAACTGCTTCATGTGATTGTGTAGATTCTTCAGTAATCTGTGACTAATGGATTTTTATTGATATGAACAAAATTGCCGCCGTTATCTGGATGTGACCAGTCAATAATATGTATGATTCATTGGAAACATACTGATCCCTGTGTACAAATTTTTATACAAGGTGATACTTGCTATGTGGAGGTTTCAGGATGGACATTTATTTTAGTATATGTTACAAATGACATATCTTTGGTACCATTGTAAAAGTGTTATTTTTCATGGTATGAAGTACATCAGCACTGTCATTTTCCATGTAAAACTCATAGTTGTATGGCATGGTGCATATGAAACTAAGACTCTATCAACTATTCATCTTATTAGTGGAGACAGTATAGTTTCGATGACTTGTTCTTATATCACAAGAGGCATCACTGCACAGCTGTTTTTTCTTTCTTTTTTTAAAAAGCATTTAAAACAAAGTGTGTGTGTGTGTGTGTGTGTGTGTGTGTGTGTGTGTGTGTGTGTGTGTGTGTGTAGCATTTAAAACAAAGTGTGTGTGTGTGTGTGTGTGTGTGTGTGTGTGTGTGTGTGTGTGTGTGTGAGAGAGAGAGAGAGAGAGAGAGAGAGAGAGAGAGACAGAGAGAGAGAGAGAGAGGATGTTTGCAGTCATCTTCAACACCCCAAAGTGTACAACACGCAACTAGCAGAAAAATGAGAAAGTTCTCACTTCTACTGATCATTACTGTTTCTATATTTTTTTTGTCTTTCAGTCATTAAAGAAGTGCTGGACTTATAATATAGGCGACTTGACTTACATTTTGCGAGATCCTGCTTTTACTCTCGTGAATATCATGGACTTCATTTCTTTGTTAAATTACATGGAACATGAAAATATTGTGGATTTTGAAAGAATGCCATTTTACCAGTGAAATCACATTTTCAAATTACTGGATGATTTTATTGTCATACAATCACTATTTCTTAATTATTTTGCTATTCTTCATTGCTGTTCTTTGGCAGGTATTTTTAATACATTTGTGATAATACCTATTTTACCATTCAGATGAATTTAGTGTAAAGCTTCTCTTTCATAATTTCTCTGAAATTGTCACTTTCCTGCTGCAGTCATGAAGTTAGCAGGGAGTGTTACTGTTTTCTCACTGATGGTATGCACATATATAATCTGTTTCCTGTAAGGAAAAAATTCTTAGTAAGTACAGATAGAAAAGTGTGAATGAAATTTTCATACACAAAGGAAGTAGGTAAGACTTCAAGAATGACACTATTCTTCTTTGAGAAGTACTAGTAAGTAGGTATGAAGGCACTAAGTAAGGGAAAGACAATAAAAATTATTAATAAGGAAATATACAAGAAGCATTATATATCTCACTCTCATTACATTATCTGCCTCTCATAAAATACTTTTCTTTCTTCGTACAAATGCAGATATTCATGCCGTAGTCACATGGCTACGCAGTTATAGATGCTTTATAACCAACCAGCAGTGCTGTGATTTAAACCTGTACATCAAGTGCAATTTAAAAAGTGAAGTGAAGACATTTCATAAGAATTCAGTCATGTTTAGCACTTGCAATACTGGTTAGATTTCTGCTGAAGACCAGTGGTGTGTTGCTTTGCCAGATGGAGTGCAGCATAATTAAAATTGTGCAAAATATATGATGCAATGTCTTTGACCCTTGAGGTATTTACAGAGAACCTTTAAAACTTTATAGAGAATCTACAGAATTGTTGTCAATGGAAGAAAGAAGTATTTCAACAGTAGTTTGTGCACAAAAATTTAGTCTCATAATTTTTTTGCAAATGTCTTTCAAACAGTGTAGTTCCTTAAGCTGGAGACTTCATTAATAAACTAAAAATGTTTCTATTCTGCAGAGTGAAGCAATACTACACAAAACACAATTATAGTTTCATTATACCTTTTTAAAATCATCTGCCGTGTCACTTGGAATTATTGAAATTGGTGTGCTTTTCAGGCAATAGCCTGTTGACTTCTTTTGGATCCATTATTATATCTTAATTTATTTATATAGCTTTTCAAGACGAACAACTGAGAATTCATCTTAAAGTTAAATGACAATCATATGCATGAAATATGCAGTAAGATGGCATATGGTAAATATTCCACTGTCAATTTTTAACTTTCTATAATGATCTTCAAGATTTTAGTCGGCATTAATGACAGGATTGGTAAGATTCAGATACTACTGTTGTTTGTTGAAATATTTGCTATTATGAAAGATTTTTACATAATTGTAGAAAATATTTTGATCAGAAGAATTTGTTACTGGAAGTTCATCATGCAATATTTGATACCACAGAAAATATGATTTAGTTAATCAGTGACATTATGCACTGGTTTTATTGATACTATTCATAGATAATGTGTAAAATTAAGACATTTATGGGTGAAAAATGATGCATTAACTTGTGGGATCAGCATTTGCAGATATATTGCTATTTTAGCAAATAAACAATATTTATGATCATCAGGATGATTTTTTTGCAATAACTATGGCAATATATTAGATATGAAATGGAAAGCATATGGTGCTTATCATTTAATACTGAGAATACTGAAATCTTTTTTTATATTCCATGTTATTTTGTACATACAGATGAACATATGTAAATAATGTATATGCTCACCAATTTTATAATAAAAAAAATGCTGTTGTGTAATGTGAATATAGAAATATACAGCGAATGTACTGGTACTATCAATTATTTTTTAGTTTCAGGGCAGAATATTTCTGAAAATGGCACAACAATCATGAAAAATACAACAGTAGGATTTAGTCAGCTTAAAACATGTCAAACATCTCTTTTGTCATTACTGAACACAGTTATGTATACAGGACAACTTTAAAAATTGTGTTACAAGATGGTTGTGTTATTGTATGTGCTTGTGACATATTATGTGGTATATGGAATATGAGATGTATCACCATAGTTGACTGGAATGTAATATATTAGCATCCACTGACAGAATTAAAAATTCTGAAAGTAATTGTTTTTAAAATAACATTTTTTTTACAACCACCTCAGATCAGCAGAAAATTCTCAAACAAAGAAGTTATCTAGCACCATCAGAGTGTAGAAAGTGCACAAATTGAAAAGGCCTAATAACCACTGATATATTTTCTGTGCTTGGTAATTTTATCTTCAAATATGACACTAGTTATATGTTGTTGGATACAAACAGCTGGAGACCATGGAAAGTAAAAGTGAAAAGGTGCTGATGAGTTAGTGGAGGGTAGATGTTACTGACATTTGCAGACAAGGTACGAATAATGCCCAAGGTGCAAACAGTAGGTAATTCCTTTACCTTTCACATTCATTAGTTCTTTTACAAATTGCAGAAATGGGTAACTAAATTTCCCTACATCTGTAAGACTTCATTTCTAGCAAATGCTTTGATTATATTTGTTACACCACAAGCTCTTTTGAAAGGAGTTCTGACATTAACTGATTTAAGTTCTTCTGTAACAAAAGTGCTACTTTAACGAGTTTTATTCTTACCACATTTCCACACACATCTAGGGGAGTGGCTCTATACTCAGTTCCATCATGTGTGTGCTCTCCTCACAATGAAATAAAATGTTGTCTACATTTTTTTAAGTTTAGATGTTTAAAGAATACAACAGTTTCCTTTAATAGGAGGTAGGCTAGTGTAAGATACACATATAACCTCTACGTCCTGAATAGGAATTGTAAGCGAATATGAGAGAAGATGGAAGTCGGGCAATGACCAGCAACAGAAAGAGTGTTTTGGATATATGAAAAGAACAAAAACATATTATTTAATGTATATATTAAAAAAAAAAACAGAAAAAAATGATCCAAAGCAAATGTAAAAACTGTTTGATTGGTGGAGTCACAAAGGGAATGATGAGGAAACAATAATGATATATATAAGGAGAATAAGATGGACCAAACAAGACTGACTAAATAAAAAAAACTACAGGAAAGAGGAAGGTAAGGTACTATCATGCAAATGAATAGTTGCCTGCTATCATAAATAGTTTTACAGTGGTAAGTGCAACTGCCATTTGTAGCAGTACTTCTGAGTAAGTCTGACAGCAAAATAATTGTCGAAAGACTGAATGCAGTATACAGTGTCATATATAATTTTAATGCAAGCGATAGAAGAATTTCTCTTATTTTATGTAGAAGCAATATTAAAGTTCTATGTGAAATGTGTAGAAAGTTGAATGAGGTGGATTGTAAATTGAAGCAGCATCTACTGATGTCCAAAACCAAGCACAGCAAACTCAAACTGTTCAAGATTAGAAATACATGTGACATCATATTTTATGTGTTTATTGGAACAGATGGGCACAGAGGTTGTACTGTGTCTGCAGTGACAAACTGATTGCTACATCAGTAAAAAACAAGTAGATGTAGCAATTACAGACAATGAGGGCAAGCAGTTTTGTGTTAGAAAATAAAGAGCACTTGTAACATAAACTGGTATGTCTTATATCAGTGGAGGTGTTCGCACACTGAAGAAACATACCCTTTCAAATGGCTGTTGCTGCAAACCCTCTTCTAACCAGTAATTTGGCTTTCTTGGTATTTTCAGTCAATTTATTGCACTTCTTTACAAACCATCTAAACTAAATTTCATTTGCAATATTTGCATTTCTTCAGTTCAAAGATATTACAGCACTAAAGTGTTCATCATGTGAGATGCAACTCCTGCACCTGTGTGCAGCTATTTTAAGAAAGTAATAAAGGCTTATTCACAAAAAATTACTTCAGCCCTATCTTAGGCTTGTCTCAGCCACACTATTTGCATTAATCTATCATTATATTATAATCATTACTCTTATATTTGTGCATGATAAATAACAGACATTCTACCATGATGAAAAAATGTCACAAAGAGGCTCAACTGTAATATCACACTGTTAGTTGCAATACAAACCACATACTGTCTTCAGTGCTTTACTAACTGCTTCACAGTCTACATCTGTATCCTATAATCCACCACCCAGTGTGTGGCGGAGAGAACATAGTGTATCACTATGACTGTTTGAAATTGCGATTCCTTGTGGGGATAGTGCTATCTAATTTTACTGCAGAATACACCCTGTCAGACTGACAGGGCTGTTTCCTCATCACCCTCTTAGAGTGAAAGAATTGTTTCCCCTGTTACACTTTGTCATTTATTATCCTACTGTATATTAAGTTATATGTATAACATTCATTTTCCACTTTCTTTTTTAATTTTGTCATATGTCAATTTCTTTTACATTCCAATGTGTTACCTTCATACTACTTCCAAAACTCTGTTGTTTACTCAATTAATGGATTATCTGACATGTTGAATCAGTGATTAGGGTCCATCTCTTGGGTCTGTTATTGATGTATAGTGTCCCGTCATACATCCATTCTGTGCTCTTCTCCAGCCCACCATTACGTTATCACATATTTTCCTCATTGGACTAGGTACTTCCTGTTGCAGGATGACAAGATATGTTTAAAATTATTGAAAACTTGTGAACACCATCTTTTGCAGTTTGTAGATGCTGCTTTCATATTCCTGATAACACTTAAGCTTTTTAGAATGCACAGAGAACCACTACAACTTTCTTTTTAATCTCATCATTGTTTTTCAATTACTTCCATCTTCATAACAATGCATATAAGATGTGATAAAACAAGGATTTCACTTTTTAAATGGCTTTAATGAGTAAATTAACATTCAACACAGATTGCAGTTTCATAATATGTATAAGATGATAAATAGAAGTATATGTACACTACCAATAATTGTTGATCTTCTGCAGTTCCTATGAATTCATTTGCCTGAAGAAACCAACATGGATTCCAGTCTCTTATAAAAACTGAAAGTTCTGTCAGTGGATCTGAATTAGTGCAATGACTGTTATGTAAAAGATAATTATATGTTGTGTGACTATTATATTTGTTATTGGTATGATGCAACTAGTACAAGTGTGATATAACATGAGGTGCATAATGTGCACTGTGTGTAGTAAAATCACATGAAAAACCGGAGTTTATTATATTTTGTAAAATTGATTATAAAATCCCAGAAGAAATTCTATAACCATTTGTACTTGTGCATTACGAATTCCTTTGAAAATTTTTTGAATGAACTGTATTCTGTGTATTTTACACTCATTCTATAGTATGTGAACTGAACAAAAACAGATAAAGTTCTTGCCAAACAACTCAATAAATAATTAAGCATCAAGTAAACAGCATGAAACAGTTCAAGAGTAACTTCAGAAATCTAATGTTGTCTGTATTTCAGAAATTAAACAAACAGGCAACAATGCAACTACATATTGTTTCAGTTTTGCACAAACACAATAATAAGTATGATTTTTCATTTCAACTGCACTTTTTTGCTACAGTAAAAATTGTTGTATCTTGTTCATTCTAATAATGACTTTACATATAGTATAACATGAGCAGTGTTAGCTTTTGAAAAACGTATTGTGGAATAATTATCATTGTTTTCATTATTTCCAGCTTCTATTGACAGAAGTGTTGAGACTTTGCATTCAAGCAGATAGATCTTTGCTTGTAGACCAGGCTCTCTGCTATCTCTTGCAATTTATTAGCTGGATTTTTTTAAATCATTTTTTCAGGTTACTTGTTGCAAGTGGACCTACATGTTCTCATAAATTTAATAAACTCCATCCTTTACATAATTTTCCCTAACAGCAACAATCAGAAAAAAGTAACACCTTTCATTTTCAACTTTTTTTATTTTTTGAGGATGTTTTTGTGACCACTTTAAATTTTTTGTTCTTCATTATTCCCCTGGACCATGTACTGAACTTAGATGTAAAAACATATTACATACACATGTGTGAATAAAGTAGATTCTTTCACTTTTTTCTCACTAAAATTTTTTTTTACTTTCATAAAACTTCTTTTGTAATTGAAAACAAAAGAAATGCAAGTGGAAAAATAACTGCTATCATTAAAAATATTATAATTTTACTAATGGTCAATGAGTGGTTGAGATACACCAAATTCTCAGGAAGATAAAAAATTGCAATGATATCTGCAGTACCCAATAATCTGACAGTACAGTTAGAGGGTATTTACGATGTGTACACCTAATCATAATCTTCTCTACTACGCTTTTCTATGTTTATGACAACTGTTCCCCCAGTTCCCAACAAGCCTCAAACTTTTTAACTCAAAGGAAAGGTATCCTTCTTAACAATGAGCAATGTGACTCTTTTTGTTGAAGTTTTGGACTCTCATTCAAGAGTTGCAGGCTTCAAATACCCATCTTGTCATCAAGACTTTTATTTTATCTGGTTTTTCTAAATTTGTTAATGAGATTGCAGGGATGGTTCTGTACGAAAGGTCCTGGCTGATTTCGTTCCCGTTCTATTCCAAAAGGGTTGTGCTCCACCTCTAATGACCCTGTAATTTATGGGACACTAAGCCTTAATCTTCCTTTTCAGTCATTAAGCAGATTTTGTGGGGTTTTACCTCTGAAAACACAAGAAATCTTTTAACATGAGCCTGTGTCTTATATTAACCATGTGCAATATGTAACTCCTAGTTTCATTTTCCGGTAGTGAAAGATGGGCTTTGAGAGACTTGGGAACTTGGAGGTTTAAAGGCATTTTCTACTGTATTCTTTATATGGAATACACAAGTCTGCAACATTCCGGGACAGCAGTTTCAAATTACAGTGATAAGTACTGGCAGGTTACAGCTTTAAGTCTGTTTGTTGGTGACACTTAGATGAGTCAATTTGAAGAACACTTTCATGGGAGTGGAGGTTTTAATCCAAATTTCAACCAAGCAAATAGCTGAAATCGGTCACTCAGCTTCACTTAGCATACACTGCAATAGTAAGTTGAAAATGGCTAGATATATGTAAAAACAAGCAAAACGAGATAAACTCTTGGCTCTGAGAATGCAGAAGAAGGTTGACAATATTCATCTGCTCTGGGCCATCCCAAAATTTGTTTCACAAAGGAATGAAAAGACTGATTTTGTGATGCTGTTAGTACAATTTGAGGAAAACTCTCAAACTTTGCAAGTGTACACTGTCAGCATGAATTACCATTTCATATTAGATTAATCCAAATCATCATACAAGCTTTCAAATGCTACAGCCTTTGCAAGACTTTGTAAAATGCAGGAACCTTCAGCCAATAAAAGATTGGTTTACAGAAAGGGGTACATGAACCTGAAATCCAACTGACATTTGTTGATGATATGGGCATTACTTATTTAGCAGAACATGAAATCTTTTATGCAAGTGAGTCAACTCAGAGGGTTCTTTCTTGTTGAGGTCTTCAGTCAAAAGACTGGTTTGATGCAGCTATCTGTATTAGTCTATCCTGTGCAAACCTCTTCACCTCTGCAGAACTGCCTTAACCTACATCCATCTGAATATGTATTCAAGCCTTGGTCTTGCTATGCAATTTTTATCCTCCACACTTCCTTCCATTCCCAAACTGACAATTCCTTGATATCTTGAGTGTATACTATCAACTGACCCTTTCTTTTAGTCAATTTGTGCCATAAATTAGCTTTTCCTTCAATCTGATTCTGTATCTCCACATTATTTACTTGACCTGCCAATCTAACCTTCATCATACTTTCATAGCATTACATTTCAAAAGCTTCTATTCTCTTCTTATCTCTATTGTTCACCATTCATTTTTCACTTCCGTACAAGGCTACAATCCAGACAAATACCTTCAAGAAAGACTTCCTAATACTACTATTCATTTTCCGTGTTAACAAATTCCTTGCTTTCTGAAATGCTTTTCACACTATGCCCAGTCTGTTTTTTACATCATCCGTACTGTGGCCATCTCTGTTATTTTGTTCCCCAAATAGCATTGCAAGAACACGGTGTCTCATTAGCTATCTAATTCCTTAAGCATCATTACCTCTCTAATTCCTTCACCATCGCTAGATTTAATTAAACTACATTACATTGCCATTGTTTTACTTTTGTTGATGCTCATCTTCCAACCATTTTCCAAGACACTATTCATTCTATTCAGCCATGCTTACAAATTCTTTGCCATCACTGATAGAATTACAATTTCAATGGCAAACCTTAATTTTTTTTCTTCTCCTTGAACTTTAATTCCCTTTCCAGATTTCTTCAAGGTTTCCTTCACAGCTTGCTCACTTGGAAAACATCAGGGATAGGCTACTGTCGTGTCTTTCAACCCTAAGAACTTTTTGCTCCCTGTATGCTATACCTTCTACCTTCAAAATTTCAAAGATTGCAGTCCAGTCAATATTATCAATAGCTTTCTCTAAATCTAGAAATGCTATAAACATGTGTTTGCCTTTCTTTAATTTATCTTCCAGAATACATCATTAGCCCTGTACTGCCACAGTTGTTCCTACATTTCTCCATAATCCAAACTGATCTTCCCTTAGGTCAGATTCTAGCAGTTTTTTTATTCTTCAGTGAATAATTTGTATTAATATTATGCAACCATGACGTATTAAACTGATGGTTTGGTAATATTCACAGTTGTCACCACCTGTCTTATTTGGAACTGGAATTATAACACAAGGGTATTTTGCCAGTCTCCTGTTTCTTGCACAACAATGGAATAGTTTTTTCATGGTTGTTTCTCCCAAGGATCTCTATAATGATGAGGGAACATTGTCTCCTCCACAGGCCTTGTTTCCATTTACATCTTCCAGTGCTCTGCCAAATTTTCCTCAGTGTCATCTCTCCCATCTCATGTTCACGAACCTCCTTTTCTCTTTTTACAGTACTGTCCTCAGATTGTTTCCCTTACATAGATCTTTCTATATTGCTTCCATCTTTCAATGTCCCTTTCTTTGCCTTAGTACTGGTGTTCCAGCTGAGTTCTTGACATTTTTACATCTATTTCTCTTTTCTCCAAATGTCCCTTTAATTTGCCTATAGGCAGCATCTATTTTTCCTCTGGCCATACATTTTTCTACAGCCTTGAATTTACCCTGTTGCCATTCATGCTCAGTCATTTTTCACTTTCCGTCAATCTCTGTCTTTTAGATATCTGTATTCCATTTCAGCTGCTTCATTTTTGTACTTTCTCCTTTTGTCACTTAAATTCAATACTGGCTACATTATCCAGGAATTTCTACTAGGACTTATCTTTTTACATATGTGATTCTCTGCTGCTTTCCCTATTTCATCTCTCAGAGCCATCCATCTGCCTTCTGTTGTATTCCTTTCTCCTGTTTCAGTCCAATGTTTCCTAATGCTCCCTCTTAAACTCCCCACAACATCTGATTCCTTCAGTTTATCTAATTCATTTCCTATCTTTGTGCAATTCATCAGTTTTAATCTGTAATCTGCAGTTTATACCCAAAAGATTATGGTCAGAATCCACATACACCTCTGGAAATGTTTTACAGTTTAAAATCTGGTTTCAAAATCTCTGTATTACCATTACATAATCAATCTAAAACCTTGCAGCATCCCCAGGTCTCTTCTAACCCTCCCCCACCCCCACCCTGCGCGTGTGCGCCACACACACACACACACACACACACACACACACACACACACACACACACACGTGCACCCTAGACTGTGCCTGATGCATACACAATATAAGTATTGATTTTGGCAGGTGGACTAGGTTGGGGTGGAGGTTGTGTCTAGTGGGATGGGTGAGGGAGAAAGAGGCAGGAGGCAGAAAGAAGGGTTGTGGGTAGGTAGCTAGTAGCTCAGTGAGAGGCACTGAGTTTACTGGCTGTGACTGTGGAAGGAAGGAGTGGCAGGCACACAGCTAGGCAGCTAATACACCGATATCAGAGCCAGTGGTACATGGTGAAGGTGACATGGATTGAGAGGGGGTAACATGAAAAAAGAAGGGTAAACTGTTGGGTAGAGGGTATGGAGACAGAGAGTTAGCAGAGATTGAGGCCAGGAGAGTTACAGGAGTGAAGGATGTTTTGTAAGGATAACTCCAATCTATTTAGCTCAGAAAAGCTGTTGTTGGAGGGAATGATCCAGATTGCACAAGTTGTGAAGCAGCCACTGAACTCAATCACGTTGTGCTTGTTGTGGTCAGTTGCATGTTGTGCCACTGGGTGGTTAAGTTTGTTCTTGGTCACAATTTGGCAGTGGCCATTCATTCTGGTGGACAACTGATTGGTTGTCCAGTGATGGTGATGTAAAAGTCTGTGCAGTGATTGCAACGGAGTGATTTCACAGTTTGCTCTGCCTCTAATGAGATAGGACAAGCCTGTGACAGGACTGGAGCAGGAAGTGCTGGTTGGTTGGATTGGTCCAGTCTCACACCTGGCTCTTCCACAGGGATATGATCCCTGTGGCAAGGGGGTGGAAATGGGAGTGGCCATGTCTCCATTTCATCTTCAGCATGTGCTGCATGCACTGGCTATGGTACCCATGTATCTCATGCATAGTTGTGCACCAGCCATGGCTCCCACCCACATTCACAGTCCAGCAAACCTACTACCTCCCTCTGAGCCATCAGCCACCCCTTCACAATCTCTCTTCCTGCTTCCTGCCTCCTGCCTCTCTCTCCTTAACCTACACCACCAGATCCAATTCCCACGACACCCCCACACCCTAGTACTCCTGTCAAAGTGCAATTCCGCCACTGTGTGTGCATCCAGCACAATGTAGGGGCACGTGTGTGTGTGTGTGTGTGTGTGTGTGTGTGTATGTGTGTGTGTCTGTGTATTTACCTGTTGATGATTTGGCCCTTTGGCTATTCAATGAGTGGTCTCCTTTACTCACAAATTATTTACAGTCTTCCAGAAATTTCTTTACTACATTTATCTGCATGATTTCCTTTATCTCATCATACATTCTTTCAATCTCTTCATCATCTGTAGAGTTAGTTGGCATATAAACTTGACTACTGTGGTGTATGTTGGCTCCATGTCTACCTTGGCCTGTGATAATGAATTCACTGTAGTGTTCATAGTAGCTTACTCACATTCCTATTTTCTCATTCTTTAGTAGCCTTAATACTGCATTATTCCTATTTGATGTTGTGTTGACCTGTAATGACCTGTTCTTCATGCCACTGCACCTCAGTAATTCCCACTACATCTGAATTCAATCTAACATTTTCCTTTTTAAATTTTGTAAGCTACACACCTGATTAACGAATCTAACATTCCATGCTCTGATGTGTAAAATATCAGTTTCATTTTTTCTAATGATGACATCCTCCTTAATAGTCCCTGCCCCCAAATAGGGGACTATTTTACCTCCAGAGATATTTTACCTACAGCATATTTTACCTAAGATGATGCCATCATCATTTAACCATACAGTAGAGCTGCATGCCTTCAGAAAAAACAACAGCTGCAGATTTGACCTCTCAACAAATATCTCTCCATTGTACTGTTTGCCTATCTGTATTGTGGAGACATGCAACCCATTCCATCCCAGCCAGTTCCATGGTTCACTGGGGCAGGGATTGCTTACAAAAAGTTAAAGCATGTATGTTTTGTGTGTAGGTGCAATGATAAGATTTGTTAGAAATAAAGGAACACAAAAGCTGAAATGTTCTGTTAATAGAAATTCCAGGATGAAAACAACATACAAAAAATGAAGAGGGACAACCACTCACTTGCAGATGAATGTTATTTGATGATACATAGGCACACTTAAAAGAGTTTATAAATGCATTAGCTTCTGCACTTTTTGGTGCATGCGCACATTTAGAGAGAGAAAGCAAATTACTTACCTCAGTGATTTCAGTACAGACGAGCCGCTGCAGAGAGGAATTGTATGGCAGCAGAGAGAGGGTGAGATGTGTGGTTGATGAGGTACAGTTAAGGTTTGGGAGATGGACAGACAAATGATTATCAGTAATAATGGCAAAATGCGGATTACCACCAGTAGCAATCAGATAACTTAGGGTTAGAGTGATGACAACTTACCTGCATTGGGAAGCAGGAATTATAATACACCAAAAACCTTGCAAGATGCTTCTGACAAATCATTTCTGTTGCGGTAGTAACTCCCTTGTGGCATGTGTATCAGTTTTGCTGCATATTTATTCAAGCCCTACGATGCTGAACATACACCTTTTTAGACCTTCCCACTACAGAAAAATCTAACCCTGGGGCCTCACATCAGTAGCCAGCAATGCTAGTCACTAGACAAAAGAGGCTGTCTAACTATGATGCGCTACTCTGTAAACAGATCTCCCTCTTCACATTGACGTGCGTGTGTGTGAGTGTGTGTGTGTGTGTGTGTGTGTGTACGTGTACATCTACATGCTCATTTCCTACCTCTGAGGAAGGACTTTATCCAATAGCTTAATCTACTTTTAAAATGAACCTTAAATGTGCAAGTTTGGCATTAAATACCTCCCATATGTGGTGAGTATCAATTTACCATACTACACTGTTGTTCTGTCCCAGATTTTCCACTGTTCTATTTATGCAGGGAAATGTGTTTTTGATAAAACCATTTTGCTTCTTGTGTTGGCTACCTTCAGAGAGAATTTTTTCTCTGGTAATTTTACTTACATCTGTATAGTAGCCGTAGCTAATTAATATGTACTGCCCAGTTATTTGTTTGTTTTATGTTACCTCATTCCTATCCCCACACTATCAGTAGGCATGGGTTGTCATCAAGATTATCACCAATTAACTATGAATTTATTTAGATTTTACTGTTGTTGTAGTCTTTGGTCTGAACACTGGTTTCATACAGCTCTCCACACTAATCTGTACTGTGCAAGTGTCTCCATCTCTATCTAACTACTACAACCTACATCCACTTGAATCTGTTTACATTAGTCAAGTTTTGATCTCCTTCTACAATTTTTATTCCTTCCCCCTTCCCATTTTTCACTTCTCTCCACTAACAAATTAACAGTTACTAGCCCACCAGGTTCAATAGTTTGGTCATAGTATGTTCTCTCAAAGATCTTAATAATTCTGAGTGAATGTTGTCTACATCAAGTGCCATGTTTCGACTTAGATCCTCCAGTGCACTGTCAAATTCTTCCTGCAGTATCACAACTCTCATCTCATCTTCATCTGCTTACTCTTCTCTTTACATAACATTGTGTTTTAGTTTGTTTTCTTTGTATAGCCGTCTACAGATTCCTTCAACCTTTCATTCTTTCTTTCTTCCTTCCTTTTTTTCCCCCGTTGAGTGCTTGGTATTCATATAGTTGATTCTCTTTTCTTCAACTGTTTGTTTAGTTTTCCTGTACAGCAACTGTCTTTTCCATCTTCAAGCACGCATCTACAAATCTACAGTTTTGCATTTCACTTCTAGCCATTCCTGCTTCACCATTTTGCAGTTTCTGTGTCTACATTTTTTTAGGCACCTGTATTCCCTACTGCCTGCTTGATTTTTATATGTTCCCCTCTGTACATTGCTTAAATTCTGTGTCTAATGTCTTTACACAGATCTGATCCTCAGATGCCTTCACTATTTCATCTTTCAAAGCTACCTGTTCGCCTTCTATTGTATTTCTTTCCCCTGTTTCAGTCAATTGTTGCCTGATGCTCCCTTCAAATCTTCAGTTATTTCAATTTATAAACGTCTCATCACCTTAATTTCCTACCTTCCAGCAATGTCTTCAGCTTTAATCTTAATTTCACACCCAACAAATTAGGGTCACAGTTCCACAACTGCTCGTGAAAAGGTTTTACAGTTAAAACCTGCTTTGTAAATCTCTATCTTACTAATGTATGATATGTGTAAAACCTAGAATCCCCAGGTCTCTTCCATGTATACCATCTTCTTTCATGATTCTTAAATCAAGTGTCAGAAATGATTAAATTGTGTTCTGTGCTAAGTCCTATCAGCCAGCTTCCCCTTTTATTCCTTCTGTTAACCTAAATTCTCCTACAATTTTTCCTTCTCTTCATTTTCCTACTATCGAATTCCAGTCTCCCATCAGAATTAAATGTCTCTTGTCTTTTTTAACAATGCAAATACTTTATTTTATCATATTCTTTCAATATCTTCATGATCTGCAGGGCTAGCAAGCATACAAACTATTGTGGTGACAGTTGGTTTTGTGTCTACCTCAGCTATGATAATGTGTTCACTGATGTGGAACTAATATCACCCATTTTTAATTGTTTCCCATGGCCTATCTACCCACACACATCATCTCTCAAAGTGCTAGCCAAATCTTACCCCCTCTTACCCTATTACTTCTTCAGATAGTTTGGCTGAAATTGCTCCTAATACATCTCACGTGTCAGCCCTTTCCTGCCCTTACCTCCACACTCATCGTTACAGGTCAACGTCATTCAGCCTATCAGTGCCCCTTATTTTGTTGATACATATTTAATATTCATCATTTTTGGCCACTGGTATATCAGCTACTTACTGCCCTCATCCACGTTCCCACCAAACCCCTAGGGGTAAAATATGACTTATAATGTCACCAATCAATTTAGCAACACCAAAACCTCTAGATAAGACATTAATATCACTTGTTTCTAATTTCTGAGTCCCAGTCTGACTCCTAGTGCTGCTACAGGTAACTTATTCTCCTCTCCGCCAGTATTTTTTCTTGATAATAAGACATATTCATACAGGGTATGGTTAAAATTTCTACAATTGTTTTTCTTTCACCCCTCAACACAAACAAATAGTGGTGTTATGGGCATCTTATATACTGATTTTTTTCATTTCCAATTAATCTTCTGGTTTTTCCGATGGGACCTGCCACAACTTCCTCTCCCGTGCCAGCGTCTTTATTTCAGAGTTGCACTTACCCAATGTCATGAATTATTTGTAATGTATTCCAACTTCTGTCTTCCCCTACAATTTTTACCATCTACAGCATCCTCTAGTACTGTGGAATTTATTCATTGGTGTCCTAACACTTGTACAATCATCGTGTCGATTTTTCTCATCAGTGTTTTCCACAGATTTCTTTCCTTCCTATATCTTTAGAAAACCTCCTCATTTTTTACCAGTCCACCGAATTTCCAAAATCTTCCTATAGCATCAAATCTCAAATGCTTCGATTATCTTCTTTTCCAGTTTCCCTATAGTCCATGATCACTGTCACACACTGCTGTGTTCCACACAAACATTCTCAGAAATTTCTGCCTCTATTTAAGGCCAGTGTTTGATACTAGTAGAGTTATTTTCCCCAGGAATGCTCTCTTTGCCTATGGTAGTTGCTTTTCATGTTCTCCTTGCGTCATCTGTCATGCGTTATTTTACTTCCAAGGTAGAATTTCTTCACTTCATCTACTTCATGGTTTCCAATTTTGATATTAAGTTTATTATTAGTCACATTTCTGCTACTCCACATTGTTTTCACCTTCCTTTGGTGTAGTCTCAATCCATTATATGCTCTCAAATAGCAAGCCATTTTTGTATTAAGGTTGATCAAGATTTTTGTACATATTTCGTTGTTACACTATATGGTACTCCGTTTCCTACACAAATCCGTTTCCATTCTTATGAGTGTTAGGTGTCTCCTAATCCCACAGAATTTTTTCTAGGTAATCAATAAAAAGTTAATACAAAGTTTGGTTGATATCTTTTGCTGTTCCAGATCTATGTCATCACCTTCTCATCCCCATAAATAAAGGTTTCTTTGCCTGAATAGTAAGTAATATGTGTACCAAGTTTGATGAAATTGTTGCAGGCATTCTAGAGTTATGCTTACATATCATCACTTTCCAACCACTACCCTCAGAAACAGGGGTGAAAGGAGTGTCTTGTCCTCGTACTGTAACTATGTCAGATGAATACCAAGTTAGCTGAAATTATGCCAATTGTTTTGAGCTATCATGGAACATACACACACACACACACACACACACACACACACACACACAGAAAGAGAGAGAGAGAGAGAGAGAGAGAGAGAGAGAGAGAGAGAGAGAGAGAGAGCATCTTTACAATTACACTGAAATGCCTCTTTTCAATTTCATGTATCCAATTATTTTTCACTTTCATTAAGAAGGCAAGATAGAAGATCCTTTTGGTCAGTTTATTATCATTCATTCTCAGAGTGTGACCATAATACCTCAACTTCCTTTCCCTGAATGTGTCTGAGATTTTCTCCAAAATTTGATATAACTCCTTGGACTTCAGTCTCATACAGATTCCTTCAGCACAAGCTCGACCAAAAGTTTTCCTCAGTATTTGCCTTTCTTCTTTTTCTATGTATTTATCTAATGATCTATCTCCAATGATTACAGTCACTTATGCATTTATTTGCCTTTCTTCTTTTTTATGTCTTTATCTAATGATCTATCTCCAATGATTACAGTTGCTTATGCATATAATGCTCCAGGTTTGACTGCTGTGATTTAATGTTTTAATTTTGCATTACAGGATACTGATTTTTTATTGTACCTATTGCATGTAATTCTAAAAGTTTTTTGCAATTCAGTGATTCTCTCTTTCTTTACTTCACAATTTAATCCAGAGAATTGGATTATTTCTCTTACATGTTTAACTTTCGATATTTGAGATTTTTTTGCCAAACTGCATAAACAGGGTTGTCTTCTTAGGTATCGAGGAGAATGTTCCATGTATTGAGCTCTTCATAAGGAATTTTCAGTCCACTTTAATATTAGGTTTTTTGTAATTCTGAAGGCAATGTAAGCTTGTACAAAATATTGTAATGGGGATGAAATAGAGATGGTTGCAGAGAGTGCTAAAAAAATCACTAACATTTCTGAGATGTAAGTTAATGTTACTCGGAATAATGGTCAAGATTTTACAAAAGTAATATAGCTTTTGATTTTTGCCAAACATGGTAAGATCACATTTGTTTCCTTAGAAATTTGTCTTTATTTCTTTCCTTTTTTTACATACACTAACAATTATGCACTGATATTTACTCTGAATTTTTGCTCTAGTGATTTTCAATAACATTACATCATTTGCTAGTTTCAGTGGCATGATAAACAAATATCCCAAGTACCTAATTTTCTTCTATCTGAAAACTGATTTTTTTCCTTTATTGTGGCTTCATATTTCATCAGTAATTAAACTGTCCCCAATGGAGCAAGTTATGGCATATAAAAGTTGTAATTATCTTTTGTTAATTACATAAAAAAATCCAGTTTCCATCATCTTCATTTTGAATTCCTGGAAAGGCACTTTTACAGTTAAGTGCTTTAAGTCATATACAAGAAAAATTTCTTTACAGCTTTTACCAATACATAAAAATATAGATTAGTAAGTATTTGACTCTGAAAATATACAATATCTAGCATAAAATTATGTTTCCCAGTTGAGATGTTTATCTCATCTGTTGGTGCTAGGTGCATTTGACTTGAACTTATTCTCTTTCCCTTGTGCAATCGCCTTTAAAATTAATTGATCTTCCATCCTCCCTCCAAGATACATCACCATTATTGCTTTCTCCAACGGGTAACATTGCCATCCCATTCTGCTTCCTTAATTTTCCACTAATGGTAGTTTCTTATAGGTTTCATGTTTGCTGTTAGCTCTTACCATTTTTGTTTCAAACATGACAGGGGCATTCTGTGGTAGATTATAATTTTGTTGAATTAATAAACTTGCCTTTTGGAAACATACCGAAACAGTGTTCTGAGATGCTTCAAATGTTAAGAAGTGTGTTTTTTTCTTTGATGTTATCTTCAGATTTTTAACCCACTTTTGATTCTTATCATATTTTTATATATGTTCTATGTACTTCTTTCTGTTATTTAACAGTTATTTTGTTTCTGAAACAGATCCCACGTTCTTTCCTAAAACACGTCAGGTTACTTGTTACAAGCAGACTGTTACAATGGTGGAACAGTGGTCTAACTAATGAGAAGTATGTTGTTTGAATCTTAGTTTAAATATTCTTTTGTGAATGTAAAATTGCCTAAATATCTGTTTGTCATCGTGTCATTAATATCTCTATCTTTTTAGTCATCTAAAGAGCTTTAACACAATAATAAGAACTAGAATTACAGTGGCTAGAGTAACACCATTACCCATGGCATTTGTTAGGCTTGGCAGGAAAAAATACCATGAGGAAACGTGTTATCGTTCTATCCATACTGCTTATTCACAAAGTTACTGATGTTCTCCAACATCTATTTCTTTAATTTTGAGCACCTGCAAATTTTACACTTGTTTAGCTTTTTCTTATCCTTGCCAATATGTCTCATGATCCAGTGTGTCAGAGATTTCAGATATTAGTTTCAAAAACTTTCTTATCATGTTACTGTCACTTATTATGTTTCTGTCAGAATTACATAAAAGTGGGATATCTGATATACCACGCCACTGGAAAAACAGATTTTTATTCCAGATTTCCCATTGCTTGTGTGTATGTGTGTGTGTGTGTGTGTGTGTGTGTGTGTGTGTGTGTGAGTGAGTGAGAGAGAGAGAGAGAGAGAGAGAGAGAGAGAGCAATTACCAGATATCTTTATGTGTGCACTTGCGTACAACTGCAGTCTCTTCATGGATGAGTGGTTGTCTAACTTTGTTATTATATTATTTCTTTCTTTCTGTGAGACAATGATATCCGTTATTAACTGCAGAATATTTTTCCTCGTTGCTTGCATAGTTTGTCTTAAAAACATTACTACCTAATTTACTTTGATATTTTTGTGTAGCCATTATTCACATTTCTCCCGAATGTTTCACACTTATAATGTCCCAGATAATGAGCATCCTGTTCTCTACTTGAGGGTTGCAGAGGGCCAGTAATGTTCTCTTTTTCATAATCTGCAATTTCTTGTTGATTGAATCTGTGGTTAGTGTAAGTGGTGATCAGATGCCCTTGCTGTTGCCAATCCATTACCCACCAGGAAAGAATATATAACAATTATCTACATGTAGTGTTGTTATTCATGTGAAAGTGAGCAAAAATTTTCTAAATGTTTGTGAATTGTGTACCTGAGGTGGGACTTGGTACAAGCCCGTTATTTCCTAGTCAGGTGTTGGAACTGCCTAAAAACCACATCCAGCCTGGTCAGCACACTGAACCTTGTTGTTAATCTGTTGGGTGGATTTTATCACACACTACCCCATGCCTGAACATGCACAGCTATCTGGCCAGGTCTTTAACTGCTGGATCTGCCTTAGTAAAACCATTTAACACTAACACAACCTTTTCATATCCTTTTGCTTTATTCTTTGCCATTTATATAGAAAAAAGAATCAATATTTTTGTATTTAATGTTATACCTCTAATTATGTAGTGTTTCATATAGTAAAGTTCAATTCACAGCAGTTTCTATATGCCGTGTTTTGTTTCCTTTCATGCCTCTGGATTTTGCAAATGTTATGCATTTTGTGAGATGCCTTCTCTTACCTTTCTCTCCCAAATTAGTACTCATCCTGCTTTCCCCTAACCACCTTATCGTTAAAAAGAATTGGCATAGACAGAGCCCAACTTCGGCCTGGAAAAATATGGGAAAGAAATCACTTACATTCTTTTCAAACTAACCATCCCCATAAGAAATGTAGGGAAACTATATAACACTTAAATCTGGATCACTAGTTAGGGATTTGATACCCATTCCTCTCAAATGTGAGACCAAACCCTTAATCAATATCTCATTTTGCTCAGTCTCATTCTTCTATTCATGTTCTCACACTGAAATCACTTCCCTGTTACTGTTGAGCAATGAAAAATCTGGGATGGAATTACAATAACAACTTGGCTTCAATGATTGCTTCAGAGCCAAATCAACAACTACATCACAGCACTGGCTATCTGGATTCTTCCCACCAACATCAGCTTTTCTGAAGGGCACATGTGGGAACTTTCACTGCAGCATATCCTTCATTCCTGTAAACCCCTGGCCAAAACCTTCAATAGTCCCTGTCCTCCACCTCTGTCTATGCCCTTCCCTGCTCCCACTCTAGTCTCACATCTAGCTTCTATCCAACTGGCTCACCTGTATAGTCCTTCCCCTTCTCTGCTTCTTTCCTCTGTGTTTGTTGTCCCCCTCCCCTTTTCCCTCCAACACTCAACCCAACCTCCCAATTATGCATCTAGCAACCTATCATCCCATTCCCATGACATCCCTGTATACTCCCAAAGGCAGCACTGCACCATCTTCCCCACCCCCATCCTGATATCCTATCCTTTCTCTACCCAAGCCTCTTTAATACCTCCTCCTCCCAACTGAGATCACTGCAGTCAGGAGTTAATGTGGGTGAATAAGTCTGTGTTTTCTTAAATGTGGAGAAGGACTTTGTCTGATAGCTTAGCCTACTTTTAAATGTACTTTCAATGGGCATATCTGCCCAACAAAATTTCCTGTTACTATGGTATCTTTGGAATGTGCCAATGCATAAAAGTGCTTATAATTCTGCTACACAGGAAAAAATCAACTGTTTGGTTGAAGTAAATGTACTGCACTCCTTACATTGTGTAACGGTACAGCATTAATCAGTGTGATCTAAAAATATATTCCTAATATAGATTTTTCACTTTTAGATTATTTTGCAACATTTGTTTCATTTGATAATAAAACAGATCAGTTTATTTTATTGTTTCCTAGCCTTCCTTTATCTCACACTACAGATAGTTTGCTAGGGAACCATGCATACATTTAACAGTTTTCAAACCATAAAAATGATATTGCTATTTTTTATGTGTCTTATTTTATACCCTGACTTGTTAATTTCATTTCTTTAGCTATATCCCAGTTTTTATATGTTTTGTTTTACATAGGTCTTGTCTTCAGCACCAGGATCTTACCTTTACCTTTAATCCATCCCTCACTTCTCTTCATACTACAACTTCTATTTTCTTTTCTTTTTGCATCTTCCTCTTACTGCATAAAACGATTTATTCATATGAACACCAGGTAAGGATGTCAGCTTGTAAACAATGATTGTAATTTTGTGACAAAAACATACATATAACCTATCTGTATCATCTTTTTAAAAGACTGCTGTTTGAGCCTAGGAAATTCTCTCTCACAATTTTCTCTATGAAGTGCCACATATCACACTTCCCGTATCAGTCTACATTGCAAAGAAATTTAATGGCAGCAATTCACATTCTGTCATTCATTTACCAGGTACAGAATCTAAGACCACTCATACCTCAGTAATAATCAACATCATTTTAGTTATCAGATATTATAGATATTTGTACATAATTGTAAGCTTTAGTCCAAGAGCTGATAAATTTTGTGAATGAGCTTACCAGATGTATGTGGTCCATATTCATCTACCTTTAAACTTCTCTATGTTTTTTGTACATATCATACTTTGCACATACTTTTATGTCAAAAATGGCCACTTATGGCATAGCAAATCCCTGTGTGCAAAAAATAAATCATTGGTTTTACATGAAGTTGAAATAATGATATTGTTTGCATTCATTTGGCAGCTATTTGTGCAAAACTGAACGTAGTGCACTGACATTTAACATTTAAAAAGATGAAATTATAAGGATAACTTACATGCAACATTGATGTTACCAAATGGTTTGGTCTTTCTAGCAATCAGGGCTTTAGCTTCCACGGATGAAAGCAGTGGAAAATGAGTAGATCTGAAAGCTTAAAGGAAATCTAAAAACATCTACTCTGCTCAGTATTATATACTCATCTTTCACTGTATCTGAAGTGGAAATAGTAAGAAGTAGCTGCAACTGTACATTTGTTTAAGATTGGAAGGAAATTAAAAAATATCAAATCTACAATTACTTAGTAGTGGGGTGAAAAGTGCAGTTCTATAATACATGTTAATATGATTACCCCAAAAATTCAATAATCCTTTGTATTATCCTAAAACTGTTACAAAAAATTAGTGATTTTTGTAAAAATGTGATTTGAACTATTAGTTTGATAAGATGCAGCCTGATTGTTGTGTGTTCTATAATGCTGCTGTAATATTAACTGTTACAATGTAAATATATGATTGTTGAAGGAATATGTGTGGGTGAATGTGAAAATGAGGCATTTCTTGGTACTAGTTGCTGCAGGTGTTATTGTAGGGCCTAAGATTACAGTAATTAAATAGAAATACATAAAGTATTGATATTAATTATGTATTTTTGTAAATTTGTTACAGTTAATATAAAAACTGGAAATTATTTTGTTTATATCTGTTGTAAAATATGCCAAATCAAATGTACATTATCGATGCCCATTTCCAGTTATTCTTCTCCTTTTTGGGCACAGGTAGAAATGCTTGTAACATTAATTATTATAACAATTGTAAATCTATCCATCTCATCCTCATTGTACAACACATATTTTTCATTCCTATTTTTCTACTGTTTTACCAAACTATAGTCTACAATTACCTTACTTCATATCAACTCACCTAAGTGCACAAAAAGTGACATCTTTTAAACCCCACTCTGGTGCCTCTACTATCCTATTTTTCTTGCCTTCTAAAGCTGTAATATAGTATTTTCTTTACTCTGAATCTGTGTTCCTAAACATAAAATAAATGATGTTAAGTTTTAAGCAACCTCACACTATTTCTGATTTGCCTTTCATTTTTACTGAAAATTACTGCTCATTTATCTTTTTCTTTTACTGAAACATGCTTATATTTCTTGTCACAATTTGACATTTACACACAGATTTTCCACAAAATTAACATTGATTTTCATGTACTACAAGGGTATGTCCCCATCTTAAATTAATAAAATAATGGCATCCTAGTTGTTTAAATTTCAGAGACTCTGTATTAACTGTATTTTCATTAGACATTAACAGAAATTATAAGGCCCATAAAAGTTAATAAAACTGCATCTGAGATGTGACAGTCAAGCACAGCAGTGTCACAGACTGTACAATCATTCATAAAAAGACACACACAAACAGGGGTATCCAGTAAGAGTAGGTTTTATAGGCAGGTTAAAAGGAATAATAAATAAGAATTAGAAAATAAAGGATTTCAAAGCAGGGTCATTTTCTGCAAAGATAAAGAAACAAACATGTAACGGAAGAAATGAAAGGAAGAATATCATAGGCCAGAACTGTTCAGTTACAGACATTTAGTTACAACAAGGAAAAATGGCTAAAAATGTGAAAGAGGAACAGGTCTTGGTAAAGTAACTCAAAATATGAGAGACCAGTACAACAGAAATGAAAATGAAGCTGAAATATGGAACAAATGGCTATTGTTTTGCAAACACAATGGCAGGATGAAGTGAAAGGGTGGAAGCTAAATGTTATAAATCACCAGTAGTTGGTGATAACTGAGAATGAGCAATTGCAACAGGACAACTAAGATTAAAGGTTCCAAAGAGCAATATTAAAAGTACATAGTTAAAGGGAAGGTAAAAAAATGTGGTAAGAACTATAGGTAGATGGGAAAAGAATAGTCAAGCTGGTGGAAGAGGCTCACTTGATTCATTTGAGTGCAAGAGAAGAATCGAGCATTCAGCACAGTAATGGCAATGTTATGAAAACAATAAATAGCTTTCGGCCAAACAGCCTTCTTCTGAAGACGATGACACACACACACACACACACAAAAACGCGCATGATGGAAGAAGCAGTCAGGGTGGTGGGGGTAAGGAGGAGGCTGGGGCAAGGAGGGAAAAAGATAGCAGCGTAGGGGTGGAGGATGGTAAACTGCTGCTTGTGGGAGAATGCAGGAACACGGGGTGAGGAGAGGGTAGGGCAGCTAGGTGCAATCAGGGGGTTAGACGGTGTGCAGGATGGGGGGCAGGGAAAGGTGGGTGGGCAAGCGGAAAAGGAGAGAACCAAAAAGACTGTGATTGCATTGGTGAAATAGAAGGCTGTGTAGTGCTGGAGTGGCATAGGGAAGGGGATATCTGAGTGAAGGACAGTGACTAACAAAGTTTGAGGCCAGGAGCATTACAATAAATGCAGGGGTTCCCACCTGCACGATTCAGAAAAAGCTGGTGTTGGTAGGAAGGTTCCAGATGGCATAGGCAGTGAAGCATTTACTGAAGTGAAGAACACTGTATTGAGCAGCGTGTTCAGAAACTGTGTGGTCCAGCTGTTTCTTGGCCATAATTTGTCGGTGACCACACACGGACAAACAGCTCATTAGTTGTCATGTCCACACACAACACAAGACAGTGGTTGTAGCTTAGCTTCTAGATCACATGGCTGCCTTCACAGGCAGTCCTGCCTTTAATGGGATAGATGACGTTTGTGACTGGACTGGAGTAGGTGGTGTTGGGAGAATGTGTGGGACAGATGAGCCATGAGGAAAGGGGTTGGGAGCAGATGTAAAGTAGGGATGGATGAGGATATTGTGTAGTTTCAGTGGGTGGCAGGGTACCACTGTGAGAGGGGTGGGAACAATAATGGGTACGACAGAATGAGGGCAGAATGAGAGGTAGTTAAAACCCTGGCAGAGAATGTGATTCATTTGCTTCAGTCCTGGATAGCACTGGGTCACTAGAGGAATGTTCGCTCCTCTGTGGCCAGAAATGGGGACTTTGGGAAGCAGTGGATGACTGGAGAGATAGGGCACAGGGGATTTGTTTTTGTACACGGTTTGGAGGGTAATTCAGTCTGTGAAGACTTCAGTGAGATCATCAGTATATTTCGAGGTGGACTGCTCATCACTACAGATGCAATGGCTATGGATGGTTAAGCTGTATGGAAGGGACTTCTTGGTACAGAATGGGTGGTAGCTGTAAAAGTGGAGGTATTACTTGTGGTTGATAGATTTGATATGGATGGAGGTACTGATGTAGCCAACTTTGAGGTGAAGGTCAATATTGAGGAAGATGGTTTGTTGGGCTGAGGAGGACCAGGTGAAGTAAATGGGCCAGAAAGTGTTGTGGCTCTGGAGGAATGTGGATAGGGTATCCTCGCCCTCTGTCCAGATCACAAAGATGTCATCACAGAATTTGAACAAGGTGAGGGGTTTGAGATTCTGGGTGGTTAGGAAGGATTCCTCTAGATGGTCTATGTATAGGATGGCACAGGATGGTGCCATGCAGGTGCCCATTGTTGTACCATGGATTTGTTTGTAGGTGATGCCTTCAGAGGTGAAGTAATTGTGGGAGAGGATACAGTTGGTCATGGTGACCAGGAAGGAGGTTGTAGGTTGTAATCTGTTGGGCACTGGGAAAGGTAATGTTCTACAGCAGCAAGGCCATGGACACATGGGAGGATAGGGTAAAGAGACGTGGCATTAATAGTCATGAGTAGGGCATTGTGTGGTAAAGAACAGTAACTGTGGAGAGTTGGTGAAGGAAGTGGTTCTATTTTCCTTGCTTGATTCAGCAGAGTAATGAAGTTGATAAACTGTAGATAAATTACAATGGAAGACTTAAAAATTATTAAAGTATACAACTATATTGGTTTTAATAATAAGCTTCTTTATAATGTTTCACAGGATTTGGTCACAACGCATTTTTTATGATACTCATAAGATGGAGTATGAATTCCCACAGAAGTAGAAAGTAGTTACATTTCCATTGTTTTGAATGACAACTTAAATATTACACCACATTTTACACAAACAAATCACAGTTGTCCAAATTCCATTTTTACAATCATACACAACCATGTGCTTTGCAACACTCTTTTACTAATGTATTTATTATACTGTCTTTTCTCTCTATAAGAATGAGCCTTGTAGCAAAAACAGAAAAAAACTGAGGACATAAAATCAGATTTGGCACTTTTCTTTGTCAAGGTAATTGAAATTCCCAGCTACAAGATAAAGATTGTTAAGTTTTCCTAGACAATGACAGATAAAGAGTTAAACATCATAGTGTTGCTCATGCAGTTCATCCGAAGTATGCTTTATTGAATTTAACAAAAGTGTATCTGTTGTTTTATAATACACAACAGTCCTGAAGAAAAAAACTGTCAAGATAATACGAATTTGGTTTTACAGAATATTACACACTCTGCAATGATTTTGTCATTTAGGCAATATTACCTGTTTATTTATGATTTTTGCGTGGATTCTGAATGTGAAAATAGTGTTAGTTTCTGTTTGCTGTTTAAGGGTTGTAAGCAAAAAGAGAGCACAAAACTATTTTTGTAGAAATCTTAGAAACTCAGTGGCTATTTTATTAAAATACATCACTAGCTATAAATTTATGGGTGTGAGTGAATATGGAATAGTTGTAGGTAAACAACTAGAATTCTCTCAGATACAGATTTATTCACACTTAGCTTCTACACAGATACAAGTCCGGAGGCTAACTGCCGTTAGCGTCCAACATCCTGCCCAAAGCCCTCTCCCTCAAAGATAGCACACTTACGCACTGAACAAATATCAATATTTATGGTGCTCTACGCCACATAGCCCCCCCCCCCCCCCCCCCCCCCCCCGCACAGTATGGAGTACATCCCTGTGAATGGGGGGGTGAGAAATTAGGAAGGTAACGTACAGTTCTTCTGCGTCAGGCGGAAGCGGTCAACTGGTAGGAGACCGGGGTCTGAAACCCGGTACGTCGACAGCGAAGTCAGCAAACAATGCCGGCGGCTGAAGACGACGTCCCGTCCTGGAGTGGAGGTGTAGCACTTTGTCAGCCGGCAGGTGGAGAATCACCTTGCCAGAAGGCCTAACAAAGGCACGCAAATTGCCATACGCAGCACTTCTGCTCAATTTAAAGCGGCGCACCACCGAGATTCTGCACTTCCTCCCTCAACATTGTCACACGTGAGTACCACACACACTGTGTCGCCATCTACGACAACAGATAATTTATGTATGTCATCAGGGTGTACATGTGTTGTGAATTCTTGGGTAGCACCTGTACGAGCAATGGTAGGGAGGCAGGGAGGTGTGGGAAAGCCATGGCAGGGGGAAGCATCTGCTAAGAGGGGGGTGGCAGGTGCACTAGACTGCGCAGGAGACAACCTCGGGCGATCAGCTGACAGACGAGGGAGCGTGACCGAAGGCAATGAGGAGCCAGCGTGGCTTGAACGGCGTGACAAAGAGCTGTCACACGAAGATGGTAATGCAATGGTAGAATCCGAGTGGTTGGCAGTTCGACTGCGAGAGCTGTGAGGAGTGAAGCCCCGAAAAGATTGGCCACTCGAATTAGATGAACGCGGAAAAGGAGCAGTGCTCGGCAGAGGAGCACGCTGTGGAGAATCAATACCCGAATGCATGGTATGGGAAGATGGATGGCCACTCAAAGCAGGAGTGGGAGAAATAGGGGCAGAATCAGGGAGGTTCACCTGAGGCTCAATGAAAGCTGGTTTCACTCGGTTGAGTGAGACCGTGGTTACAGAGTCTTTTATGAGGAGATCCATGTTATTCTCAGAGCGTTTGATGACCTTGTAAGGACCTATGTAGGGCGACTGAAGTGGGGCTTTGACTGAGTCGTCTCTGAGAAACACGTACTCACAAGAGTCTAGCGTGCGCGGTACGTACACGCGCGGAGGTGTATGAGCAGTCGGAGGTGGCGGCTGAATTTTGCTGCAGTGCAAGCGCACACGCTCGAGAAGCGAAGGGAGTTCAGAGGGCCGTGGAAGTGGGGTGGGAGTGACTAATTCTCCAGGCAAAACCAGAGGTTGGCCATACACAAACTCGGCTACGGAACCCTTGAGGTCTTCCTTGAAGGTCGCACAAAGGCCAAGAAGCACGAAGGGCAGTGCCTCCGTCCATAGCAACGCAGGGCAGACTTTAAGGTGCGATGCCATCACTCGACAAGCCCATTGCTTTGGGGGTGGTATGCAGAAGTATGAATTTTGACAATACCACACATTTTATATAGGTCAGAGAAAACTGAAGACTCATATTGTCGCCCCTGGTCAGTGGTGAGGTAAACAGGTGAGCCAAATCTAGAGATCCACGAATCTAAGAATGCTCAACTTACTGTCTCAGAGGTAATGTTCGGAACAGGCACAGCCTCAGCCCACCGAGTCATCCTGTCAATAGCTGTAAACAAGTAACGGAAACCCTCGGAGGGGGGCAAAGGGCCTATGAGGTCGACATGAACATGATGAAACCGGCCTGGCGGTTGGGCAAAACAGCCAAGGGGTGGGGAAGTGTGCCTGGAAACTTTGTTCTGCTGACACAACATGCATGCCCTTGCCCAAGACTGACAGTCGCGGCGCATGTCTCTCCAGACAAACCGTTCAGCTACCAGACGGGTGGAAGCTTTGACACCGGGGTGTGCTAATGTGTGTAGTTTGTCAAAGACCTGGCATTGAAGGGGCTTAGGAATGAATGGCCTCAACATACCAGTCGATTCATCACACCACACTAAGTCAGATATGCCAGGGAAAGTAGAGCGTACCGGTTGGGGAGAGGAGCTGTGGTCCGAAATTAACTGCATGGTATCGGGGTCTGCCGATTGCAACCGAGGTAGGTCCGTTAGGTCAATTAAGGTTGTGACAGCACCAACACGCAAGAGAAAATCAGCAACCACATTGCCCGCTCCTCGGATGTAGCGAATGTCATTTGTAAACTGCAAGATGTAATTGATGTGACGAAAGCGTCGTGGGGGCGGATCAGCCGCAGGATTTTTTATGGCAGGAACCAACGGCTTGTGATCAGTGAGCACATAGAAATCTCGTCCCTCAACATCAGTTCTGAAGTGTCTTATGGCCTCATAAACTGCAAGTAATTCTCTGTCGAATGCTGAGTATTTCTTCTGCGCGTTGTTTAGCTTTTTTGAGAAAAAGTGCAGGGAGGTCATAACATCGTTGTATGTCTGACTCAGTACTGCGCCGATAGCATTGTCACTAGCGTCAGTAATGATAAACATTGTGGCGTCCGCACGTGGGTGACCAATAGTGACAGCGGAGGCCAACAGCTGTTTGAGTTCGTTAAATGCCTTGTCCATGTCTGGTGTCCATGGTACCTGGCGGGTGCCAGAAGTTTGTGGGCCAGCGAGAGCATCTGTGAGAGGAGCCTGCACCGCAGAAGTGGCTGGCAAATGTTTTCGGTAATAATTAATTGTTCCGATGAACCTGCATAATTCCCTATAGGTCTGAGGGTGTAGCATCTCGAGAACAGGCTTGATCTTGCCCTGCGGTGGTGTCAGACTGTCCGATGACACAACATAACTTAGGAATGTGACGGATGACTGGTGCAATTGAGTCTTTTTATTGTTCAGTTCAATACCAGCGGCTGCTAAAATATCTGTCACGACTTGAAAACGCTCCTCACTCTGTTCCAAAGTAGAAGCAAAAACCAATATGTTGTCCATGTATACGAAACAAAAGTCTAGATGGGATAAAGTTTGATCGATGAAACGCTGCCACGTTTGGGGGGCGTTTTTCAACCGAAACGGCATAAATTTGTATTGGAACAGCCCGAAGGGGGTGGTTATGGCAGTCTTTTCAATATCCTCCGGAGCCATAGGAATCTGATGAAATGCGTGCTTACAGTCCAAAACAGAGAAGTACTTTGCACCTGCGAGTGCATGATTGAAGTCTGCAATGTGTGGGACCGGATATTTATCAATGATGGCGCAGGCTCTTAAACGCCTATAGTCTCCGACCATACACCAAGTACTATCTTTCTTTTGGTCAAACAGGATAGGACTAGCCCAGCAACCGGAAGAAGGTTCAATTATTCCCTTTTGTAATAGATCATCCAATTGTTCTTTTGCAATTTCCATAAATTCCAGCTTGAGGCGGCGTGGGCGTTGCGATATGGGCGGCCCATCGGTTAGATGTAACTGATGAACTGTGCCATTAGTGACTACTGCAATACGTGGCGCGGCATGACAGTCAGATGTCCGTGAAGCGGAGCAGGCAGTCGCGGACGGGCAAAGCTGTGGTGCTGAGGGCACAGAAGTACAGATGTGCCAACCGCTCGTAGGCTGCGTAATGGCCGCACGCGTGTTAACATGGGCGAGGTTGGTACACTGGTTCTTGGTAGCGGGCCGTGCCGCTACGAGCGCTGTAGGCACGAGTGGGCATGGCCAAACAGCAGATGGCCGTAGTTCATTCCCACGAGCTTGGCAAGTTAATTGTCCATTCGGAACGCAAGGAGCATGAGCACTCAGGCATACACTATCATTACAAAAGGGGGTGCTGACACAGTTTACAGAGTTCACAACATTGTCGTTAATGTGCGCAGGCATGGGAACACCAGATTGGCACAGACTGACCTTGTCTGTAGCTGACGAGTCGTCTGCTTGTAGTGCCACGAGGCGTCGTTGTGTGGAGGCCAACTCATGGTGTATGTTGCGGAGATGCAGCAGCATTTCTGTACGTTCCATCCGCAACTTCGAAGACTTGGCGCACTCCACTCACGTCGGGGTCACCAGTGAGGCAACATGGAATAGTTGTAGGTAAACAACTAGAATTCTCTCAGATACAGATTTATTCACACTTAGCTTCTACACAGATACAAGTCCGGAGGCTAACTGCTGTTAGCGTCCAACATCCTGCCCAAAGCCCTCTCCCTCAAAGATAGCACACTTACACACTGAACAAATATCGATATTTATGGCGCTCTACGCATGCCACAGGTATTTACATGACAAAGATACAAAGTTTCAAGGATGGTCAAGAAGGGAAAACGAATCAATTTGAGACAGGGAACCTTGGTCTGGAAATGACAAAACCTGAAATAAGCAAAAATGAAAACATTTAAAATTTATCTTTGTAATACTGGCAATGAAAAAATTCAAGTAGACACATTCTTGGAATAATTTTGCTTCTGTGGATAAAAGGACAGAATGTTACATTTATAATGCTTGTTGAAAAGGGTGTCCCATCTTCTATGCAGGAATGCCATCACCACACTAAATAACATCATATAGCCCTGGAGTCATTGCGAGTGAGAATACTCCCAGAAGATAGTCTTCACTCTCAAAATGTGTCTCACAAAAGAGACTTTTCCCCTTGATCAGATCTGGTGAACAAGCTGGCCAAAAATGCTGGATGTTCTCATCCTATCCACTTTTCAGGGAACATCTAACACTGGTGTTCACAATCAAAATGGGAAAAGAGCAAGCTGTAGCTCCATACTGTTGAAATAACATACATGCATCAAGATCAAGTGTGATTAACAACAACACAGGAGGTATGTGCCCCTAAAACACACTGCGCACTGGTGCAGTTGAGTAGGATGGAAGCAGATACAGGGCCGATGCCTGCCCACAAGTTCAATGTAAACCAATGTGGATGGTTCTTCATAATTGTTGCAACGGGATTCTCAATAACTTATACATTAGGACTGTGAATATTGAGTATTCCTTCTCTGCTGGAAAAAAGGCTTCATCCAAGAAAAGTGTATCAGGTGGAAAGTATCAACTGTACAGCACTACAGCAGCCATTAGCTCAACATGGCCAAACGTCCAATGTCACAAGGAGTTAAAGTTAAGTTTGCTTTATCTTGAATGGTAGGGATATAACTGCTAGTTTCACATTACTCTTCACACATTACTGTGTATAATAACTGTTTCAGGTGCAACTCATTGAATGCTGAAGGTTCCTCAGCCATATGATCATGCATTGCTTCTGCCAAGTTGTATGTCCATAGAATTTATTGTCTGCCTTCTGTACTGTGTTAGAGCACTAATTGGCATCTTTCTCATGTTGTTGTTGTTGTTGTTGTTGTTGTTGTTGTTGTGGTCTTCAGTCCTGAGACTGATTTGAGCTCTCCATGCTACTCTATCCTGTGCAAGCTTCTTCATCTCCCAGTACTTACTGCAACCTAAATCCTTCTGAATCTGCTTAGTGTATTCATCTCTTGGCCTCCCTCTACGATTTTTACCCTCCTTGCTGCCCTCCAATGCTAAATTGGTGATCCCTTGATGCCTCAGAACATGTCCTACCTACCGATCCCTTTTTCTAGTCAAGTTGTGCCACAAACTTCTCTTCTCCCCAATTCTACTCAATACCTCCTCATTAGCTATGTGATCTACCCATCTAATCTTCAGCATTCTTCTGCAGCATCACATTTCGAAAACTTCTATTCTTTTCTTGTCCAAAATATTTATCATCTATGTTTCACTTCCATAAATGGCTACACTCCATACCAATACTTTTAGAAACAACTTCCTGACATTTAAATCTATACTCAACGTTAACGAATTTCTCTTCTTCAGAAACGCTTTCCTTGCCATTGCCAGTCTACATTTTACATCCTCTCTACTTCTACCATCATCAGTTATTTTGCTCCCTGAATGGCAAAACTCCTTTACTACTTTAAGTGTCTCATTTCCTAATCTAATTCCCTCAGCATCACCTGACTTAATTTGACTACATTCCATTATCTTAATTTTGCTTTTGTTGATGTTCATCTTATATCCTCCTTTAAGACACTGTCCATTCTGTTCAACTGCTCTTCCAAGTCCTTTGCTGTCTCTGACAGAATTACAATGTCATCGGTGAACCTCAAAGTTTTTACTTCTTCTCCATGGATTTTAATACCTACTCCGAATTTTTCTTTTGTTTCCTTTACTGCTTGCTCAATATACAAATTGAATAACATTGGGGACAGGCTACAACCCTGTCTCACTCCCTCCCCAACCGCTGCTTCCCTTTCATGCCCCTCGACTCTTATAACTGCCATCTGGTTTCTGTACAGATTGTAAATAGCCTTTCGCTCCCTGTATTTTACCCCTGCCACCTTTAGAATTTGAAAGAGAGTATTCCAGTCAACATTGTCAAAAGCTTTCTCTAAGTCTACAAATGCTAGAAACACCGGTTTGCCTTTCCTTCATTTATTTTCTAAGATAAATCATAGGGTCAGTATTGCCTCACGTGTTCCAACATTTCTACGGAATCCAAACTGATCATCCCAGAGGTCAGCTTCTACCAGTTTTTCCATTCGTCTGTAAAGAATTTGCGTTAGTATTTTGCAGCTGTGACTTAATAAACTGATAGTTTGGTAATTTTCACATCTGTCAACACATGCTTTCTTTGAGATTGGAATTATTATATTCTTCTTGAAGTCTGAGGGTATTTCTCTTGTCTCATACATCTTGCTCGCCAGTTGGTAGAGTTTTGTCAGGACTGGCTCTCCCAAGGCTGGCAGTAGTTCTAATGGAAAGTTGTCTACTCCCAGGGCCTTGTTTCAACTCAGGTCTTTCAGTGCTCTGTCAAACTCTTCGTTCAGTATCGTGTCTCCCATTTCATCTTCATCTACATCTTCTTCCATTTCCATAATATTGTCCTCAAGTACATCACCCTTGTATAGACCCTCTATATACTCCTTCCATCTTTCTGCTTTCTGTTCTTTGCTTAGAACTGGGTTTCCATCTGAGCTCTTGATATTCATACAGGTGGCTCTCTTTTCTCCAAAGGTCTCTTTAATTTTCCTGTAGGTAGTATCTATCTTACCCCTAGTGAGATAAGCCTCTACATCCTTACATTTGTCCTCCAGCCATCCATACTTAGCCATTTTGCGCTTCCTGTCAATCTCATTTTTGAGACATTAGTATTCTTCTTTGCCTGCTTCATTTACTGCATTTTTATATTTTCTCCTTTCATCAATTAAATTCAATATTTCTTCTGTTACCCAAGGATTTCTACTAGCCCTCATCTTTTTACCTACTTGATCCTCTGCTGCCTTCACTACTTCATCCCTCAGAGCTACCTATTCTTCTTCTACTGTATTTCTTTCTCCCATTCCTGTCAATTGTTCCCTTATACTCTCCCTGAAACTCTGTACAACCTCTGGTTTAGTCAGTTTATCCAGGTCCCATCTCCTTAATTCCCACCTTTTTGCAGTTTCTTCAGTTTTAATCTACAGTTCATAGCCAGTAGATTGTGGTCAGAGTCCACATCTGCCCCTGGAAATGTTCCTAAAACTCTGTCTTACCATTACATAATCTATCTGGTACCTTCTAGTATCTCCAGGATTCTTCCATGTACACAACCTTCTTTTATGGTTCTTGAACCAAGTGTTAGCTATGATTAAGTTATGTTCTGTGCAAAATTCTACCAGACGCCTTCCTCTTTCATTTCTTACCACCAATCCATATTCACCTACTATGTTTCCTTCTCTCCCTTCTCCTACTCTCGAATTCCAGTCACCCATGACTATTAAATTTTCATCTCCCTTCACTACCTGAATAATTTCTTTTATCTCATCATACATTTCATCAATTTCTTCATCATCTGCTGAGCTAGTTGGCATATAAACTTGTAGTACTGTAGTAGGCGTGGGCTTCGTGTCTATCTTGGCCACAATAATGCTTTCACTATGCTGTTTGTAGTATCTTACCCGCACTCCTATTTTTTATTCATTATTAAACCTACTCCTGCATTACCCCTATTTGATTTTGTATTTATAACCCTGTATTTACCTGACCAAAAGTCTTGTTCCTCCTGCCACCGAAATTCACTAATTCCCACTATATCTAACTTTAACCTATCCATTTCCCTTTTTAAATTTACTACCCTACCTGCCCAATTAAGGAATCTGACATTCCATGCTCTGATCGGTAGAATGCCAGTATTCTTTCTCCTGATAACGACATCCTCTTGAGTAGTCCCCACCCTGAGATCCAAATGGGGGGACTATTTTACCTCCGGAATATTTTACCCAAGAGGACGCCATCATCATTTAACCATACAGTAAAACTGCATGCCTCGGGAAAAATTACAGCTGCAGTTTTTCTCATAACTCCTGAAATAACACTGGAATCATGGTGCATCTCTTACATGGCCCAATGGCATTCCTACAGCTTCTGTTTGTTGTCTGCACATGGAAATCATTTCCATTAATTCCACAACAGGCACAAAACAATTTCTTTAGGCTAATTAACCGCACACTTCACTTTATAAACACAAACTGCAATCCTAAAGAACCTTACTTCATGACTGACTGTTCCGGCACACATATCTCACCACCTGAACTATATAAGTGGAGTTTACCATTCCTCATGTTCTACATCTATGCCGACACCCACACTCTACAAACCACTGTGAAGAACATGGAAGAGGATGCTTCCCACTGGTATTCTTCCTGATCTATTCGTGTAATTTATAACTTAGTAAGTAAACTTTTGCAGGATTGTTGGCAACTGACTTCAAATATTGACCACATCAGGTTTTGCAGCATGGCACTCTTTCACATGTCAGACAGTTATGGCACCATATGTGCTGTACTTGTTTAAAATTAAAGCTGTCAGTAACCTGAAGGTTGGTTTGAATATCAGTGGTGGTGGTGGTTAGTGTTTAACGTCCCGTCGACAACGGGGTCATTAGAGACGGAGCGCAAGCTCGGGTTAGGGAAGGATTGGGAAGGAAATCGGCCGTGCCCTTTCAAAGGAACCATCCCGGCATTTGCCTGAAACGATTTAGGGAAATCACGGAAAACCTAAATCAGGATGGCTGGAGACGGGATTGAACCGTCGTCCTCCCGAATGCGAATATCAGTGTTCTGTACTATGCACAAACCTATAGGAGATGGTATGCCTTTTCCTTCTTCTGACCTTTAAACCAACTTAATCAGCCAGTTATAGGGGAACATAAAGTTTAACATGGTCGCCAAACTATGGTGCAACTCAGCATTTTTCATATAGACAAACATTGCCAGAAGTGGTAAGAGGTAGCTAACAATCCTAGGACTGATGGTGGATAAACTCCTGCAATGGATGCATAGTTTGTCACTGACTCACTCAGTCAACAAGTTCTTCTTTGTATATGTCATAACAACTTTTGTACCAAGGTCAGGATTTGAACATGGGTCTCCTGCTGAGTAGGGAGTTGCACTAACCACTACTCCATCATGGCACAGTGGCTCTGCAAACTGCACACACTATCCTAGCAAGCCTCCCTCCCCAGTCGAAATTCCCATTCATGCTGCTCAAGTTTAGGGGGAATACAAAGTGAGCTGTGAAGTGAATGGGATTTTGGACTGATGAGGCGGTGTACTAGGGTAGCCCAGGTTGTACTGCAATGCCATTTGGCCTAGTTGTTAGCACATCTGTCTAGGAAACTGGAGACGCAAGTTCGAATCCTGGATTGATACAAATTTTCATTCATCAGTTCAGCCATCATACATATACATTATGTGATCAAAAGTGTCTGGACACCCCCAAAAACGTACATTTTTCATATTAGGTGCATTGTGCTGCCACCTACTGCCAGGTAGTCATTAGACATCGTGAGAGAGCAGAATGAGGCGCTCTGCGGAACTCATGGACTTCGAGCGTGGTCAGGTGATTGGGTGCCACTCGCGTCATACATCTGTAAGCAAGATTTCCATATTCCTAAACATCCCTAGGTCCAATGTTTCCAATGTGATAGTGAAATGGGAACATGAAGGGACACTTGTGACACAAAAGCGTACAAGCTGACCTCGTCTGTTGACTGCCAGAGACCACTGACAGTTGAAGAGGGCCATAATGTGTAATAGGCACACATCTATGCAGACCATTACACAGGAATTCCAAACTGCATCAGGACCACTGCAGATACTACGACAGTTAGGCAGGAGGTGAGATAACTTGGATTTCATGGTCAAACAGCTGCTCATAAGCCACACATCACGCCAGTAAATGCCAAACGACACCCCCCTTGGTGTAAGGAGCATAAGCATTGGACTATTGAACAGTGGAAAAACAATGTGTGGAGTGACGAATCATGGTACACAATGTGGCAATCTGATGGCAGGGTGCGGGTATAGCGAATGCCCGGTGAACGTCATCTGCCAGCATGTGTAGTGCCAACAGTAAAATTCGGAGGAGGTGGTTATGATGTGGTCGTATTTTTCATCGAGGGATCTTGGACCCCTTGTTGTTTTGCATGGCACTATCACAGCACAGGCCTACATTGATATTTTAAGCACCTTCTTGCTTCCCACTGTTGAAAAACAATTCGGGGATGGCAATTGCATCTTTCAATACAATCGAGCACCTGTTCATAATGCACGGCCTGTGGCATAATGGTTACACGACAATAACATCCTTGTAATGGACTGGCCTGCACAGAGTTCTGACCTAAATCCTATAGGATACCTTTGGGATGTTTTGTAATGCCAACTTCGTGCCAGGCATCACCGACCGACATCAATACCTCTCCTCAGTGCAGCACTCCATGAAGAATGAGCCGCCATTTCCCAAGAAACCTTCCAACACCTGATAGAATGTAAGCCTGCAAGAGTGGAAGCTGTCATCAAGGCTAAGGGTGGGCCAACACCATACTGAACTCCAGCATTACTGATGGAGGGTGCCACAAACTTGTAGTCATTTTCAGCCAAGTGTCCGGATACTTTTGATCACATAGTGTATCACAAAGATTTCAGACCTGAAAAGGTCTCTGGAACCATACAGTTTTATTTGATTTGAAGATGGGTTGCAGGAGTAATTTGTAGTACATCTTTGTAGCCTGATTACATTTTCCCATAATCCTATCAGTGAAATGAAGTATGCAACCTACTTTACCTACGGCTGATCCATTTCATACACTAACAAACTGTTGTACCCAAGTGTTTGTAAGGGTTGACTGATTCCAATTTTGAGTAACTGGTATTGTATTCATGTCTAATGCTTCCACGGGAAAAAGAGGGGAAGTTTAAGAGTAATATGGACTCGCCTGGTAGTCAAGGGAGTAAGCACAGTCAGGGAGAAAACTCGTTTCAGTGGAACGCCTGGTGGTGAAGGGATGCCAAAACAGCTGGGGAGAAATGGAAATAAACCCACCTGGTACTCTCGGCACTCACTGAACTTCACCACAGGTGCTGATAATAAGGCAATGAACCAGGTGTCCAGCATCAGATTTCATACAGCCGCAGTCAAGGAAACTTCCTCACGGAAATGCAGCTTGAGAAGGCAATGGGGAAGACATGGTAGCATTTCTCTCATTATTTGGACTGCAGGGAAGTATGGAAAATGAACTTGGTGCAAAATCCTGCTGTTAGCAACCAGGGAGGGTGCTGGAGACATGCGGTGGTAACTTGCCTGGCAGGAGCTTAACTGGTCACTGGTTTTCAGTCAGTGCAGTCTGTTGCTACAACAGGGTGTTTACGCCCTGGGACAACTGGAAAATCTGGGAAAAACCCCAGAATTTTTTCATCCAAGAGAAAACTGGGAAAAACCTGGCAATTTTTTTAGAATTCCAGGAATTTTTCATTGTTTCAGTTTTCAGTTAAATTTTTGTGATTTTGACTGGTGAGAACTGATACTCTGACAAAGAATTTTACTGCATCCTGCCACTGCAGAACAATACTACTGCCATAAAACATAAACGAGACAAAAAAATTAAAATAAAACTTAAGTTACAAAGGAAATGTGCCATTTACAACAACAAAACACAGTGCACAACCAAGCATATGCCAACAGCGAAATATGTCAAAGGCTATAGGACAAAGACTATGAAATTCTTCATAACAACAAACTGCTTCCGATGACCATAATGTCACAACTGTTCACATCAGGTTCGTTGAAGAGTTGCTAGCGGGTTCTTGCACGTGCGCTGTTGAGTGGCATATGAGCAGTACCTTCTACCGCTTCTGCCTACTAGAAATGTGTTAGCTGTATCAGCAGTACGAACAAGCAGCCAGATGCTACCCGGAAAAAATTTTCTGGTGTGCCAAGCTGCTAGATTCGCACATGTGCAGAGCAGTCTGAGTTGTAGTGGGGAGGGGGAATAGTCTCCACTTTTAGTGATTTTGCTATTTACTCTTTATTTAAAGCTCTCATGTTAAATGAAAACAAAATATAATTCTGTGGCCGGGAGCTATAAAGTGAATTAAAATAATTCACATAACTATGGAAGGCGAAATTTACTATAAGTTTCAGTTTACTGATTTTATTTTATTTCCACATTTTTGGCAATCAAGCATTAATCGCCTTGCAGAACAATGAAGTTATTTTTGTCAATCTGCTAAAGAAATTTGCCTTTTATTAGTATTTTTCACAGAGGCAGTAAATAAACCATTAATTTTTCCTATTTGTGTGTTAACACTTCATCACAGTGATGTTGCTACTGGCTGATTCCATCGCGTGCCCTGTCCTCTGAAGATCTGCTGTCATCGGCTGGCGAGATCGCGTGATATGAGCTATGACTGGCTTACAAAAGCATTGCAATCTCAATTTCACTAAAGTGCTGTGATTGGTGGACCTCGAATAAATACTTTTGTAATATGAAACTAGGCAGTGTACATGTTGCTGCACATAGAAAATTGTCCCAAAACACCCTTTTTTTTCCTGTGTGTGTTCGTTTTATAAAGTGCCTAGAAGTTCTATACCAGTCTGTAAAACCTAAACCATTCAAAGATTGATATGTTTTATAGTTCTGAGGGAAAGTTTACTGTCACTTAAAAGAGAAAATGTGTATTTTCACCCAGGAGAAATTGTACTTTTAACCGGGAAATCTGGGAAAAATCCAGGATTTTTTTTTCCTTGTCCCCATATACACCCTGTACAAGTGGAGTCAAATGGATAAGTCACTACACAGTCCCCCCTTGCAAGAGGTAAACACTTGTGCCAACAATGCAGAGGGGTCTTTGGAACTGACTGAGGATGCTTCTTGGAGGGCATGCACAGGTTGCCACTGCTGTGCTCATGCAAATACTGTGGTTTCTGGTGAGAGAAAGTGAATGGTCAGCTCCTGTGCATGGTGTTTGGAACATGTGAAATAGTGTTGCTAGTCCAATGGTGTAGGTGCTAGTGGCAGTGGTGGCAGCACTGTATTAGGAGTGGTGGGCACCTGTGGGGGTAAGAAGGCATCTGCATCAGCTGTAGGCTGCAGAAAGGGCAGTGCAGTGGCAACGACAGGTTCCCAGGCACAGGGATGTGTGTCAATCATGTCTTCGGATAGCAGCAGACCATGGCAGCATCAAGGGAGGCATTGGCTGGTGGTGTGTCAGACATGGCATCAGCATCAGCTGGTTGCATGTCGGGAACAGCTAGTGGATGGTGCTGGTAGTGCTGCGATTGGGGTCAGTGTCAGGCATGGGCAAACCCACCTCGACATTCGCTGGAGGTGGCTTTAGGACATAGGCCGGGTTGACCCTGTCTATGGAGACAGATGCTGCGGCCCCGTTCAGATTACTGAAGAACATCTTGTCCCCATGTTGCAACACCAAGTACATCCAACTGAAGCATGATATGTGCATGCTGTGAGGTCACAGTTGATAAAGGTACAGTGTTCACCGTGGCATTGCAGAGGAGTTGACTGCAACTTGGCCATGAAGTCTTGGAGAAGCTGCACGAAATCTGGGATGATGCTGTCAGGATGAAAAGGTCTTGCTTCCAAAAAATTGTTAGGAATGGCGAGTGGCTGTCTGTACACCAGTTCGGTGACAGAAATTTGCACATTAGCTCTGTGTGTGATCTGCAGGCCTAGAACTACCAGGAATAGGGTAGCGAACTACTCAAAAGAATAATATGTAAGAGCAGCTTTAAGTGTGCAATGTAACCACTCCTCCATGCTGTTAGGTGCAGGTGGTAGCTGGCAGTAAGGTGGAAATTGGAACCACAGTTGGGTGTCAGAGATTGAAAGAGAATGGAGGTGAACTGGCATCTGTGATCTGTAGTGATGTCACACGGATATCCAAAGTGTAACACCCAGGTCTGAATGAAGGCTTAAGTCCGAGTTCCAGCTGAAATGTTGGGGATGGGGATGGCCTCTGACCAGTGCATAAATCGGTCAGTAATTGTCAGCAGATTTCGACAGTCATTGGAAGAGGGTAGCGGGCCAACAATGTTGAGGTGTACGTGCTTAAACCAGTGTTGTGAGAGGGTAAAGGTGGCCCCGGGGAAGAGTACTTGCAGTTCGATTTCGGCGCGCTGGTGCTGTATACAGGACTGGGCCCAGCTGCTGCAGTCACATTGGATGCCCAGCCCAGCAAAACACTGTTCCATAAGAGGGTGGATGTGCAGGTGCCTTAGTGTGCAAGGCTGTGGATGCGATCAAATGCCAATTTTTGGAAGGTGAGAAGGAGAAAAGGGCAAAAGTGATAGTTGGAGCTGTCCGATTGTGAAGAATCCACTATAACGTTACACTATATTTTACAATCAGAGCCATGTGTGGATTTTAGCTGGAGGTCAAGGCCAGAGTGAGCATTCTGAAGGGCATAGGTTAGGTCTGGGTGATCCTCTTGCGCAGAGGCCAAGGAGCTGTAGTCTAAGGGTTGGTTGATGGCACTGGAGCAGCTAAGGCAACTTGGCACAATGTTATCGATGCTGGCAACATGATGGATGTTGGTAGTGAACTGTACAATGTACTCTTCCAGCTTAAACTGTCAGGGTGAGATCTGATCTATGTCTTTCCTCCAAAAACCATAGGCGAGGGGGCGGTGGTCTGTGAAGATTGTAAAGATGTGTCCCTTGACTGAAGATTGGAAATAACAGATGTATTGAGGACTTCAAGCAGCTTGAGCTCGTATGTACCCCAATGGCATTGTGCGTCAAGAAGCTTGGATGAAAAGAAGGCAAGCGGTTGCCAGTTGTTGTCCATGCATTTCTGTAGGACCCCCCCAATAGACGTTTAGTTTGTGTTCACCACTATTGCAATGGGGGCACTTGAGTGAGGGTAGGCCGAAAGGGCCACATTGGCAAGGTTCCATTTTGTTTCTTCAAAGCTCTTGATCATGGCTTTTTTCCCATGGAACAGTTTGTTGCCTTTGTTTTATTGCTATGGAGTGCTATAATAAGGGTGGCAACAGCATTCTTAAGACGTCGACAGAAAAAGTTGGCCATGCCAATGAAAAGGCAGAGACCTCTGAAGGTAGTAGAGTGTGGAAAGTCTGCTACTGCCTGTACTTTCTTGGGCAGGGGATGGGTGTCGGCAGCACAGATAAAGTGCCCAAGAAATTCGCACTCGTTCACCCTTGAAATGCATTTTGCAGTGTTGAGGATCACTCCAACTTTCTGTACGCAGGGCAAAATTTTGTGCATGTGTTGGTGGTGTTCAGTAGGGTCCCTGGAGTAGATTAGTATGTCATCTAAATAGGTGAAACACCTCAGTGTGCCCCAGAGGATGCTGACCAAAAATCGCTGCCAAGTTTGTGCAGCATGCGGAGACCAAATGTCGTAATTTTGATCTTGAACAGGCCAATAGGTGTGATTGTGACTGTTTTCGCTATGTCCTCTGGGGCAATTGGGATTTGTGTGTAGGATTTAGTGCAGTCTATCTAACTGAAGATAGTACCTCCTGAGATGGCACCATTGTAGGTGCAGAGGAGGGTACAGCATAGTGGCCAAGATGGCTCAATATGACTCTACAAGGAAGGACAATGGAGACTTGAGCAAATGGGGATAGAATATCATTTATTAATGCACATCTGCACTACAATATGTTAAGTTTACAAAATTCAACATATATCAGCAGACTTAAAAGGATGGCCCACAAAACCAACGAGTACAGTTACCAATTTCTAAATTAAGAGCACCACCAGACAAAGATTTAGGTATGATGAAATTTACCAAACATTCATTACATCAGTGAGCATATGAGAGAGAAATTATGTAATGGTATAGGCTTTAAAGAAAACTGGACGACTCTTAAAATCTTTTAGCTGTGTGTGAAATAATGTACACAAATTCACAGTAAGACCCAACCGAACATCAACTGGGCACATCCAGTGACATTTAAATCAGTTTCAAGAATGCTTTATGAAAAGACATGTACAACAATTGTAATGAGAAATTTGAAGGTGAAACTTTTGCATAAACAACAACTTTAATAAGGAGTTTGAAGATGAAATTTTTACAAAACATTAAGAGCAACTTTTGGTATTGCAAGTGGCCCACACCAGATGGTAGAACCCATGACACTCCACAAGAACGTGGCCCAATAGCCCAAATTAACTGGTTCTAAAACATACACAAGACTATTATTACAAACACAATATAGCATGGCAACAAGTAGCTCACTTCATCCGACAGGAATTAGATAGGGATTAGCTGCACCCCTTCCTTCACTAACACTCTGTTTTACAGCATAAGAAATGACAAGTAAAAAAAAATCCTGGTGCCAGGTGATATAACAGAGAGATACAGTAAGTTAATGTAATCGGCAAAGGACCAATGCAACAAACAGCAATCATTTAAGTAGACGGAAGTTTTACCACAGGAGGCTGAACCTTGTCAAGCAAATCAAATTATTTAAATAGCAAGATGATAATTAGTGGGTACTAGCTCCTTTCAGAGGTCCACCCAGTTAACAAGCATTTCTCAAGTTAGAGTACCTTTCAAGACACTCAGCTGTTGTAACATATCATATAGTTGCAGATACAACAGCACTGCTGCACTGCTAAATGTAAGCAACAACTTCGAGCTCCTCACTGGGTATTAAAGGCAAGACATAAACTTGCAGCTTGCTGCTCCATAGCAGCATCTAGAGTAGAACACTGGTGTAGACAGCAGTTTGCAGTACCAATTCTTAGGCCAGAGTGGAAAAGACCTCTCTTCCTGTGATACCACTACCTACAGTGGAACGTAGCCCACACTCCCACCATCAAAAGCACAGCCGCCAACCCCAGACCATGCTCCACATGCCTCTTGAGCTTTCCAGCCAAGCACCACCTACCTCCTGGGCAGACTTTCTGAGAGAGAGAGAGAGAGACCTCGAGACCTCTTAGAAGCTGCCCGTGCACATCCTCTAGGCAAAGATAGGCACACGCATTCTTGGCACTATAGGTGAATTCACAACATGGCTCACCCTCACTCCTGTTTACTCAATAACTGGGATATGGTTTTCAAAATGCACAAAACCAAAACTAATTACTATCACCCACCTTCACCTGGCTGAGTTGTACCCTTTGGCAAAGACCTGTCTCCGTATTCCGGACTCTCAGACACACAGTGGTTGGCACCTTTAAGATATGCCATGGACCTGTAAAATGAGGCACTAGCTTGCCCATATTCTTGCTTCCAATGTCTAAACCTCTAAAGTTCCTGATTAAAACTACGTCTCCCCCCCTGACCTTCCCAGGAAACAGACCTCAGTTATACTGACAGACCTCAGTTGTACTGCACCGTTTCTCTTTTATGGGCCCATTCTATGTTATTCCTAGCTTGCACCAGTTATCCTTGTTAGACTCTAGAGGTTCTTCTTTCAGCAACAAGTCTGAATGTGAACATAGGTTGGATAAAGTCGAGTTCAAACGGTAAGTAAATATGTGCAATGCCGGGGTTGCTTGATGACTTTAAGTGTTTCACAGTATTGGACAACAAATTCAGCTATGGCAAAGAACTATCCCACTTAGATTGGGCTTCCATGTGGTAAATAATCAGTGCCACCCAGATTTTTCTGTTAAATCTTCCCACAAAGGATGGCTGGGGATAGTAAGGTGTTGTCATAACATGATTCATTTGTTGTTGAAAATCTTCTGAATCTCCTTAGAGGTGAATGTTGGAGCATTATCACTCATCAGAACCATGGGAGGACCAAACAGTGAAAATATGTTACCCTGATGCTTAATACTAACACCTACCGTCACCCCTCTACTCGGTAGTAACCACACAAATCGGGAAAAGGCAACAAGCACTACAAAGATGAATCTGTCCTTCAGTGTGAGGCAGTGGTCCTATAGAATCTATAAATAATGCTCCATTGGCTGCTTGGCTTGGGTAGACTGGAGCAACCCTCTCTGTCTGTCACAACAACATTTTGCAATCTTACAATCACTGCACTGACCCACCATTTTCCACATGTCCTCATAGAGATGGCCATGTTAATGATTCCTTGATCTTATGTATTGTTTTATAAATATCTATGTGTCCCCCTAAAACCAACTCATGATAGTAATGGAACACAACTGAACCAGCACCCTTGGCAGTCAAATTTTTTATTGTCTGTCCCTTTTAGAACGCAAACAAAGGATGCCATTCCTTAGTTGATACCCTGGTACATCCTCACAAGATTTTAGGCAACCTTTAATTACCCCAAGCTCAGGATCCTGTCCCTGCTGTTCCCCTAACACAACAAACAGGCTCAGCACCTCAGCAAGCACTGCACAAACAACCTCTCCCCCGTTGGGTCCTCAGAGAGACAGGACTCTTCTTCCTTAAAATCCAGCTAAGGGTGTCCACTATCACATTCTCCTGTCCTCTAATACACTTGATGGAGAACTTGAATGTCTAGATTCGTACTGCATCTGAGGATGCACCAGTACCCAAGTGAGACCTTGGCTCTCCATTTTGAGGGTAAATTCACAATGCTCAAGGTATAATTTAAATTTTTTTGTGGCAAACAACACAGCAAAGGCCTCAAGCTTATAGGTGGAATATCTACTCTCACTAAGAGTTAACAATCGCAAGGCATAAGCAACCAGTGAACTCTTTCCATTCCTCTCTTGTAATAATACATTTGCAACCCTAGAGTTGGATGCAACCATCTGAACAATAAGAAGAGTGGTGAATATCCAGGACAGTCGACATAGGGATCATTACTTAATGTGGTCTTCAAGCCATCAAAGGCTGCTTGTTGGCTCTCAGTCCATTTAACAGTTTCTCTCTTTCAACATAACAAAATCAATGGAGACACAAGTTCTGCAAACCTTGGAATGAACTTACTAAAAAAATTTGTCATGCCCACAAGCTGAGCTATTCCTTTCTTGGTCTTGGGTGGTTGCAAATTATGTGTAGCCTGAATGATCAACCCTCACCCCTTTGACAGAGACCAAATATCCCAAAAAGGAAATTTCTTGACATGCCAGGTCATGGAAGGTTTCACTGTGAGTCCTGTCTCCCCTAACCATCACAGAACCTGACAGAATTGTTCTTGGTGTTCAGGAAAAGACTTACTATTGACCATGACATCATTCAGGTTATTATACATGAATTTGAACTTAATATCACACAATGCCAAATCATGAAGTCTACATAATATGGCTGCTCTGGCTGACAACCTGAAAGGAAAGGCACACTGTTAAACTCTTGTAAGTCCTAAACCATGCTAAATGCTGTGGTCATCTCGGATTCCTCTGACAGGCAGATCTGGTAATCTGGGCAGACAGCCTGTAAGGTGGTCTTATTGGTACTTCATCTGACAAGCAGAAACAATATTCTATTTTATTGCTGACACCTAATTTATCCATCAAAACCCACGGAAACTACTGCAACATGTTGAGTGACTACTGAGCTTCTTCCCCAGGTAAATGGTCACATCAGAGCCACAATGATCACCTAATACAGAATAAACATCTGAAAAATCACCATGCCAACATAAATGAAACTTCACTGAAGGACAAAACTTGAAATAGAAAACCACACATGAATAACATAGAATTAACCCAGCCATTTTCACAAAACCACAGCCTAACAAAAAATCAGTACTCAGACCCTTCATTACTGACATCTTCAAGGGCCAGGAAAACTCTTCAGTCCTACAGGAGGCATGCAACAACCCTGTCAGAATTAACTGTTGACCTTTAGCAGCAATGCAGGTCCACATGATGGCTTATAATTCAGGAAATTTACAAACTGATTGGTACCTAAGTACCATTTATGATTCAATAATGAATTACTACTACCAGAGTTCAGTAATGCATGCACTGGTTCATGATTGCGATTAGCACATACAAAAGGTAAAGAGTTACTATAGTAATGCCCCTAACCTTGTAACAGGCTCTTGGCAATCCACGAGATAGAAACTGCCTATGGTTCTTTTGGCATCAGCTGTTCACTGTTTTTTCCACAGAACTTGACAATCATGAGTAAGGTGGCCTGGCTGTCTACAGCAATAACAACATCCCTTAATCCGGCTGACAATGCAACAGGGAAAACCCATGGGAGCAGAACCATCACTCAGCCTAACAGGGTTCTCTTCCCATCCTTGCCTCATGTTGACTTGAGTAATTCCTTCTGTACTGCTGGCCAAATGATCTAAACCATTATAGATGAATGGTTTCTCCATGAATAGAACATGAGAGCAGTCCTCGAGCTCCATACCCTGCATGATATTGGCCACTACTTCCAACTCTGACAGGTGAATGCTAATTGCAAAGGCGGCTGACCGAACCTCTTGTATGTACTCTGTCAGCAGCTCCCCCTGACATTGTAAACGGAAAAAATACCAATTGACTAAGTCCTTCTTGCTCCTAGCTGACAACTTCACCCTCAGAATCCTGCTGTGCAACTCCCACCAGCCTTCCCTGTTCTGACAACACGAAATTAACCATTCTGGGCAATGAACCATGACACAGTGGGTATAACATTTGAAATACCACCCCCATGAAACTCTAAACACATTAACCTGCCTCTTTAAATTTATTGTAAACCACAAAAATTGCACCAATTGCCACATTGTATCAATCATAAGCTATTCCGCACTTTTCAATATACTCAAAAGGGAATTGGGTAATTTTGCAAACTGACACAACTCACTACCTACACTTGATCTTCCTGCATTAGTGGAATCTCCTGACTTTTTTAATAATGGTGTACTATCCTGTGTGCTGCCGTCTGGCCCTGCCCCATCCTAAGGTACTCAATTTTAACTACAACTGCAGGACTTTAATTCATTAACCTTAACTGCTGCTAGCGATTCTAAGGCCACCTACCCTAGATTTCCAACACAGTTGAAAAAGTGGGTCATTTGACACTGCGATCAATATATTTGGGCTCAGGAGGGGCAACTACTTACTAAGACAGTGATATTTTTCTCCATGTCAGACAGAGAAGTGACACAGCATTCAAGGGTGCTATTCACCGAACCTATCTGTTCCCCAGCCACCTGAACCAGAAAGGGGGCTGCCCCGGGTGCTATTCACCGAACCTATCTGTTCCCCAGCCACCTGAACCAGAAAGGGGGCTGCCCCATGGAGACACATGCTCAGTCCTGCTACATTGCCTTCCTCCACCTGACCCTGAATGCACTGTATCTCTTCTTTCTTCAATCAGACAACCCCCATCACTGGTCGAGTCTCCATCTTGCCTCCAAGTGTGCCTGAAAACAACAATATGGGTAGAGTCTGACAAAACAACGATGTTACTACAATTACCAAATGTACTGAATAGGTTGCAAAAGATGTTCAATCGCAAGCCCTACCACCAAAGGGAACCACACTCTGCTACCAATTATGAAATGCCTCAATACACATCTACAAGAAAGAACAACGAAGGCCAGGGCAAATGGAGATTGAACATCATTCATTAATGCACATCTGGATTTTAGTTTATTGATTTTTACCAAATTCCACATAGGCTTAAATAAGCAAATTTAAAAGGATGGCCCACAAAATCAAAAGGTATAGTGACCAATTATTAAGTTAAGAGCATCACAATATAAATATTTAGGTATGATAAAATTTACTAAATGTTAAATGAAAAGCACTAGTTTGCTTTTGTAGAACAAAAGTAAACTTGTGCTTTTCATTTATTATAATGTCGTTCTACCAAGAACTGACAAAAGATTCTGTTAACATAACTAAATATTCTTTACATCAACGAGCATCTGAAAGGAAAATTACATAATCGTAATGGTACAGACTTTAGATAAAATCAAACAACTCTTAAAAGCTTTTAGCAGTGCGTGAAATAATGTACACACACTCACAGCGACACCAACTGAACATTACCTAGGCACATTCAGTGACATTTATATCAATTTAAAGAATGCTTTATGAAAAGACGTATACAATTATAATGAAAAAATTGAAGGTGAAACTTCTGGGTATACAACAACCGTAATAAGAAATTTGAAAGTGAATTTTTAACAAAATATTTGGAGTAACCTTTTGGTATTGCAGACAGTTCACACCAGCTTGTAGAACCCATGACATTCCACAAGAATGCAGCCTAGTAGCCCAAATTAAATGGTTCTAAAACACACTCAAGACTATTATTACAATCACAATAAATTTGTGACAGTTTTTTTTATTGTGGCTACCTGCAACTCAGTATCTCCACTATACGGTGAGTAGCAACTTTTCTTTTCACTATATTGTTACATTCTATCCTGGATTTTCTGTTGTTTGAAGCACAATAAAATTGACATGTGCAATATAGTGTGGCAACAAATAGCTGTATCTCACACTCTGGGGATTAGATTTAGGGATTTGTTGCACCCTTTCCTTCTCTAACATTCTGTTTTATAATATAAGAAAGGACAAATAAAAAAATTCCTGGTAACAGGTGATATAACAGAGAGCTGCAATAAGTTAATATAATTTTTCTTCCTTTGCAAGACAGTTGAAATTTTCTTGGTTGCAAGACCCTTACCACCAGTTTCAAATAGACAATTCTGTTGCTACTAAGACAGCACAGCTGGGCCAATTACATAAGGCTGGCTCCAAGAACACAATGGAGTGTTAAGTTACAAAAAGCTTTACACTGTTCACAACAGCAAAATTTACTGAATGTGAGATTGTATGCCCTCACCCACTTGTCTCACCAAATTACCACTGCAATGAACAGCATGCATGTAATTAGAAGGAAGTTTTACCATGGGAGGCTGAACATTGTCAAACAAAGCAAATGATTTACATACCATGATGATAATTAGCAGGAATCACCTCCTCTCAGAGGTCCGCCCAGTTAAGGAGCATTACCCAAGTTAGCACACCTTGCAAGACACTCAGCTGGTATAACAAGTCGTAGTTGCAGTTACAACAGAGCTGCTGCACTGCTAAATGTAAGCAACAGCTTCTAGGTCCTGACTGGGTATTAAGAGAGACGTAAACATCCAGCTCGCAGTCCCGTGGTGGCATGCAGAATAGACCTCTGGCACAGACAGCAGTTTGCAGCACTAATCCTTAGGCCACAGTGGAAAAAATCCCTCTTCCTGTGGTACCACTGACTATAGCAGAACACAGCCTACATGCCTGCCATCGAAATCACAGCCACCAACCCTGGGTCATCAGAGGTGCTCTGTACACCCCACGTGCTTTCCAGCTAGGCATCACCTGCCTCCTCATCAGACTGTCTGGGAGAGAATAAGCTTGCCAGAGATCTCTTAGAACCCATTCATAGACACCCTCTAGGCAAAGATAAGCATACGTGAAAGCCTGGCACGATAGGTTGATTCACAAAACAGCTCACGAGTCAGGAATGATGCGGGTGTTGAGTTTACAGTAATCACCACCAGCACTCCATAAAATGACCTTTTTTAAGTTGATGTGAAGAGCTGAGGCCCATGGACTTTCAGAAGGGCGAAGTACGCCAGCAGCAAGCATGTCTTCAAACACCTTTTGTGCATTTTTGCACTTGTGAGGGGGGAGGTGCATGCACCACAGAAAACCGGGCAGCCAGGTGTAGTAACGATGTAATGCACTGTGTTATACTGAGCATTCTGGGGGCACTGGATGGGAGGGAGAATTCTGCAAGGAGCTTAGCATGAGAGACTGAAATGCCAGCTGTTTCAGGGTGAAACGTGGTGGATAAAGAACTGCAGCACACGGACCCACCGGAGGTGCTGACAACTAAATGGCATTTCGCTATGTCAGTCAGTAGATGGAAATGACTAAGGAAGTTGGTGCCCAGATCAGGGTCGGTAACATCCATGACTATGAAGGCCCACAGGAGTTCATACTGAAGCCCTAAGTCAAGGGAGTAGGTGTGTACCCTGTAAGTAGGGACGGACGAGTTGTTGGTAGTAGCAGTGAAGGAGGGGAGAGGGGGCAGGATTTAGGAATAGTTTGCAGGGAAATTTGGATAAATTGGATCTGGCATCAATGAGGGAGTAGAAAGGAGAACTAGTGTGATTCAAATCCCAAATGAACTGTCGCTGTGAAACGATATAGCAACCAGGCGAGCCTATTGCCAGCGGCTGCCAGGATTTGAGCACCAGGAGCATGGGTATCTACAGTTGATGATGTTCTTGTCAAACCTGTGGTGGTACCTACAAGCTGCACCTAGTTCACTGTGGTCCTCAGAGAGGTGGCATCACATGGGTGGGTGCAGTCAGCACATGGCATCAGGTGCGTGAGGTGTAGGCAGTGACACTGGTGGTAAGTGCTACCACCTTGCAGTTCAGGAGCATCATAATTTCGTGGAGGCCGGGGGGCTTGCTTGCTGGACGGTCATTACCGGCAAGTGGCACAAGTGATGTCAAGCAAAACTTATGCTAAGGACAAAACACACCCATGCCCGAGGGAGGACTCGAACCTCTGGTGGGAGGGGACGCACAATTCGTGACATGGCTCCTCTAACGGTGCGGCCACTTCGCTTGGCTCTAGTGTACTGCGCTGCAGCCAAGATTAGGAAAGAGTTCAGGTTTTGCTACAGCTTATTGGACAAAACTGTTGCATCACCTAATGACGTGTGGCCAGGGCAGCCTTTATTGCAGCATTGCAGGAAGGTGCAGCGGAGTGGTGCTGGTAAACAATACTGCGGAGAAGAAGGTAAACAGGACACGCAAGATGTGGACCAAGCAATACAATCTCCACCATGTGTTGCTGCAGAAAGGAGAGTTCAGTACATCACATGCTAAAACTGACTTGTACAGGCATGAGCTGAGGGCATAGCACAAGAGTGTCATGCTGGTGCGCATGAAGGGAGGGTGCGTATGGAGGGGTGCAAGGAGGGAATGAATGGAGGGGTCCAGGAGGAGAGTAGTGGTGCCCATGGAGAGGGGTGGGCGCCATTGTAGGATGGTGTGAGGAAGACAAGTGGTAAGCGGGGGTGTGAGCGGGATGTGTTCGGGCAACCTAACGGGAACTAACTTTGTGACCACGATGGATGTACCAGTCGGAATAATAAAACAGCAAAACCAGCGTGTTCAGGTGATGAGACTGGGTGCTTTGGTTTAGAACGTATCACCAGTGAAGGAAAAATTTAAATGTTCCCTCCTATTGTCCGAAGGGCAAACATGTTTACAGAGGTACCCTAATTATTAAGAACAAACAATAAATAATGAGACATACTGAAAGACGCATGTGATCTGGTTTGTGAGATATTTACATCTAAATGCTAACTACTACAACAAAATTTAATGGGTTACAGCCACTTAATTAAGGGGAATCCTCACTTATGGATGAGCCTTTGAATAGGGAGAACTATTACACTGTTTACAGTATTTCATTCAACGTCATATGGCTGTACGAGAAGACAAGTCCAAGAACGAGGGCGTTAACACAGGGTTTTGCTGGAGTGATGAAAGTTTTATGCATCCACAAGAAAAAGAGAGCAAGTCTGAGAATAATACAGACTCATCTGGCCAGCACAGTGAGGGAAAAAACTCATTTCAGTGGTGCACTTGGCGGTGAAGGGGTGCCAAAACAGTCATGAATGAAATGGCAATTAATCTGCCTGGTACTTCTGGCACTCATTGAACTTCACCACTCTGAAGTAAACTACACTGCACTTAGTAATCCAGATGCTGATACTGATGGGATGAAATGGGCATCTGGCGTCAGACTTTGTACAGCCACAGTCAAGGAAAGTCCCTCAAGGAAGTGTAGGTTGGGAAGGCAACACGGAAAACATGGTAGAACTTCTCTCATTAATCTGACTATGGGAAAATACAGAAACTCGATGCGGGTGCAAAATCCTGTTGTTAGCACGAACTCTGGTGAGGTGCTTGTGGTACTGCGCAGAGCAAGCTGCCAAGAGCACAACTGGGAGATGTTGCCTCGTCAAAGAGGAAGCAGGGACTGGGTGAGTGATGGTTTGATGCATGTGGCCCCTGGAAAGTGTGTCAGTCAAAGGTCTACTTGTGGTGGAAGTGACTAGCAACGGTGCTGGGGACATGCAGTGGTATCTGGGCCGGCATGAGCTTGGCTGATCGATGGTTTTCAGTTAGCGCTGCCCATCATGTGGTGCTACAAGTGGAGGCAAGTGGAATGAATTGCCACATTCTTATCATTTAAAACAACTTGCTAAATTCTGCACCACTCTGAAATCTTATGAAGATCTGACTGAACAGTTGGGTACTTTCTCCATATAGTACTTCCTTACACAGACCTGCATCATCTGCAAAAAGTCTGAGGTCACTATCAGTATTGTGTCTTAGTTCATTAAAAAGCAACAGGAACATTAAAGGTACCAACACACTATCTGGAGGTATACCTGAGGTGCATCTGTTGATGACTCTCCATCCAAGACATCATGCTGTGTCCTCTGCATTAAAATATGCTCAGTCCAGTCACAAATTTTGTTTGATGCCCCATATGATCTTACTTCTGTCTGTAGGTGTTGGTGCAGTAACGATTCAGAAGTTTTTCCAAAGACAAGAAATACTGCCCTCTGCCTGATTGCCTTGATCTATGGGTTTCAGGATGTTATGTGAGAAAAGTGCAAGTGGTGATTCAGATGAGCAATGTTTTTGAATTACACTTCTGCCACCACTCTTGTTGACAAGCTTAATTTGTCCTTTCATTCAACCAGTTTTTTATTTAAATGGTCTATGGCATATTGTGGTTATAATTGCACCCAACTCTGCTCCAAAATCTGTATAGAATATGACACTGGTTCCATCACGCTTAGGAGCATTGCTTAATTTTAGTGATTTTAGCTCTTTTTCAATATCACTGATATTAATATCTGTATCACCCATTTTTGCTATAATATGAGAAGTAAACTGGGGTAGTACTGTAAGAAAGAACATTTGAAAATGAAGTTAAGCATTTCTCTTTTTCTCTACTATCCTCAATTTCAGTTCCTGTGTTATCCATGAGTATCTGACACTAACTTTGGTGCTGCTGACAGCCTTTACATATGACCAGAATGTCTTTGGATGTTGTGAGAGATCTTTTGATAAGATTCTGCTATGGTTGATAATGAAGGCTTCACACATTGCCCTCTTGACAACCAAACACATTTAATTCAGCATTTCTCCACCTATAGCTGACCCCTCCCCCCCCCCCCCCCCCTCCATCCTATAAGGAGCAGTCAAATGAAATTGAAATAGATGGAAAAAAATAAGTAAACTGGTTATTTGTTTGTAGTTGCCTACAGGACTACGATTATATCCAGGTGTTCACCTCTTTGCCCAAAGCAAATCGATGGCCATGAATACAGGTCCACATGTTGCCAATGCTGTTTCGAGTACGCTGCAGGAGGTTCACTGGGAAGCCCTTGCACATCCTCCATACAGTCTCAATCTCTCCCGATGCGATGTCCATATTTTCATAGCCATAAAGAAAGAGATTCATGGTTATTGATTTGCTTTGGATGAAGAGGTGCATGCTTAGGTACAATCACAGTTCCATAGCAACCTTGTCTCCTTATCACACATACACACACTCACATTTTTTCCACGAACGCATTGACCATCTTGTTTCACAGTAGGATAAATATATTAACAGTTATGGTGATTACTTTTGAAATAATGAATAGTTTACTTACTTTTTAGTGTTCCATATCTCAATCAGTAAAAACGGAACCCTTATAGGATCGCTTTATTGTACATCTGTCTGTCCAACTGTTCTACCCCTTTTTTTCAGGAATGAGTAGTTACCAAGTTGAAATTTATGTCAGACACTAACATCTATGGTTCTTTGGCAGTGTGAAAAATTTAAGCTTCTAAGTCAGTGCAGTCAAAAGATATGGCCATTTATATAACATATTTTGGTACTAACAAACTCACTCATCGAAGCCTATAGGGTACTGCCCATTGGTCTATAATCATAAAATTTGTCAAGAAGTAAGGTTTCAGTGTATAAGTAAAGGAAAAAAATTTAAAAAATTTTAATCTGTAATGATATCTCATTAGAAAAAAAAATATTTTTTATCATTTGTTGTCTGCCAGTCTGTATGACCGCTAGTTAAGACCCCTTTTTCCTCATGATTGGGTAGAGGTGTCAAGTTGAAATTTATTTCAGGTACTAAAGTCAACAGTTCCTTGACAGTGTAAAATATTTAAGCTTCTGAGTCAATGAAATCAGAGATAGGACCATTTATACCACACATTTTGATATACACAAACTCACTCATCAAAACCTATATGTGAACTACCCATAAGCGTACATGTCAGGCCTCATGGTCGAGTGGTGCATGTGCCTGCAAACCAAGATGTCGTAGAATAGAATCTCAGTCACACCATGGATTTTTCAGTCTTCATCATTAGCCTAGCCTTCACCTCTCAATTATGTTACGATCCACCAGAAATAATAAGTCACTTGGATTCCATGTTAAACTGTAAGTCTCCTTTCCCCGATTGGATAACTGGGGTAGGTTAGGGACATGCAAGTCGACGAAGTGGTATCCCACAGAAAGTCATGCACCAGGCTATTGAGTCACACAAAATTATTATTATTATCTACATACATAATGAAGTTTGTGTGAAATCTTCAGAGTGTGAGTCCCATTCACACTTCTCCATTTCCTTTCTGTCTGTTTTGTTTTCATTTGATTGCCCCTTATATTAGCCAATGGTGCTGTTTCTTTAGAAGTTTCTTTATAGTGACTATATACCATGGAGGATGCCTCCCATCATGAATTGTTCCACTAGTTTCATATCTATCCAGTTCATGGTCACTGTTCTACAAACCTGAGACACAGTTCTTCTATATGCCCCTGTCAAGAGGTAAATGTTCTGCATTCTGTTTGAGATATGATATTACAGACTATTTACCTAGCTTATGGAATATGTAAATCTTGCTATTTGTTTCAAGTTGGGCCCCTCCACACCCACACTTAAAATACAGCAATTTATTTTTACCTGGCTTGTTGAACCATTTGTAACTTCCAGAGAAGCGTCATGAATGGCGAATTTTGAGTACAACCTACACATTTCACTGGTTTCCATGTCAAAATTTACTTCTTTTGCCAACACACAGTGCAATTTACACTGTCTCACCTCACTAACATGCTGTACAGACACAATTGTCAGAGAATTCTGAAATATTCATTTATTAAGTTTATTAAGTGAGGAACTGAGGAAAAGTCAAGTCTGTAGCTTACGAAAAAGCACATCCTCAATACAAAAAAATGTGTATTATCATCAAATATGTTGTTCCAAAACCCATAGCATTTCTCACTTCACCAGCTATCGGTGGCCCTTAAAAATTACATTCTTTCACAAAAAAAAGTCTGTAGTTATTGGAATAATGCGGTAGATAATGAAGTTTCACGTAATAACAATATGTTAAAATACTCTCCTCTTCACATGCTATCATTTGCCAAAATCTCATTTCAATATCTGAAACCAGTTATGAAATACGAGGAATGTTGTGGATATTTCACTCAGGCTTTATAACTGGTGCAGCGTGATCGCAAATGAGTGTACCACACCAGAGCAATTTTCTCGAGACTGGTGATAGATGGATACCTCTATCCAAGTCTAAAGAAAAATTCAATATGTTATCTAAATTTCATAAGCAACAACATATTATGTAATATGCACCAAATGCAAAATCACAGTAACCTCTATTTTTCATTGGACACTTTTCCAAATTTCACAAAGTGTCTTACTTTCACATAAATATCACAATAACTCTGACCATTAATAAAGTTATGGGCACATCATCATGAACCTGACATATAAAGCTATAATGAAAGTAAAAATGAAATTCTTTCACCACATAGTTTGAGAAAGACTATAGGGTGTATGCCTCAACTCTGTCATCGCTGACCAGCTGAAAAGTGAAAAACACTTATCGGCCTCCCCTTCTGACAAAACTGGTCACCACACATCGGCCATTGTACCCTGTGCAAGATATACCGGTTTCAACATGTACGTCTTCAAACAGATCTGGCCTGTTTTCTGTCATTAAATTTAATATAATTCCATCATGAGTGGGCTTCTGAACTAACTTTTCTAGGCAGTTTTCAGAGAATGCAGTTAGTAATGTTTCACCAGATGTTTTGTCATGGTCATCGCTTACAAAACTGCAATTATCACAATGGCTTATGGAACTATGAGAGTGAGTGTAAGGGTCAGTGTGAGGAGTGATATGGTTACAGGCCACATCTTTTTAGGACCACTTAAAATTATGAGTTGCTGGAGGTCATGCTGGATTTCTAAGATATGGTCATAGTGCTAAAGTTTGTAAGTCGAGGTGTCAGAAAACTAATGGAAACCCCGAGCCAAATAGTGACTGTGGTTCATGACCACAGTGGCACTGCTTGTCAGCAGTCATAATGATAAAGGAAGCATTAGTTCTTAGTTATGAATAGGTGTTCATTCCATACTTACAAGGTTAGATCTAATGAGTTAGAGTTTGGGGAGGAAGACAAAGCCAGTTTAGAGAAGAGGAGTTCCTGGAAAGTCACCAGAGAGTGGCTTTGTGGAAGTGTGGTAGGCTCACTGTTGAATATATGTCAGGGATGGTTAAGATAGGGTTCACTATATGCATTGGGCTGTGTGTAAGCTGAGTGACAGCCAAGACAGCCAAGATGTGCTTCCATAGAAGAGAACAAGTAAAGCAAAGACCATCACTGAGAAGTCAAGCACAGTTAAACCTAGAGTTTGGGCTGAAGCTGACATAGTTTTAGCAGGCTGAAATTTCTGAATTATCAGGTATTTTAGAAAATAGTTTTTTTGATGGTGTAGGAAGTCCAGAGAGAGTGTTGAGCAGTAATGTGGTTTATTAGAGATGAAGGTTGTTGCTCCTACAATGTAATTTTCACTCTGCAGTGGAATGTGCACTTATATGAAACTTCCTGGCTCATTAAAACTGCATGCCAGACCAAGACTTGAGCGACCTTGCCTTTCTCTGGCAGGTGCTCTACCAACTGAGCTATCCAAGCCCGATTCACAATCTAATGTCACAGCTTTACTTCTGCCAGTACTTTGTCTTCTACCTTCCAAGCCTCACAGAACTTCTCCTGTGAAACTTGCGAGACTAGCCCTCCTCGGAAAAAAAGAACAGAGAAGGTACTAGTGGAAGTAAACATGTTATGATGGATCATGACTCATGCTTGGGTAGCTTAACTGGCAGAGCACTTGCCATAAAAGGCAAAGATGTTGAGTTTGAGTCTCGGTCTGGAACACAGTTTACATCTGCCAGGAGGTCATTGCTCCTGAGCATGGCTGATATGAGATTCTGCAACGATTAGACTCTCTGTGATATCTCCACAGTCATAAGAATTGCGCCATTAGGAACTAACAGTTAATTGGTTCTCATCAGAATACATTGGCTAATAGTTGTATCAAAGGAAAAATCAACCTAGATGACTAATAAATTATGAGATAAGACTTGGTGGCCAGTAATTACCTCCAAGAATTGAAGGGTATAGTATGTCAACAGACACATATAACAGTAAAAATGACAATGGCTGTGTTTTGGAACTAACATTTCCTTCATTAGGAAAGAGAGAGAGAGATATTTCAAGGAAGGTTGTAAAGGAAAAGTAGGTCACTCAGATCTGCTAATGAGAGAGACCCACCTGCAGCAGAAACAAGAAATGAGGATGAACAAAGACTCCTCCAACACTTCCCTCCTTGCCAAAAATGGTTCAAATGGCTCTGAGCACTATGGGACTTAACATATGTGGTCATCAGTCCCCTAGAACTTAGAACTACTTAAACCTAACTAACCTAAGGACATCACACACATCCATGCCCGAGGCAGGATTCGAACCTGCGACCGCAGTGGTCACGCGGTTACAGACTGAAGTGCCTAGAACCGCACTCCCTCCTTGCACCTTTCCTTCTTGCTTCACCTATAATTTTGCTTCCAAGGTGGTGGAGCTCTTTCACTTTGTCTACTTCATGGTCCAAAAATTTGTTGTTAAGTATATCGCTAATCTCATTTGTGCAATTCCTCATCACTTTTGTCTTTCTTTGGGTTAGTATTACTCCATATTCTGTGTTCATTAGACAATTCATTTCATTCAACAGGTCCTGAAACTATTCCTCACTTTCATTGAGGATAGCAGTGTTACGAGTGAATTTTATTATTGATGTCCTTCCATCCTGAATTTTAGCTCCGCTCCTGAAACTTTTCTTTTATTTCCATCATTGTTTCTCAATGTACAGACTGAACAGCAGTGTTGCATTCATCTTACATTGTTTTTAATCTCAGCATTCTGTTCTTGGTCATCAATTCTTAATGTTCCCTCTTGGTTGTTGTACATATTGTATATTATCCCTCTTCCTCTGTAGCTTATCTCTTGCACTGTGCTAACAAGCATTTTTCAATGTCAACAAATCCCATGAAAGCGTCTTCATCTCTCTTAAGTCTTGCTTCCACTATAAAGCACAATATCAGAGCTGCCTCTACTTTTCCTAAAGTCAAACTGATCACCATTTTACAGATCTTCAATTTTCTTTTCCATTCTTCCGTGCAATCCCACTATCTGGCCACAAAGGAGCACTGCCCTCATGACTCAGTACCACCCAGGACTGCAGCAACTGAATCACTTTCTCCACCAGGGTTATGACTACCTTTTGTCGTGATCTTAAGTGAGGAATATCCTACTCACTATCCTTCCCACCAATCCCATAGCGGTAGTCAGCAGCCCACTGAACCCACGCAATACCCTCGTCCGTCCCTATTCCACCCCTGCTCCCAAACCCTTGATTCATATTCATGGCTTATACCCCTGCAATAGACTTCCACCACTACCGCCTACTCTGGTACGGACACACGCATCACCTGTGAAAGCAGTCATGTGATCTACAAACTAAGCTACAACCACTGTGCTGTTTTCTGCATGGGCATAACAACATACAAGTTGTCTGTCTGCATGAATGGCCACAGACAAACTGTGGCCAAGAGACCACTGGACCACCCTGTTGCTGAACATCTTGCACAACATAATGTGCTTCATTTCAGTGACTGCTTCGCAGCCTGTGCCCTCTGGGTGCTACCTATCAACACCAGCTTTTCTGAAATGGGTAGCTGGGAACTCTCGCTGCAATATGTCAACAATGTAGGAATAGATAGATTCCTGCTTATCATAATGAAGACACATTAAGTTGCAGACTGGCACAATTGAAAGACACTTACACAAAGCTTTTGCCCAAGCCTTCATCGGCAAAAGTGAAACACACACCATTCATACGTGCAAGCAATCATACCTCATGCACACATGACAGCCAACTCCACCAGCTCAGGCCACAAAGCCTATGCCTGTCTGCAACTTAATGTGTCTTCTTTATGATAACTAACAATCTATCTTGTCCTACATTGTTGATATTCCTATGTGGAGATTCCATCGTTTGATTTTGTCACTGCAATATATCCTACATTCCCATAATCCTCTGGCCTCAACCTTCACTAGTCCCAGTACTTCATCCACCTATCAATTTCCCTGCTCCCTCTCAGTGCTTCACAGCCTTGCCCCCACAAGCAGCACTACGCCATCACCCACCTCTACCCCACTACTTCTTGCCCTCCCCACCCAGCCTCCTCCTTACCCCCACCATCCATGGATTGCTTCTCATGTCAGACACTATTGCTGTGTGCAGTCTGGCCTCAGTGGCCAGACACAGTGGTCACATTTGTGTGTGTTGTGTTGTGTTTGTGTGAATGTGAGTGAGTTTTCTACTTTAAAAGGAGGTCTTTTGGCTGAAAGCTCAATTGTACAGCAGTCTTTTTGTTGAGCATGTCTGTGACTCAGTGTCTCCTCTATACAGTGAATAGCAATCTATCATTGTCACAATACTGTTATTATTCCACCCTGAATTTTCCAAAGGAATTCTATTTGTGTCTTCCACCTTATCTTATCACTAGTTTTCCAAAACTATGTCAAAATCTGACCCTAATATTGGATCCCCTCTCTCTTCCAAACTGACTCCCATTTCTTCTTCTATCACATCCTCAGATGGTCTCCTTGTAGAAGCCTCCAAAATACTCATTTCACATATCCACTCTCATTTCTGTTTAAACTCTTCTGTCGGGAGAGTTAATTTGGAGTTGGTACGGCTGCTTGGGTTGGGTGCAGGGTCACGTATTGGTTTGGTTCCTGTTGCTTCTCTCAGTAGGTGGGATTATACTAGACGTGGCCTACACCTCAACAGGAAGGGGAAGGGTAAACTGGCTGGGCTAATAGCAGGAAATGTAAGGGGGAGGCACTGCCATGAATGGTAATATACCAGTGGTCAAATGTGTTGGAGCAGCACCTTTTTTAGGATAGGTAGGACAGAACAAAGTCAAGTTCTGAGAGAAGTAAAGATTGAAACAAACCTTCAGTTTGATAAAGAAATCAAACAGCATAATCCTGGCACATTGGATCAGTGAACACAGCTGTTGGTTAAAAATTTACAGCAATCAGCAGAAATTTTATTTCCACCCAATTTCATCTCGGTAAATGTGAAATGCCAACTATCTTTAGTGCATCAAAATATTCGAGGGCTTTGAAGTAAAATTAATGAACTACTTATGTGCATTGATGAATTAAGAGTCATCGAACCCAGTTGATATAATCTGCCTCTCTGAACATCGTGACCACTGGTATAGATATGTTACGGTAATCCTTACAGAATTTAAGTTAGCCTCCTACCTCTGTAGACAAAAGATGAAGAAAGGAGGAGTTGCCACATTTGTTAAAAACAGTTTTAAATTTAAGAATAATGACATTAAAAAATTTTGCTTAGAGCAGCACTTAGAAGCATGTGCAACAGAGACAGAATTTCATAATAGGTCCTTTATAATAGTAGCCATATACAGAGCGCCTTCAGGAAATTTCAACCTGTTTATAAACAGTCTTGAAGATTTATTATCTCATCTAAAATTTAAAAAAAAAAACAAAGAACTAGTGGTTGCTGGTGATTTTAATATAGATGTCCTGAAAAACACTGTCAGTGAACAGTTCCTGAAATCAGTTGTCATTCAATTTAATTTCTACAGTAAATTTCCCACCTAGGGTATATAAATGTTCTAAGATTGCCAGTGATAATATATTTATAGACAATTCTAGGCAACTAAGCCACATTACAAAACCAGTAGTAAATGGGCTATCTGACCATGACATGCAACACCTAACATTAAATTTTGAAAATTGTCAGAGTAAACATCTATCAGAACTGAGTACAGAAGGCCAATATAACAGTCAAAAACTGAAAAATTTAGGAGATTGCTCAAAGAAATTAATTGGATGGATGTTTACAGCATCCAAGACACAAATGGAAAATACAAAACATTCATTAATAAAGTTAGCTCCTTATTTGAAAATTGTTTTCCACTGAAGGTAACTCAGATTAAGCAGAATTCTAATAAGAAACCAGGGATTACACAAGGGATAAAGATATCATGTGAGACAAAAAGCAAACTCTATCTGACACGTAGGGACACCTTTGATACTAGCATTATAGCTCATTACAAAAATTACTGCAAAATATTGAAGAAGGTTATCCAGAAATCCAAACACCTGCATTATGAGAAGAAGATAAATACATCCAGCAATAAAATATAAACAATATGGGATATAGTTAAGTCAGAGACAGGTAGGACCAGAAATGAGAAGGAACAAATAGCTCTAAAAATAAATGAAACCCTGGTAACAAATGCATGCTGTGTTGCAAACCATTTAAACAAGTATTTTGTCTCTGTTACTGATAGCATGGGGTTGTCAGGTTCAGTAAATAATGCAATGGAATATCTGAGACCAGTGCACACAGCAGTCTCAGTAAAATGGAATTGACACTTACTTCACCCAAAGAAACAGAATCCATCATAAAGTCCTTGAACTCAAAGCATTCTAGTGGTTACGATAACATATCAACAAAGTTAATAAAAGAGTGTTCATGTGAGCTTAGTCGTATCTTAAGTTATTTGTGTAATCAATCACTTGTCACAGGAACATTCCCGGACTGGCTTAAATATGCTGAAGTTGTACCTCTCCAAAAGAAAGGGGACAAAGAAATGCCAACAAATTACCAACTGATCTCACTTTTGCCAGCTTTTTCAAAAATCTTTGAGAAGGTTATGTTCAAGTGTCTACTTAAGCACCTTAGTGAAAATAACATACTGTCAAAGTCACAGTTTGGGTTTCTTAAGGGTTCTGATATTGAGAAAGCTATTTACACTTACAGCAAAAATATCCTTAATTCATTGGACAACAAATTAGAAGCAACTGGCATATTCTGTGACCTGTCAAAGGCGTTTGACTGTGTGAATCACAGCATTCTTTTAAGTAAATTAAAATATTATGGCGTCACTGGTAGTGCTGCAAAGTGGTTTCAGTCATATCTTACTAATAGAAAACAAAGGGTGTCATTATGTAACACTTCAGCAGTAGGCAATCAGACATCATCTGCCTGGGAAGAAATTACATGTGCTGTTCCCCAAGGTTCCATACTAGGTCCACCACTGTTTCTTGTGTATATTAATGACCTGTCATCTGTTACATTACCAGATGCCAAGTTTGTCTTATTTGCAGATGATACAAACATTGCAATAAATAGTAAATCAAATATAAATTTAGAAAGGACAGCTAATCAAATTTTTACTGACATTAATAAGTGGTTCATAGCCAATTCTCTGTCATTAAACTTAGAAAAGACCCACTATATGCAGTTCAGAACTTCCAAGAGATTGAGAGTGTAAAATTCTTGGGATTACAATTTGATAATAAATTCAGTTGGGAGCAACATACTAACAAACTGCTAAAGCGCCTAAACAAGTCAGTGTTTGCAATGCAAATGATGACAGGCATAGGAGATATAAACACAAGAAAACTGGCATATTTTGCTTATTTTCACTCCATGATGTCATATGGTATCATATTTTGGGGTAACTCCACAAACAGAGAAAACATTTTTAGAGTACAGAAGCGTATAATAAGAGTAATGAGTAGTGTAAATCCAAGAAAATCATGTCGAAACCTATTCAAAGAATTGGGCATATTAACCACAGTTTCTCAGTATATTTATTCCTTAATGAAGTTTGTTGTAAATAATTCATCTCTTTTTCCAACTAACTGCTTAGTACACACTATCAATACTAGGAATAAGAACAATATAAATAAAGATTTAAAATCACTTACTCTTGCCCAGAAAGGAGTCCACTATTCAGCAACACATATTTTCAATAAGTTACCAGCAACCATTAAGAGTTTAGTTTCAGACAAGGCACAATTTAAACATGATTTAAAAGAATTTTTGGTGGCTAACTCCTTCCATTCCATCCATGAGTTTCTCAACAAGTACAGTAGACCACTTTAATGAAAATTTATTATACTTTAATTTTTGACAATACTTGGTTGTAACAGCCAAGTAACTACCTACTGTGTGAATGATGGATGTATGGAAAGCAGATGTAAGTCTTAAGTCTGTAAACAGTGGAAGTTTAATTTTAAATCTTGTACATAATCTGACTGTTCTTAACTGAGGATCACTTAAATGAATAATTTACTTTAATTTTTGACAACCAAGAAACTAGCAAATGTCTGAATGATGGATTTAATGAAAGCAGATGTAGGTATTAAACCTGTAAATATTAGAAGTTTAAATTTAATTCATGTACGTAATTTTACTGTTTATTGACTGAGCATCATTAAAATTAATGAAACTCAAGTTTTTCTAATTACATTTTTGTAATGTGTTTATGTGACATGTTCCACACCCAGGAGGATTCCCTCTTTAGTGGGTCTATGGAATGAATAATTAATCTAATCTAATCTAATCTAAAGTGAAATTCCTTTCCCATTCTTAATGTTGATACCTTTGCTTTTTATTTATCCAAAGATTGGTTTGACTTTGCTATGTGCTGAAATTATACCTCCAAGGACCGTTTCTTTTTGATTTCTTCACATTTTTCTTGCAGTTTATGCAACTGAACTTCCCTGTGCTTCCCACTGATTTCACTCCTACTGCAGTATACTTATCTTTTCTTGGATATTATTGTACTTCCTACTTTTACTAATCAACTGAAATACTTCTTCTGTTAATCACATTTTCCTTGCTGTTACCTTCTTTGTACATATGTTTGTGTGTCCAACTTTTATGATGACTCCTTTTAGAGATGTCCATTCCTCTTCAATTGAACTGCCAACTGGAGTGTTCATTATCAAGCACAGAATTAAAAACAAAAATCATTAATCATTATTGCAGTGCTTGACTTCTTTACTACTTTATTCTTCCTGATCATTGTATTAAACATCACTTTACTCTTCATCATACATCTGCATAATGTGATCCAGCTCCCTAGTTTCCAAGTATGCTTCCTCCTCCTGTGATTCTTAAACAGTGTACTTGTTGTTACTAGCTGAAATTTATTACTAAACTCTACGAGTCTTTCACTTAGCTCATCTCTATTACCAAGCTTGTACTCTCCTTTAACTAAGCATTCTGTTCATTCCCATACTACAGTGTTCCATTTCCCCAAGATATGATTTTCATCTCCACTTACATACTGATTTATTCATTCAATGTTCTCATATACTTTCTACAACACTACATCTTCCGCTTGTGACATTGGTATGTATACCTGAACTATTGCTGTTGTTGCTGATTTGCTGAAGATTCTGATGACAATGAAAATAACCGAAATGTTCACAGAAACTCACTCACTACCTTCCTCTTCATGACAAACTGTACTCCCATTATAACATACTAGCTCTTTACCTCTGGCTTTTCCCACAAAGGTTTATGTCATATTTATGCCTGAATCTTTGCTGTTTTACACCATATGACACCAGAGAAAATGTTAAATTTATCTGTGGTATTCAGCCACAAGACATGATCTTTGCTCCCAAAACATGATGAGAGAAAAATACTGGCAGACTATAGTACTCTGTTCGCAACTTGGTTGACACAGTGAACAGCACAAGAGGCAAATTGTACTTCATACTTATTAACAATTTCCAGTTAACTAAATCCATGATAGTTGTTTCATCAAAACAACCAGGAAAAAATTAAACCTCTTTCTTTATCTATCTTCCCCCTTCTATTTCTCTTTTTTTCTCTTACACCTGATTCATCAACTACTGCCCCTCTTTCAATCACCAACTCACAATGTGCCCCTTTTCCGCCGACCTCCTAACACCCAATATTTCTTCCACCTGCTAGCTGACAACCTGCCCCCTTACATCCGCCTCTGTAACCCAATTCCACTTCCATCTGTCTCCCCACACCCTCTCCCTTCCCCACCCACCCAATACCCCTCTCCATCTTTCACCTGCCCCCTACTCCTCCCCCTATTCCCCTTTCTCACTGTCCATCTCCTTCTCTCCCTCTATCTGTCCATCACCTCCTCTCCCTCTCTCTGTCTATCTCCTCCCCCCCTCTTCTCTGTGCATCTCCTCCCCTCCTCTCTCTGTCTCTGTCTAACTCCTCTCCCCCTCTCTAAGACCATCTACTCTTCCCCCCCTCCCTGTGTCCAACTCCTCTGCACCCTATCTTTTTCAACTCCTCCACCCACCCCCCCTCCCCTCTTGCTGTGTCCATCTCCTCTCTTCTCCCTGTCAATCTGCTTCTTGCTCACTCTCTCTGTCCACCTTCTACTGAGTGAGGCAGCACAGTGGTTAGTGCACGGGACTCACATTCAGGAGACAAACTGTTCAAATCCCCGTCTGGTCATCTGGATTTCCCTAAATCACCCCTGGCAAATGGCAGGATGGTTGCCTTTAAAATGATATAGCCAATTTCCTTCCCCAGCCTTCCATAATCCAAGCATCTGCGTTTTCTCTAAGGACCACCACACTGTCAATGGCGTGTTAAACCGTAATCTTCCTTCCTTTTTTTGGTCATCTCCTCCTCCTCCTCCTCCTCCCCCTCCCCCTCTACATCCAACTCCTCTTCTCCCTCTCTGTGCCCATCTTTCTTATTACCTGGAATATTCTGCAGTAGTGTCGAAAAACGCTGTGACTGACTTTAAGCTAGGGATCAATCATTAGTTCTCTTCTCCCCCCCCCCTCTCCCTCTCTCTGTATGTGTGTGTGTGTGTGTGTGTGTGTGTGTGTGTGGGCATGTGTGTGTGTGCATGTGCGTGGGTGTGTGCACATGCGCACATACACAACTGCTTCAGGGTCTTTATTTTCAGGATTCAAAATAAGATACTCATTCCATGAATACTTCACTTTGCAATCAAGGAAACTACTATGAAATTCTGTTATTCAGTTACTAATGAGTTCATGGACTTAACTAGATTTGTTCCATCACTTAAAATAAAATGTCTGTTGGATCAGTTTATCCCATAAATGAAAAGGCCCATACATTAAGCAGTGAGCAATATTGCAGTGCCTGTACGTGCTGAAAACTGTCTCATGTCACAGCATGTAAAGCAACATGGAGAAAATCTAAATATTTGCATTTTATCTGTCCAGTGATTTTAAATGATAACTATTTCTCATACTGGCAATATTTTCTGTTCCATTTCAACTATTTAGTGCCCATAGAAAAGAATAAATGCAAAGTAACTGAAACTTCAACTACTTCGCATTTGTTCTTTTCGTTTTCTCCAATATTCCAATATCCTATCACCTTTTCATCATTTCTTAAAAGAACCCTCACAAACACATGCTGTATTACAAATATAATGCGGTGCTGTTTTGAAGAGTCATTACAAAGTGGAAAGTACAAAAATTGTAGGTGACAAATTGTGCCGTAACATCATCAATGGTACAAATGACAGACAGATACACAAACAACAGTCCATGCATTTAACAAAATAAATTGAATCCACTGATGGTGAAAATCCATTAAAACATGTATGGGTGATTTTTTTAAACTCCTTGTGTTTATCATTTCAGTTATTTTTTCTGTATTTTGATATACTTAATAGCTGCTTCTTAATATATGAGCTTCTTTGCTTCTTACTGAACGTAAAATTTTCCTTGTGATTCTTCTCCCTAGTACTTCTAGTTTATAATTCAGTGCTAGGCATTCATTTGCATATTCTGATTTCACTACCATGTTGTAAGACTTCATTTAAGCATTTCTTGATATGCATATTTTATTGTAATTTTTTTATTTTGTTGTTCCATATGCACTCTCTATACTGTGAAAAATTTTGTGGCATAGTTTTCTAACCAATTTTCTTGTATTATCTCTTCTACATATTACATTTTTGGCCTTCTTCGTTTGACAAATAGCAATAAAAAATTTCATGCACTTTTTATGTTGGTGATAAATTTGGTTTTCTATGCAGAGATTCTTAGACCTCCTCTAAGGGCTAACTGTTGCAAGAGACTGATCTGTACTTCAGCATCTGCTAGATTTTCTGACAGTATAGCAAAATCATTTGCAAATTCCAGATTGTTTATGTCAACACATTGTTTCTTTCTTCTCAGTTTTATAGGTGACACTTGATAATCTCTTTATTTTCAATTAAAAATTCTTACTTTTTCTTCTACCACACAGATGAAAAGGAATGGAGACAAGACTTGACCTTATCTTACACCTGTATTTACTTCAAAAAGCTTTGAAATACTGTACACGAATTTATTTTTAAGACAGTGTCTGTAAGCATTTCACAGACTAAATTTGTCAGTTTAGTTTTAACATCAAATTTTCTGATTACTTTGTGTAAGAGTTTCTGTTTCAAGAGACACAATTGCCTTCTTGAAGTCCACAAATGTTACAACTATGTTTCTAGAGGTTAGTAGTGTGTGATGGATTATAGCTTTAAAATTTAATGTATGTTCTGAGCAGGATGCCCCTTTTCTAAAGCACCCAAAGCATTTGCTTAATTATAAGTCTAGATTTTCTTCAGTTCTATATAGCAGAATTTTTGAAGATACACAATGGTTATTTTTAAATGGCATTTTCTTTTCCATAGTTTTTCCTTTGGCTCATAACAGTGCATTGAACAGTCACTGTATCAAACATACATCTAATTATGCCTTTGTATCTGATACCTGATAATGTGATTGGCTTCTTGCAATTAACCTGCTGTATATGCAAATTATTCAGTTGTTGGACTCTAAACAAAATATAACCACTCAGTGGTTTGTTTACCGACAAAATTGCTCTGAAATTCAGATGGTAATACAAAGAAATTTTAATCCTTTAGTAATAGCCAATGTAGGATGAGGTTATCATATAATGACTGTTTGGAAAAGTTGATCTTGTGATGGAATGATCACTTGCAGTAAACTCACTCGCAGTAAACTTTTGCAAGAAAATGTAGTCAACACTCATGACAAAATTTACAAAAAACTAGACAAGCAACAAAACAAAAGGGAATAAAAAAACGAAACTGGGTATCAGAAAATGGCAAAAACAAAGAAGAAAGGAAAAAACTAAGATCAATGAGGAAGAATAACAGTAAGAAAATTTGTGGAGCAACACTTTCTTATGCCCTTCTTCTGAGGCATGAACAGCAATTCAGAGTACATGGCTGCAGTTAAGCAATGAAGTACTGAGCCATACTCACATATAGTAATCCTGTAGATGAGTTGAAAAGAACAAATCACAGGTAGGGCTGATGACAGACCGAGATTCACTGGAAGAATCATCAGGGAGTGTAGTCTATCCACAAAGGAGGTACCCAAACTAGAATAATGCTTGTCAGTCTGGGAGCTGTACTGGATAGGACTGATTGAGGAAACAAAGAAGTTGCAAAGAAGAGCAGCACATTTCACCATAGGTTCATTCTGTAAGCACAAAAAAGTTGCCAAGGATGCTTAACCAAATCCAGTAGCAGATGATACAAGAGATGCACTGTGCATCATGGTATGGTTTACTGTTACATTTCCAAGGATGTGTGTTCCTAGAAGAGTGAACCAATATATTGCTTCCTCCTATCTATATCTAACAAACAGACCATGAAGGTAATATTAGAGAGATCAGAGCTCACACAGAGGGTTACTAACAATCATTCATCCTGCAGACAATTTGTGACAGGAATAGGAAAGCAGGCAAGTGGCATTGGCAGACAAAGTACCCTCCACCACACACCAGAAGGTGGCTTGTGGAGTGTTTCTGTAGTTCAGTGATTGTTTTCAGAATAAATCTTTCACACTGCAGCAGAGTATCACTGTTTTGAAACTTACTGATAGATTGCAACTACGTGCAGGAAATGACCCTTAGTCTACCTCCCAGCAGCACTAGCCCAGCACAGTATAAAGGAGAGATTCTGTGACATTTGGAGATTAGAAGATAGGTAACTGTAGAATTCAAGCTTTGAGTTACATCTCGATAACTCAGTCAGTAAGAGCAATGCCTTTGGTAGACAAGATTACAGGTTCAAGTCTCAGTCTGGTTCACAGTTTTATTCTGTCAGAAAGTTTCAAAACGTATACACTTCATTGCAGAGTGAAAGATTAATTTTGAAAATAACCCATAGTCCAGTAACTGTTCATTGCTGCATATAAGCCTGTTTTACCCATTCATTCTGCATTCAACTCATAAAAAGATTTATTTCCACATAAAAATTAATTACACAGAAGTATGCAATCTGCATAAAATTCAGTTCAATGAGAGAAAACAAGCAATAATTATATAATCAAAAACAAAGAATGAACACAATGCAGCATGGAACCACGGAACTCTTGTACAGTCTACACCACTGTACCACGGAATGTATAAATTCAGAGTCACTACCCAATTCCCACTCCCAGACTCAGCGTTACTTCCTGTTAAATTTGACATGTGATCCAGATCGCACTGTCATACCTTTCTAGAAACCAGGGAGTTTCTCCTTCGGATTAGTATGTTCTTCTAGCTGCGGGGTCGTAGTGCCTACTGACATTTCCTGCATGGCAGCATCCTATGTTTGTCGAGTCTCCTCTGTATCTTTTTGGGAGGATCTGTAGCTGTTGCCTCTCCCTTCTTTATGTTTCTTGGTGCCAGCTGCTTCTCTGTTGGCTGTGAATCTTGAAATGCCGGTTTGGTCAATAGTGAAATTGTTGTCACATCAACTAATTACTGCATATGGACCTTCATACAGGTGTTGCAATGATGTGCTTACTACATCATTACATAATAGCACATGTGAACAGGTGGCTAAATCTGCAAAGACAAAATGTGGCATCCATTTGTTCCCCAGGCTGCACTGGACAAAACTGACAACAAAGTCTGATGCTGTGATGGTTTCTTCTCCCATATCATGGATGAACCCCACAGGCACACATACTGATTGGCCATACACCAACTCTGCCACTGTGGCTTGGAGGTCAGGCTTGAAGGCTGTTCGAAATCCTAGTAAAACAGTTGGTAGTTTTTCTGTCTACTTGTCTGTTGTGTGACATCAAAGAGCTGATTTCAATTGCTGCTGCAGGTGTTCCACCATGCCATTGGCTGCGGGATGATAAGCAGTGGTCCTTATTCACTTGACACCTAACAATGTGGCAAGGGACTTACGGAGGCACATCTCATATTGATGTTCTTGATCTGTTGTTATTCTCAATGGTACGCCGAAATGCAGAATCCATCCACTGAAAAGCTTTATCACTACAGTCTCTGCAGGGATGTCCAGTCTGCCTTAGGTAATGCTTCTGGCCATCTCGTGTATCTGTCCACAATCGTAAGGCAGTAACTGCAGCCTTCGAACATTGATAGTGGGCCTACAATATCCATGTGGACATGGTCAAATCACTGGTTAGACGGTATAAATGTACCTAGTGATGCCCTGACATGTCCTGTGATTTTGTTCTTTTGACAGACCGTACACTGTTGGACATAAAGTTTACAGTCGATTCTCATGCTGAGCCAGATGAAACAGTGTTCAACCTGCTTCGTAGTTCCTCAGACTAAATCTGCTAAATAGTGTATTAAAGTGAACAGTTCCATACACTCATCATTATCACGTCAGCATAGTAGTATGCCATAGTACTACAAATTCCTCCCTGGAGTGTGATCATTCTACCTCTTTTGAACTCACTCCCATCTTAATAATACACCCACTGATGTGGATGATGCATACTGGCACTTGCTTTCACCTGATTTTATGACTCTTGTGTGTTAGGAGTAACACCAACTCTGGTGGTGACTTGTGAGGGGCTCTTACTAAGGCTAAGTAGACACCATTTCTCTGAAATCTTAACATCACATTGTTGGCATATGTTTCTCCCCCCATTAATGTTTCAGTTTATTCAAACCATTGTTTTCTTTTTTTTCTGAGGAAACTTAGATGTAGATTACGTCTGCTATTACTTAAAAAGATAAATTTCAGAGATTGTGCTCAATTTTAAAGAAAATGTGGATAAATACTGAACCTTTCTTTTCTTTACTGAATATATCTTCTGGCTGAAAGTAGAGTTACTAATGAAATCTCATTTTTTCTGAAATGATGGCCAAACGCCATTCCTAGCATCTCTTTGTATGAATCTAACAAATGCTGAAAATACATGACATAGAAGCCAAAAAAATCTTATTATAATTACAACTTGTCAATGAAAAGATTAAAACAGTGGGAACTGATTTAATACTACTTACCATCAACAAGGTTCAGGAATATGAAGAGGTGGGCAGCATGGTGCACAGCAGGATACACAATTGGTTGGCAAACAATTAGTTATGCATGACACATCTGATGCTCCATTTAGAGTACCATAAGTTGCTGCATTGGGTAGTCCAAACTGATGACAGCTCCTGTAGAAACATCATTATCAGTACTGGTATCAGTTACACACAGGGTGAAGTGAAATTCGTACACTTAGGCTTCACAGTGCAACTCCTCACACGCTAGCAATAAAAAAATGTCTCTCACAAAAATTTGTCCAGCGAGTACATCCAGCAGAAAAAGAATGTTAAAGAGTGGCAATCTGGCAACACTGTAACCACATGTATGGTAACTACCTCTGTCAGCATTTATTAGTTGTATTGTACAGTTGGTGCAGTGGATAGAGTTTTGGGTTAGCGTGCAGGAGGTCGAAGGTTCGATCCAGAGTTGCGGTATCTTTTTTTTTTTATTATTTGCTAATTTCTTTCTGACATTTCATACTGTAATATACACCATTTCTTACGTCACATGTATCCTAAATTTACATAATTTTGTAATGCTGAACATAACAGTACGTGGTTAGGCAAATAAGAAATAAGACAGTTGAAACAAATGACCTGTGAAGGGACAAAATAACTACAAAAACAATATCAGTTTCGAGATACTAAAGATGACTGCACAGTACAATAACACATCATCTACTTGTCATTTATACTACATGTAATATGAGCGCTCAGATGTCGCACATTAGCAACCACTGACAATAATAATGTCCATTTTAATGACCACATGACCTTCACAACAGAATACATTGTCCTCAGAACAATACATACTCGAAGTGACCCCCCTGCACATCCAAACATTGTGCAATCCGCCGGATCATACAGCTCTGGACCTTTCACAGCAAAGCTGCATACACAGTAAATCATGAACACGCACTACCAATTCTTCCACACTCGTCGGCGGAGTAGAGTACACATGCTCCTTCAGGTGTCCCCACAGGAAGAAATCCAGGGGATTTAGGTTAGGTGTACACAGTGGCCATACAATTGGACCCCCACATCCAAGCCATTTCCTTGGAAATATTCTGTCCTAATACTGTTGCACATTAATTCCAGATTGTCGAGGTGCACCATAATGTTGGAACCATATCCTCTGCTCAAAATGCAATGGAACATCATCCAGTGCATCAGGCAGATAGTTTGAAAGGAATGCATGATACCTTCTTGCAGTCAACCGGTCAGGCAACATGTAGGGCCACAAACACCTGTCGCCCAATATTCCGGCCCACACAGTGATACCAAAGTGAACTTGATATCCACGGTCACGGGTGACATGCAGGTTAACCTCACACCAATGGTGATCATTATGCATATTGAAGACACCTTCATGAGTGAATGCAGCTTCATCCAACCATATTACAGTGTTCATGAAGTCATCGCTGGCTTCCTGTTTTTGTTGGAACCATTCACAGAAATGCACCCACTGATGGCGATCTGCAGGATGCAGGTGTCGTGTGAAGGCATAATGATAGGGGTATGCTACGTGTACTTTGCTGAGGTTCTTGGTGTATGTCCTCCAGAATAGCTTCCTCAGTAGCTGGGGTACAGCGAGTCAGTGAACGACCCCTGTCACGGAATGGTGGAAGGAGAGAACCTAACTCCCGAAGGTACAGCTCCAGATGACAAACACATTTTTATCTGGATGGCATCAACGAGGATATCTAACAGCATACTGACAAGCGGCAACACCAGCTTGGTTATCAAATGCACCAAGGACCAGAAGCAAATCCACATATTCATCGTTTTTGTATGCCATATATCTGCCACACTGGTTTAGAGGTTCACAATGAGAAAATTCGTTACATGTACACATGTACATTGGAGTCTGTCTCGAGTGCATTACTCTGCTCACAACTAGTCCCTGTATGGTAGACAGTCCACCTAATGTGCAGTACCCCTCTGACAGATATTCTTCTGCATGATTCATCCCGACACCGCTAACTGTGAAATGTTCAGTTTTGAATTACACTGTTTCCCTAACAGTAATAAACATGGTATTTCCACTATCCCATCAACAGAATAATAATAATAATAACAATAATAATAATAATGCATTGCAATATGTACTAAACAACATGCGGTTATCAGACTCAGTGTTAAAAGGCATAATTAGTGGGAGTATGTTGATAACACATACAAATCGTAACCAAGTTTGGATATTATTTGCAAAGCGCATTTCTAGTCCTATTGGCAACATAAGGCCATAACAAACTATAATGAACCTGAAAGGGGCAAGAATAATAGTTGGTACTAATCTGTGGGACCATTGGAGGAGGAGGGTACAAAGAAAACAGGTTTCACATCCAGCAGATGAAGTGGTGCGAATAAATTCACACCCACAACATGGAAAGGGCTTCTTTCAAAGCTGACTAATCTTCAATTTCTATGACTGTAGTATGTAAGTGCAAATGTTTTCTAGAGACCCGATGCAATTGCTGTTGACGATTAAGATGCCAGATACCATACCACCTGGACTACATTTACTAAATAAAAAACATATGCCTCAACGTGGGATCAAACCATCTACCTTCTGCATGCTAATCCATAACTCTATCCACTACACCAACTGTACAGCACAACTAGTATGCGTTGACAGAGGTATTTACCATACATGTTACAGTGTTGCCAGATTGCCACTCTTTAACGTCTCTTCTCTGCCGGATGTACTCACCGGACGAAATTTAGTGAGAGACATTTTTTATTATTGGCGTGTGGGGAGTCACACTGTGAAGTCCAAGTGCATGAATCTCACTACACCATGTATATTACATTTAACTCATCTTCCAATTAAACATGACAAATAAGTTTTTGTCCTCCACCTTTCACACATCTACAATAGGCCTAATAACTCTGAATGAATGCAACTTAAAAAGTGTGAATCTTTCCTCAGAAAGAGTTGGGAAAAAATAATTTAAATTCTATAGGTCTGTGCACTCGCTCACGCTTATCATTTACTCATCAGTAACTTTTCAATTCAGAATAGGTGCAAGAAAACGTAATTCACACACTGACTGCATTCATAAATAATTGGTTTGCCATCCTTCATTTAATTATTATATTACTCAAACCACTGTAGTCAGATATCCTGCTATATTAAGTGCTGTAAGAATGAGAGTACTTTTCTACACTCCCACCATTGGATAAAGAAAACAGTGAGATATACTTTGATTAAAATAACTTTGTGACTGATGGATGTTAGTGGTGTGGAGTTGCTGGTTCATACACAACAGGCCACATGCTCACATGATTGGTAGTCACAAGTGAAAATATATATAGTTACGAACTGTTGTAATCATTTTCGTTGGTAGTAGGAAGGGCAATAATGGTGCCTGCAGCAGCTGTGTATACGGCACTCCATCCACTCCCTAACCATCAAGCAAGGTGGCGCAGTGGTTAGCACAGTGGACTTGCATTTGGAAGGGCAACTGTTCGAATTCACGTCTGGCCATGTGGATTAAGGTTTTTGTGGAATTTGCCTAACTCACTCCAGACAAATGTGGGGATGATGCCTTTGAAAAGGGCACGGCTGATTTCCTTCCTCTTCCTTTCCTGCCCTGCCAGATGGTCATACCTGAACTGCCCCACCCAGAGTCCTACCATTTAACTCACTAAAACGTAAATCAAAAAGTTATTTTAATCGAAATATAAACGATGTATGTGAAAAACAAATATATAAGTTGTTGCGCATTTATACATTGAGCTTTAACAATGAGCCAAATCTTCAGCTTTTGGAACTCAGTCATAAAAGAATACACTCAAACTAAAATCATGTAGCATCTTACCAATGGAAACCCTAGGTACTCCCTCACTCAGGCTTGGGATCTCATCCTCATATCTGCTTAATAAAAATAAAATAAAAATTTAAAAAAATTATTTTATTATCGAAACACAGGTCAGACAATAACATGGACAGGACCTACAAGAGTTGAGAGCACTGTACAAATTTACATAGAGCAGGAAATTGCACCAGGGTCTAAATCTCAAGCAGAACGCCTGGGCAACCACCATAGTACACACAAGAGATGTAGGGTGTCTGCAGTTATAAAATGAGTGTACTCCAGCACTGTGGAAGCATTGCGGCTGACATTGGCAACTGGATATGCTGTCCAATTATTGTGTATATCTACCATGAAATCAATCCATTTGTCTGAGAACCAACTGTACCTAGCTGACACTATGAAAACCTGCAGAATTTCATCAGTTACTTCTATGGGGGAGAAGATATACTGCATCTTCAAGAACTTCTACAAGCAGCACCACAAAAAAGGAAAACGGCATAGCACTTTTTCCTATCTAATGAGTTGTTGTGGTCAAGTTTGCTAACCAATGTTATGATGACATCACACACTGAAGCACAAATGCAAAGGGGATAGGGTCAGAGCACATGTAGCAACGGTTAGAAACACAGTCGTAATACCTGGGAACAATAGACAAAATCGTGAAGTGCAAAGCTGAGCCCTGCACGAGAAGAATACCACAATGTTTGACAAAGCTCAAAGTTGTCCCTACAGAAACCACTTTCAGGGTGATAAACATAATCCTTGGAGCTACAGAGGTAGGTCCCAAAAACAAGGTCTTAGTTTTGTTGCAGTACCAAAGACAGCATCATTGCATTGCTAGAATTCCTTCTGATGAATCTGAGGAGTTGAGATGGATGTTTTATCACACACGCAACACTGCATCTCAAAAAAAGAAATGGCAGTCCAGCAAAAAACTGAGAGAGAAGGATGGTATCAATTTTTTTCAGCAAATAAAGGCTATGCAGTGAAGGTGAAATATGTACTATAGTGGTGTGCATATAGGAACGTGGCAGCACAGAGAGAGAGAGGGAGAATACCTTGCAGTGTCATCACTGTGTTCTCTGTCTCTCTGCCACATGACCCACACTCCAACCATTGCCTACCCTGGAAACTGACACAGGGCCACTGTTTCTGCTTGTAACTCTCCCTAACAAAATTTGTATGTCTGAAAAATTCGTCTGTCAGTTCTTAACAAAATATATATCATTTTTGATTTATGCCACCCATAATGAACACTATAGTCGTTAAGTAACCTCATTGCATCTAAACTAACAAGAAAATCAACACTAAATGGTTTACATCCACCCCAGAGCACTCAGTACAAGATGCAGCACAAGACGATATTGGCTGGCGCTTGGTGGTACACTACCACTTACCACTGCCCCACCACCTGAGTTCTTATGAGCACATCATTTTAGCAGACCCTCCCTATCAAAAACAGAAAGACTGTACCATCAGGTCACCGGGATGATGCTGACATTTCTCTAAGAATATAAACTGCCCAATAAGGTTGCCAAGTGTTATGTACTGTATGCTGTAAGCAAGATTGTGGGGTTTACTCAAAATTCACAAAGAAGGTAAATCATTTCACCTCACTGCCACTAACACCACTAACACTGAGGATTCAATATGTCATTCTGGCCAATAGATTAACAGTATTCTCAGTCCATCCAACACCAACAGATTCGAACGACAAGATAATTTAATATTAATGTGGTTTCACTTTTCATGAAGGTACTGGTGCCACTAGATAATGTCTCAATCTACACAGTGAGACATTCTCCGATAACTTGGAAGATTTTTTCAGATGCATCCCTACCGAAACATATTTTTTGTCTAATATGATTAAGTGCATACTGGTGGGATAGCCACACACAACTGCCTCTCTACTACTATTGCAAATTCTACACACAGCATCACAAAGAAGAAACATTGTAATTATATTATGGAAAGAATAGTTGCTACTCATCATACAGCAGAGATGCTGAGACGCAGACAGGCAACTCAACATCTCCACTATATGGTAACAACTATCATTTTCATAACTTTGTTGCATTCCATCCTTTATTTTCCACTGTTTAAACATTGTGATTAGTTTCGAGGAAATCGCCATATTCTGCTTCAGAGCTGACACATCTGCAATTTGTATCATAAATGCAAATTCCTGAATTCAGTATTCACTATGCAAGTGAAAATCAGAAGGTTGTTTCTGGATGTACTATTCAGTAGGACAGCAACATTTCCATGGTCCATTTTATTTATTCTAAACCTTGTCATACAGACTTGTAACAGCTGTCCATGGGTGTTCGTAGGATGTGTACGGTACTGAAGACATGAAATCATATGGAACTGCTAAATAATGACTTCCGCAGAGTACGGTTAACAATGAGGACTCGTGAGACACTTGTTTTAGATGGATTTCAGCACGGATTATTCACATGAAGAAAGGTACATCAAGCCTTAGTTCGTAGTTTGTTTTTTTTCTTTATTGTCTTTCAATGCCCCATCTGGGGCGGGCTGGCAGCAGCAGTTCATACTTCCTTAACAAGCTCAATCAACGCCAGGGTTCAATCACAATCGATACCTTATCCTGTGAGATCTTGAGTAATTCAAGCGCTTATGAAAATTATCATAGGTTGTTTCGCGTGTTGATTGTCACTTGATTCTGTGGCACTTCGATATTTCACACGAAGAATTAATCTAAAGCATTGGTTTATGCACTTCAAATGTTTTCCGGATAAGCAAGTTACAGACCCCCATTAGGACGAGCAACTTAAAAAGTTCGGTTGCAAACGGCCAAGTTAACATGGCGCTAACGTAAACGTTTGTCTACTCTACAGGTCATCTGTAACCACAACCTTTATTTGGCATTCACATTCGTTGGATTTGCAAACTCTCACCCAAATTATCATCTTTCAACCTAACCTAGCCCTTAGGCTAAGCTATAGATCAGTCTGTCACTGAAACCAAATCGACCGATTTCAGCCGAACACCAGTACTCATTTTAGCGACTCATCTATCCGATCATCAAATTTATATTTCTCTAAAATTGCTCTTGGCAAACACATTATTTCTATGATAAATCCATGGCCAAATTCCTTGTCTCTCCACCGGAGCTGAGCTACTGCTTCGTTTCTAATTACTTTAAGTTCGATGAAACGTTAAACAAAAGCTTACTTGAGTCTTTCTTGTTTTTTGATACTAATGCAATTGCGTAAAGGTCATTTCTCCCGTTGTTGGCACCACGTACGATTTATATCATCCGAACACGCTTTGATCAGCCCTTGTTTCAAATAACTGGTGAGTTCATTGCCAAGTAACAAAGAAAAATAGTTATGACCAATACTTATACAGTTACTGCCTTAGTTACTGTTGTTTGCTTACCCCGACATGTTTATCGCCGTGGAGAGCTCGTCATAAAAATTAAAAATTTTGGTTATAGTTCACCGTATCCTTCCAAATACAAAACAAATCCAAGTTGTACGTTACTACGGCAACCGAGAATATAATTCATGGCAACACTATTTCTTATGAAATTATTTATGTAATTGCCCTAAGGCATTATTTCCAGTGCCCTAACATGATTTTCACAACAACGCATAACATGCAAAAGCAGTACATACATCACTTAGTAGCCGGCCTTTGTGACCAAGCGGTTCTGTCGGGAACCGCGCGACTGCTACGGTCGCAGGTTCGAATCCTGCCTCGGGCATGGATGTGTGTGTGATGTCCTTAGGTAAGTTAGGTTTAAGCAGTTCTAAGGTCTAGGGGACTGATGACCTCAGATGTTAAGTCCCATAGTGCTCAGAGCCATTTGAACATTACTTAGTAGTAGTACTATTCTTAACACTGACATGTCTGTTTCAACTTCCTCTTTTTTTTTTCAGGAACGAGAGATGTTACTTTGAAATTGGGTTTTGCAGTGGTTTGTTTCTAACCAGAACCACTCGTCGTCCACGTAGTCGCTTTTCTAAGGTTTCAGTCTGAAGCTTAGCAGAAGTAGTATGAACGTTTTTTACTTACAAATGTTGTAAGTAGTTCTAGACCTGGCAGAGCAGTCCTTTGGCTTGGACTGTGACTGTCCTACATCTCAACTTCCATAGTAGTGGTGGTGGTGGTAGTAGTATTACTCGGACAGTATATCGTGGCAGTCGGTCGCTACCGTAAACAAACGGGAACTTGTACTGGCCGTGGGGAGAGGAGCGGTGCGGGGGACTAAGCCCTACCACCCTCTCGAAGGGCTGAGTCCTACGTTCGCGTTCTGTGCTTCCACGAAAGCAAACTGACACGGAGATCATAGGTATCGCTAATTCCTTTTGTTGTAGAGAGAGTCCCATTCGAATCCCTTTACGCACCAGGATTAGTCTCTTCTCTCATTTCAAATTCAGAATGATAAAAGAAGAAGCAATCCACAACACAAACCAAATTGGAGTAAACAAAGCATTTGGAAGTGCCTACAGCGCAATTGTTTACTGTGGCTGGCAGTTGAAGTTCAGGCCCGACCTCTACCGGTCTCTTACGGAACCGTAGTTGAATACTTCAAAACACTCCCCACCAAAAACTGCCAAGGGTTGGCATAGTAGTAGTAGTAGTAATGGCAGTAAATTCAATACATTAAAACAATAGGTCCTATGGCGAATTCAGTAAATTGGTAGCAGCTGATTCACACTATAGATTGCAATCGCTTCCCAACTAGCTGTAGTTGTAGATTCATTACCACGGATTCGCAGCCAGCTGTACCACAGCTACTACACACTATTTTGATGGGTGACAGTATTTGTTTTAAACTAGTACTGATTTTCCTCATAGGTACACATTGATGCGACGGAAATTTGATAACAATGTAGTCGAAACGTTTACCACCAATCATCATTTCTACGAACAAAATTTGATCTATCGTCCAGATTAGCAATGTATTTTTTAAAAGTGATTCCTCACATAAAATGCAAGTGTTTTACACTATGCAAAAGACATCTGACGATTCCTGTGGATTTTAAATGGGTCTCAATATGTGAGCGATACGTGACACATGTTTGTACTTAGCTGGCAGAGTGGTGGGACTTCCATTAGCAAGTATACATGCTCCCATAGGATTTCTATATCCTTTTCTGGTTAATGTCTGTATGATTTCTTCATCAAGGGATCTTGCGCAGGAGGTCTTTTTGCTAGTCACAATAGACTGATGTGAAGCTACCATTTGTGTGGTCTTGGGGAAATTCTACAAACCTGCTACGTTGTAGGAGGACATTGAACTAAAAATAGTTCTGACTATCATTGAACTTAGAGCTATTCACGGCCATGTGGAATTTAATTCAATGAAAGCTACTCTGACATATTTTGAGAAGGTTTGGACTTTGAATGTTCCATATGAAGTGCGAATACGGCGGAAAATTGGACAATCTGTGCACTGCACCGTAAAGATTACATAACATGTCACCTAATAAATCTACATTTTCCATCAAGAATTGTAACAAAATGCGCTCCAAAACTGTAAACAAGATTACTAATCTTAACACCGGCTGGAAGGTGAACAATCAAAGATAGCGATCCTGATTGAAACGACGCAGTCTGCGTAGTTCTAAGTTTAGAATTCACGGCAGCGATTCAGGACAGCAATTCATAACATCATCAGTGATACCAGAATCGTAGATGGCGATCCAAGATAGTACACCTGGAGGTACAGGTGCAGCCTACAACATTGTCTGCCCAAGATAGTCCTTTCGTTTTCTGTGGCATTGCAGTCGTCCACGTCACCATTCATTCTTACTGTCCAGGCTTACTAGACAGGAAGCAGGCCGCCGCTTGTGTTTAGTACACCACAGTGAAAGGCTAATCATCATGAAGAAGCGTCATCAGCGATCTACTACCTTCAGGCAGAAAAAACTGTCTCAAACAGTTAAATGAAAGTACTAACTCATACCTCTCTCAAAATGTTTACTATTATTATTATTAATTATGTATGTGTTTCATGGTTTCCTTTTATTTTTCCCAGTTCAACAGCAGCATGATATAGACATTGCAGTACCAGACATATTTCAGCAGCAGTGGCAGAAGAAAACAAGTCAGCACATAGACACACTCCCAGCTCCTGAAATACTGGAGTGGAAATCAAGTAAGCATGCAGAACTGTTTCCAGACTTTGGGATTCCACTATACCCATGCCAGGGTGCGATTTGTGCTTTTACCAGTGGGGGGGGATGTCTTAGGGGGTTAGTAGAATTATATATGTTACTAGCTCGGACCGTGGTGTTACGCATGGTTAAACAGCTATTTATAAATAGATGTTAATGCCGAAACTCACTATTGACGCGTATGCACTATCAGAAAAGCCATCCCTTGTTATATCTTTAAAAGTACATTATAAGTAAAGCTTATTTACAAAATCATCTACATACGGGTACAGATATATGAGGGGAATTCAAAAAGTAGAGGCACATTTGTGAAAAGTTGTACTTATTCTGATGATAATAGGAAACTGAAACATATTAATAGTATTAATAGTAAGACTTATTAAAAACTTTCAGTGTTCGGCTCCACAAATTTAAATTATATGTAAAGTTTTACTCCAGTGCGTGGGAAATAAACATCCCAGGTAGGGAAGCATAAACTAAAACCAGAGGAGGGGATGGTGTGATGTAGAGGGGGGGGGGGGGGGGGGGAATCGCCCCCATCCCTCCTGCAAATCGCACACTGTACCCATCACTAAAACAACTTAGTCAGCAAGCAGACAAGCTCTCAGATGCAGTGCCTGGTACATTGAAGAAGACGCAGATTTGAAGCATACTCTGGGATAACGAATTAAATGTGTTGAGATCGAGATACAGAGCATCAAACGTTTTAAATACTTTTTTAATTCATTTGAAACTCTCATAGATGGATTAAACTTCAATCAAACATAAACGAAATATTGTGGTTTCAGAAGATATGACACGGTAATGTAATACATAAGAATTACTTACTGATTTGGTGTTCACTTAAGTCTTCATTGCAGAGTACGTTTTAAATGTTTCCAGACTCTGCGCGCCCACTACATCCAACACTTGCACCACTGATTGAGCCTCAGCTGAGTCACTGCAGAGCGCTGTTGTTCAGCACTACTTATTGTTAGAACTAACGGCCAACAGACTGAAGTGTGTTAATGTTGGTTAACCATCTTACATGAACTTCAATGTTATATTGGAATTAGAGAACGTCCAGAGAGATTCAAAGACGCAGCAAGCTGAAATACGTCAAGGACTGCATGGCAATGGAGTACAATCCACTCCCTCGAGACTTCATTACCTTCGGCAGCAACAGGGATCCATCATTGACATGTTTGGGGATGATAAATGAAGTTGACATCTCAAGACACAGCACAGTGTGTGTATTTGAAGTGTCAAAGTGTCAAAAAGCTGTGTGGCTTTTATGGTGCATTACAGATCACCATGCAATTGTCAAATATGTAGTGGAGCAAAAAGTTCTCAATGAGGAGAAGTAGTTATATTAGTTATATATGGGTATAGCTGTGTGTGTGTGTGTGTGTGTGTGTGTGTGTTTGTGTGTGTATGTGTGTGTGCTATACCCAAGTCTGCTAGTCACTTCTATAAACGGAAATTCAGAAATTCCATACAAGCAGAGTTGTCCGATCCCGGTAGCTGATTGGTCAGCAGTCAATCCTAAGGGCCCGGGTTCGATTCCCGGCTGGGTCGGAGATTTTCTCCGCTCAAGGAGATGATGATGATGTCCAAATCATCATCATTTCATCCCCATCGACGCGCAAGTCGCCGAAGCGGCGTCAAATCGAAACACTTGCACCAGGCGGGCGGTCTACCCGACGGGAGGCCCTCGTCACACGCCATCATCATCATACAAGCAGCGTTTACAGGTGGCATTCCTAAGCCTCCAATCGGTTTGCATGAAATACATGTTGAATTTAGCAGGTATTTGGAAAATAATACAGAGAGGTGAATAGGGTAGATCTAGAAAAAAAAGTAATGACACTGTTCCAACTGTACTGATTTACTGTCCACAGTTCATGAAGTACAAAAATGTAAACAATCAATATATAAATGTTGTATCAAAATATATAATATTTTTACAAGTTGGTAAGGCAAAGTATCTAAGTGTGTGTAGTAGTTGGTTCATTGGCGGAACAGACTCATTTCTGAAGGAAAGAAAATAATGACATGAGACAATTCAAGAGAAATTTTAAAGATAACTTGCCAGCCACTCCTTCAACTGTTTTAATTGTGTAGATTCGATAACTAAAGAGTCCTGCTGGGTGAACGACAAGTACCTATGTTCTTATAACACAAAGATAACAATTACGTTATGATAAATATGGATGTGGTTATGTGGATATTATTAATAACGTAACTGAGAAAACAAAAGGTATCTGCTATCGCTTTCTTAAATAAACTGACTTCCCAGTTAATTTTACCGTGTTAAACTTAGCTTGAGTAAGAACAAATAATTTACACTTTTATGGGAATAATGCTATGTGATGGACAATTTTGTTGCTCTGAAGCATTCTCTAGAAGATTGAAAATTGTTGTCCCAATGGGAGATGAGAATGAACAATACTTTCTGCTACAGATGTGGCTGAGTGAACCTGGGACATTAGTGAACTATCAAACTTCTTGTTACAATAAACAACCATAATAAGCCATCAATTTCATAAAAATGGTACTTCACTCAAGTCCAATATAAGATATTTCAATTTAAGTTACCTTCAACTAGCTGCAATTTGACATAAAGGAGGACACTGAAAATCCTTAATGGTTAAGGAAAGTTAAAAACTTTTGCGTTCCATGCACTCCTTCTACATGCTACAACTATGCACATTCAATGACTATATTCCTGTTCTGCTCTTTAACAGACATTTATAGCTATTATTTTATGATAAATATGGGTAAGAATATGTGGATAAGACTAATAATTGAAATACACAGCAGCTATGTTTAATACTGGGGAAGCATCACTTAAAAAGGCTAACTTTCCTCTTAATCCTACTATGTTAAACTTAGCATGAATAAGCACAATTAGTTCACAAGCTTCAGTGAAAAATGCTAGGTGGAAAACAAAGTTGTTGCTCCGAAGCATTAATGGACCTGTGATCCCAACATTTTCACTGAAAGGCGGAAAGTTGTTCTGACACTACTGTGGTGTTTCCAAAAGGGGGTATTCCCAATAAAAAACACAGTGGAACAATATTTTCTGCTACTGACGTAATGTGGTTGAGTTAAATTGGGGCACTACTGTTTTATCAAAACGTTTTGCAATACGAAAAATCGACGTTTTGTGTAAAATAGAAAAAGCTGTTAAAACAAATAGTACACAGAACTGTTGTGGTTCTTCGATTTCGTTAAGTGTATTATATTTCTGTCTGCTAAATAAAACGAAACAGTCCTCTCGCCTACCGCAGCAATTGCAACACACGCCAGATAAACAAGAATATTTTTGCACGAATTGTCATTGCAATGTGCCTGATTTACGTAAATAAAACGACGGAATTCACGAAACTTTTTGAAGTCAAATGCATATTATTAAAAATAAACAGTATTATTTACCAAAACAGAGAAATAGTCTCATCTGTCCGTTATTCGCTTCAGTTTCTCACGTACAACACTGAAAAGATGAAGCACGGCTTCTTTTGATAAAGCGAAATATGGATATAAATTCGGAATCGGCATCGTCTCATTTTCTTCTCCTTCATTCTTATGAACACGTCAGCCAATATATTGTGATCGCAGTCATTATTCCTGCCATCTTGAAAACCCAAACGTATTCCCAGATTAAGCTCGCTAACCGGCCAGAAATTGCCGGTTAAGTTATCTCGAATTTATCTTCCGGTTAGGCGTTTCCGGTGTCATACAACGCGTTTTTCGCGCTATTCTGAGAACAGCGCTTAACCGCCTGCTAACAGGAGAGTGTACAACCAGCGCTATGAATCTTAAACAATTCGGCTGTTTGAGACAGTATTAGTAAGTAATTTACATACAACGCCGGGAAAAAAATCGTACACCTGGAAAAACGACGCTGATTTTGATCCAATGTCAGCATTTGACACCTAGTGGATAGTAGATGTACTGATATTGGTTTCAGTGTTGTCCGCCAACGGATAGCGTAGTGGCGAAGCTACCGGACCCCCACCTCTGTCTACCCTTAACAGGGAGTGCTCACAGCCAGAAGGTTCAGTGAGGTGCAAACATGCGAAGAAAGCAGACAACCATGCCACAGACACACCCTTGTGCTTCCTACAGCCAACTGAGCGAGTTGGAAAGCGATCAAATTGTGGCCTTCTGAGTACTGGAAGCCAACCACGGTGGCCGAGCGGTTCAAGGCGCTTCAGTCAGGAACCGGAGGACTGCTACAGTCGCAGGTTCGAATCCTGCCTCAGACATGGATGTGTGTGATGTCCTTAGGTTGGTTAGGTTTAAGTAGTTTTAAGTTCTAGGGGACTGATGACCTCAGATGTTAAGTCACATAGTGCTCAGAGCCATTTGAACCTTTTTTGTGGTGGAATGTTCCTTATGTAGAGTTACCACACAAGTTGGACGTGCTGCGACAGTTGAACAACGATGCTGATGTCACTGGTTACGTGAACGTTCTCACACTCTTCGACAAGGTTCTGGACATCATGCAGCATAGACACCTGCCAGGATCACTGTACTATATGGGCAGCAGTGGCAGACCGTAAAGCAACCACAGCACAGGCAAGAGGGCTTGTGAGCACAGATGTGTCAATATGAACTGTGGTGAACTGGTTATTAACAGTGGGACTTTGTTCACGCACACCTCTATAGCGCATTTAAAACTACTTGCGACAGTCCAGTACGGACCAACTGGAGGAAAGCGTAGTTGCCAGCGTGTGCTAAGCGCGTGAACACCAGGCCTGCTCGGCGCCCGACCTGTCAGGCGCGCAAGATGGCCGATTTGCAATCTTTCTCAAACGATTTTAGAGAAACTGTACGGTAATAAACTCTGAGTATCGCACTCCTTACAGCTTTATTCGTCAACTTCTTGATGAATTACCTATTACTTCGTTAATGATCACAGTTATTGTGATACTTCGGTATTAGCGGTATTAGCTACACTACTGCGAGGAATTCTTAAAGTGATTTCCTGTCAGGAAGGTCGCAGTTCGTAGTAATAGACGGCAGATCATCGAGTAAAACTGAAGCGATATCAGGTGTTCCCCAGGGAAGCGTCCTGGGACCTCTGCTGTTCCTGCTCTACATAAATGACCTGGGTGACAATCTGAGCAGTTCTCTTAGGTTGTTCGCAGATGATGCTGTAATTTACCGTCTAGTAAGGTCATCCGAAGACCAGTATCAGTTGCAAAGTGATTTAGAAAAGATTGCTGTATGGTGTGGCAGGTGGCAGTTGACGCTAAACAACGAAAAGTGTGAGGTGATCCACATGAGTTCCAAAAGAAATCCGTTGGAATTCGATTACTCGATAAATAGAACAATTCTCAAGGCTGTCAATTCAACTGTACCTGGGTGTTAAAATTACGAACAACTTCAGTTGGAAAGACCACATAGATAATATTGTGGGGAAGGCGAGCCAAAGGTTGCGTTTCATTGGCAGGACACTTAGAAGATGCAACAAGTCCTCTTAAGATACAGCTTACACTACACTCGTTCGTCCTCTGTTAGAATATTGCTGCGCGGTGTGGGATCCTTGCCAGGTGGGATTGACGGGGGACATCGAAAGGGTGCAAAAAAGGGCAGCTCGTTTTGTATTATCACGTAATAGGGGAGAGAGTGTGGCAGATATGATACGCGAGTTGGGATGGAAGTCATTAAAGCAAAGTCGTTTTTTGTCGCGGCGAGATCTATTTACGAAATTCCAGTCACCAACTTTCTCTTCCGAATGCGAAAATATTTTGTTGAGCCCAACCTACATAGGTAGGAATGATCATCAAAATAAAATAAGAGAAACAAGAGCTCGAACGGAAAGGTTTAAGTGTTCGTTTTTCCCGCGCGCTGTTCGGGAGTATAGTATGATTGTGGCTCGATGAACCCTCTGCCAAGCACTTAAATGTGAATTGCAGAGTAATCACGTAGATGTAGATGTAGAAGTTTGTAGTGAAAAATAGGGATCGCTACGAATTTGCGTCTGTTGTGTATTAGGTCATATTTTGCTGCATATAAAACTTAATAAGATATAGAATTATTCATTAAACCTCGAAGATATCACTATCTCCAACGTCTAGAAAATGGAATGTGTGAAAAGGTGTCCGCCACGAACACACACGCCAGTGAAAAAGCCAGAATTAAATATTCATAAATTCCTCGTATCTCATAAACGGTCTGAGACATCGAAACAAGATTTTAGCAAATGATAGCAAGCAAAGAGCAGAATATTTTGCCATATGATCCATATGCGAAACTTCCATATCTACTGCGGTATCCAAGCAACTACAGATGTTTTTAAATGAAGTAACGTAATTTTCAAGGACCATCAGTAAACTGTGAAACCAAAATTGCTGTGGGTTTTGCAACAATGTAAATGAAGAAGCTACACATTCATTTTTATACTGAGAATGGTCGTCGTCATAACTAATGATATGTCTGGCCTTCAGTTGCTAGTTTAATAATACGCTGTTTTAGGATTCTGTAACTATTTCAGCTCCAGTAGAATGTTACTATAAGTTCTGCTCAGTTTAGGCAAAGGAAGCAGTTGTTAACACAGTAACAAGAGAAGTGACGTATTACTCAAAACTCTACAGCATCCTCCTTGAATCCATGACTCTGTAAACACATTCTTGGTATGTCTGACAACTTGACATCAGTCCGGTGATGTAACATTTACAATGACTTCTTTTGTCAGTATTTCAACCTCACTGAGCGTAAATTTCTTGTTGTTTTTTGCCTAATTACTTTTCATCTAGGCCCATATGTGCTCAGTCGGATTTAAATGAGCATAATATCGAGGAAACTTCATTAAACTATGCCCGTTAGCGTTAGTCAGTTCGTCGACCTGGTAGCGTGGAGTTTTTGGCTTGTACAGTACTACAAGTTCCATTAACTTCGCCTTGCACAAGCTAGGCTCAACTTTATCCAGTCGAACATCTCTTTGTCCTGAGAGAAAAATAGCCGCTTTCCTCCGCTGCATTGTTGGAGTTTTATTCACCACCATAACCGAGTGGTATTGCACAGCGTCCACTGCTTTGTCGAATTTGGAGGATTATTTTGCAGCAGAGCATTATCTTCACAGCCGATGACCGTGTTATTGAGCAACCACTTATATTACGAATCTCACTGTTATTATTAATGCAGCGCCAACACGAAACAATCGTTCACAATACCTGTCGACTGTAGAATACTTCATCAGCAGAAAATACCACTTTACAATGAGAGCTATTGAACGTAGGTGCCTCTAAACCACGACACCACATGGTATTGTTTATACATGGCATGGCAACAGGGGCGTTTTACCAACTGAACTGCTGGTGGCGTGTTAGGGAAAGCCGACTCGCCATTGGTGTTGCCTGGGAAGCAGCACGACCGGCGAGCCAACCGTCAAAAGTCGCAACTAATTGTAAACACAGTATAGCTCGTCTTCCACTCATGCCACAGCATCGACGTGCACTGCTCGAGTGGTGCCATCTGAGGATCACTTGGAAGATGGAATGGCGCATCGTGATCTTCAGTGATGAAAGCAGTTCTTCCTGCATACAACTGAAGGCCATTTGTGCATATATGACACACATCTGGTGAGCACAGTCTTATAGAGTGTAAAAATCCAAAAGACTCTGGCTCCACCCCAGGCCTTATGGTCTGGTGTGCGACAGGCTAAAACTCTTGTTCACGTTTGGTGTTTCTGGAGAAGACGCTAACAAGCAGTCATTGCTTGCAGAATGTTGTTAGACCCGTTTTTTTTTTCATCCCCATACTGCCCATGAAATTGAAGTGTTCTGCAAGACATGCAGCAATTCCCTCGCCAGCACAATCTCTGGACATGTCTACAGTCAAGCTTGTGTGGGATATGATGGGATGAGAAGAGGCTCGTGCGACTTATTGCCCAACAACTCTTACAGAACTAAGTGAACAAGTCAAACAGGCATGGTATAACATATCCCAGGACAGTATTTGCCATCTTTACCATCGACTGGTTGCCAGTGTTAGTACCTGCATTGCCGCCCATCAAGGTTACGCCATGAACTAATATTGGTGTTTCAGCATGGGTGAATACGTGACCCACCAGGGTAGCCGAGAGCACTAACGCACTGCTTCCTGGATTCAAATAGGCGCGCCGGCCCTGGATCGAATTCACCCAGCGGATTAACGACGAAGGCCGGTGTGCCGGCCAGCCTGGATGTGGTATTTAGGCTGTTTTCCACATCCCACTAGGTGAATACCGGGCTGGTCCCCACATTCCGCCTCAGTTACACGCGTCGCAGACATTTGCAACACGTCCACACTCTTTCACGATTTACACTAGACGCAGACAACTGGGGTACACTGATTCTGTCCTGGGGGTACGGAGTGGCGGCAGGAAGGGCATCTGGCCATCCCTAAAACTAACATTGCCAAATCCGTTGTAACCATGCCGACCCTGCGATCGCTGTGGGACTATGGCGTAAGCGAAAGAAAGAAAGCATGGGTCAATATATGGTACCTCAAAATTGTTGTGCTATTAATATGTAAATGTAATCATTTCATATACTCCATATGTACTGTTGCGACAATAAATGTTGAGTGAAATGGAAAGTTCTGAAAGGGTGTACTAATTTTTTTCTGGCACTATACCTACAATGTCAGAGAGATTTCATGGTCCAGTTGTTGCTTTGTCGAAGAGACATAGCACAGTTTTACATGAAATGAGAGCTAGTAGTTCAGACCCGAGAAACCTTCATCAATAGTAATTCAGCTGATGCAAAAATTATGTCACAGTAAAGATGTTGCAAAATGCTCCCCATCACAATACAAATGCCAACAAAACACCTCTCAACATAAATGTTATACAGCTTTATGTAGAATCTCTCAGAACTGCCAATCTCACAAATCCATTGTATAATAAGTGTAAAAGCATTAGACTACGCCTAGAGAGGGACTTAACAGTTCAAGTTGTTTTTCTGTTGACAGGACCTTTACATGAGATGAGACTTAAAAGTTCTACTGCTGTAATGTCAGTGAGAGACTTGACAAAAAATACATTTTCAGTTGTTCTCACTATGTGAGTGAGAAATGTAACAGTTCATGCATTTTCAGCTATTGTTGGACTTATTAGTTCATTATTAGAAGAGGAAAAATGTGTGTAGAACCGAGCAGTCTGTGTCAGTTCCCTCAGGTTTGCTAACCTGAATTGCTCATCATGCAGCCTGTGTTAAGGTTAGCCATCTTGAAACTTCCTGGCCGATTAAAACTGCGTGCCCGACCGAGACTCGAACTCGGGACCTTTGCCTTTCGCGGGCAAGTGCAAGTGCTGGCAGAAGTAAAGCTGTGAGTTCCGGGCGTGAGTCGTGCTTCGGTAGCTCAGATGGCAGAGCACTTGCCCGCGAAAGGCAAAGGTCCTGAGTTCGAGTCTCGGTTGGGCACACAGTTTTAATCTGCCAGGAAGTTTCATATCAGCGCACACTCCGCTGCAGAGTGAAAATTTCATTCTGGTTAGCCATCTTGTTTACAATTTTGTTCCAATTTTTGATGCACATCAGTTTCTCACCACACTCCCACTTCATATGGAATACTCAAAGTCCAAACATCGTCAAAACATCTCAGTGTAGCTTTCATTAAATTGAACTCCTTGTGACTTTGAATAATTCTAAGTTCAATGATTGTCGGAACTATTTCACTACAGTCGAACATAATTAGATATCCTACAACCTATCAGGCTTGTAGAATAATAGAAGTCCCATTGCCCCACCAGTCAATTACGACCATGTTACACATCCTCCATATGTCACCACTTAAAATCGACTGGAAACGTTAGTTGTCTTTTGTGTAATGTAAAACACTTGAATTTTTTGTCAGGAATCACTTATAAATGCAGTACTAGTCTGCACAATTAATTGAATTCTATTTGCAAGAATAGAGCTTAACGTTTCATCCATATCAACAACAAATTTCCCTCACGTTCAGTTGTACCTACAAGACCACTCAGTGTTATTTAAAATTATACTGTCACCCATCAAAATAGAGTGCGGTCGCTATAGTAAATCTGGCTGAGGATCCATGATTACGCATCTACTACTACTACTACTACTAGTTGGGAACCTGTTGCAATCTATAGTAAGAATCAGCTGTTACCAGCTTGCTGAATTCGTTATGGGACCTATTGTTGACTCTACTAGTAATAGTAGTAGTAATAGTAGTAGTAATAGTAGTAGTAGTGTACCACAACGACCCACACATCTGTACAAGCTAGTATAGCACATTTTCCTGTACAAGCATCCTTCAGTTGATTAGAAATGATTTTGAAATTCCTTGGAAACATTTGTTGAATATGTCAGTCCTTTATGTACATTCAGATGTAGGGCATTCACAGTGCAAATCAAAAGGGATACTCTGCCATGTCTGTAACTATTTGCAACATATGTAAGTAAGTACAAAACGTTCACACAATTTCTACTAAGCTACAAACTGAAATCTCGGAAAAGCGACTATGTGGACTTTTGATTGTTTTAAGTTAGATACAAACCGCTGCTAAACCAATTTCAAATTAAAATTCCTTGTTACTGGCACAAAAATGGAAAATCAAGTTGCGTCCTAGATCTTAGAGTCCATCACATAAAGATGCGCGTGGGATGGTGTGAAGTACACAATTTATTATGTAAATAGTTATTCAGTTTTCTAGCTCTGGCGATTCTAAGTCAGTGACAGCAAGTAGTGAGATTCTGTCAGCTCTATGAAAACGTTTCTCTAGCCATTTGCTTGACAGTTACTGTGAGAGACAGACTGTGGTGATCTCGTGTTCTGTTCAGTTCTTTTTCACCACATTAATGCAGCATACCAGTACTATTTAAGTTCGGACATCAAATGCTGATTATTTGCATTTGTATGTTTCCACCAAGGAGATCGCGTTCACCGCACTGGCTAGTGAATGCGTATTGATAATAGTCAGTTTTTTGTAAATATAACTGGTAACGAACTGTGAAAAGCTGGTGGGTGCTGTAGAAGGTGGTTTAAACCAAAGCATGTTTGAAAAACCTTTGTAGTTGAGATGCACCATCTTCGACACTTACAGAGATTTGAAAGATACAGTTTCAAGGAATCTAGGAATATGTGCAGCGTTTGTCAAGGAGTCACAGTGTAATTTTGTTGCTGATTCTCTTCGAAAACCAAATGTATCTCCCAGTGGAGTTAGGCAGGAGAAAATACTACAGACCTACTCTGGTGAGGTCTATTAGTGAAGTATCTTCGTTCATCTTCCTTACAATGACACTGAGCTCAATGGCTCACAGGTCCACATAGTGTTAACACGCAAAATACAGAACAGTACTATTAGAAATACAGTGGATATGTTGGATGTTCATTGTATACAGTGAAACAGGTAAAATTTATGTGAGAAATTGCTTAAAATCTCCTAGGTACTGGACCGCTTTCTGTTTATGGGAGGAATGAATAGAGTTTAATTTATTGCTATAGGCATGAAATTAGCATATTGCTCTAAGCTAAACACTTTAACACAGCTACCGGTACTGCTAAGCTACAAATGTCTATGTATACTCTGCAAGCCTTCATACAACACATTGTGGACTATATCTTATATCACTGTTAGTCGCTCCTTTTCCTACTCCAATCACAAACGGAACAAAGGGAGAACGATTATGTGCCTTTGTACATTAGGTGTGCTCTGTCTAGTAACCCTAGATCCATCAAGCGCCATGAACCTGTGCGACGTGCACTCTACAATATGGATCACTATGGAGACATTCGATCTATGGTGGTATATCTTAAACTACTCTTCGATTATATTGTATGTGTTGAAAAATAAAATTCGCGTTCCTGACTTCTAGTTGGTGTTAAATATTGTTCCGAGATGTCACAACATGGGGAAAATACAGAATATCATGTCGGATTGAACAGTTCCTTGCAAATAGAACGTTGCCCAGTGGGTACTAATTTCATTGCTTTCAATACTGTATACGCTGTTTTCAACGCAATATTCAGTGTTGCCGGTTCATTATTCGTTTTAATAGCATAAGACTATACACAGAAAGTGAGTTTACACTTCTTTAGGTAAAAACTTCATTGTTTTCGGTACTATATCCTCTATTTCGCACCATGAACCATGGACCTTGCCGTTGGTGGGGAGGCTTGCGTGCCTCAGCGATACAGATGGCCGTACCGTAGGTGCAACCACAACGGAGGGGTATCTGTTGAGAGGCCAGACAAACGTGTGGTTCCTGAAGACGGGCAGCAGCCTTTTCAGTAGTTGCAGGGGCAACAGTCTGGATGATTGACTGATCTGGCCCTGTAACACTAACCAAAACGTCGTTGCTGTTGTGGTACTGCGAACGGCTGAAAGAAAGGGGAAACTACAGCCGTAATTTTTCCTGAGGGCATGCAGCATTACTGTATGGTTAAATGATGATGGTGTCATCTTGGGAAAAATATTCCGGAGGTAAAATAGTCCCCCATTCGGATCTCTGGGCGGGGACTACTCAGGAGGACGTCGTTATCAGAAGAAAGAAAACTGGCATTCTACGGATCGGAGTGTGGAATGTCAGATCCCTTAATCGGGCAGGTAGGTTAGAAAATTTAAAAAGGGAAATGGATAGGTTAAAGTTAGATATAGTGGGAATTAGTGAAGTTCGGTGGCAGGAGGAACAAGACTTTTGGTCCGGTGATTACAGGGTTATAAATACAAAATCAAATAGGGGTAATGCAGGAGTAGGTTTAATAATGAATAAAAAATAGGAGTGCGGGTTAGCTACTACAAACAGCATAGTGAATGCATTATTGTGGCCAAGATAGACACAAAGCCCATGCCTACTACAGTAGTACAACTATATGCCAACTAGCTCTGCAGATGATGTAGAAATTGATGAAATGTATGACGAGATAAAAGAAATTATTCAGGTAGTGAAGGGAGACGAAAATTTAATAGTTATGGGTGACTGGAATTCGTCAGTAGGAAAAGGGAGAGAAGGAAACATAGTACGTGAATATGGATTGGGGCTAAGAAATGAAAGAGGAAGCCGTCTGTTAGAATTTTGCACAGAGCATAACTTAATCATAGCTAACACTTGGTTCAAGAATCATGAAAGAAGGTTGTATACATGGAAGAATCCTGGAGATACTAAAAGGTATCAGACAGATTATATAATGGTAAGACAGAGATTTAGGAACCAGGTTTTAAATTGTAGGACGTTTCCAGGGGCAGATGTCGACTCTGACCACAATCTATTGGTTATGAATTGTAGATTAAAACTGAAGAAACTGCAAAAAGGTGGGAATTTAAGGTGATGGAACCTGGATAAACTGAAAGAACCAGAGCTTGTACAGAGTTTCATGGAGAGCATAAGGGAACAATTGACGGGAATGGGGGAAAGAAATACAGTAGAAGACGAATCGGTAGCTCTGAGGGATGAAGTAGTGAAGGCAGCAGAGGATCAAGTAGGTAAACAGACGAGTAGAAATCCTTGGGTAACAGAAGAAATATTGAATTTAATTGATGAAAGGAGAAAATATAAAAATGCAGTAAATGAAGCAGGCAAAAAGGAATACTAACGTCTCAAAAATGAGATCGACAGGAAGTGCAAAATGGCTAAGCAGGCATGGCTAGAGGACAAATGTAAGGATGTGGAGGCTTATCTCACTAGGGGTCAGATAGATACAGCCTACAGGAAAATAAAAGAGACCTTTGGAGAAAAGAGAGCCAATTGTATGAATATCAAGAGCTCAGATGGAAATCCAGTTCTAAGCAAAGAGGGGAAAGCAGAAAGGTGGAAGGAGTATATAGAGGGTCTATACAAGGGCGATGTACTTGAGGACAGTATTATGGAAATGGAAGAGCATGTAGATGAAATGGAAGATACGATACTGCGTGAAGAGTTTGACAGAGCACTGAAAGACCTGAGTCGAAACAAGGCCCCAGGAGTAGACAATATTCCATTAGAACTACTGACGGCCTTGGGAGAGCCAGTCCTGACAAAACTCTACCATCTGGTGAGCAAGATGTACGAGACAGGCGAAATACCCTCAGACTTCAAGAAGAATATAATAATTCCAATCCCAAAGAAAGCAGGTGTTGACAGATGTGAAAATTACCGAACTATCGGTTTAATAAGTCACAGCTGCAAAATACTAACGCGAATTATTTACAGACGAATGGAAAAACTGGTAGAAGCCGACCTCGGGGAAGATCAGTTTGGATTCCGTAAATATGTTGGAACACGTGAGGCAATACTGACCTTACGACTTATCTTAGAAGGAAGATTAAGGAAAGGCAAACCTACGTTTCTAGCATTTGTAGACTTAGAGAAAGCTTTTGACAATGTTGACTGGAATACTCTCTTTCAAAGTCTATAGGTGGCAGGGGTAAAATACAGGGAGCGAAAGGCTATTTACAATTTGTACAGAAACCAGATGGCAGTTATAAGAGTCGAGGGGCATGAAAGGGAAGCAGTGGTTGGGAAGGGAGTGAGACAGGGTTGTAGTCTCTCCCCGATGTTATTCAATCTGTATATTGAGCAAGCAGTAAAGGAAACAAAAGAAAAATTGGGAGTAGGTATTAAAATCCAGGGAGAAGAAATAAAAACTTTGAGGTTCACCGATGACACTGTAATTCTGTCATGGACAGCAAAGGACTTGGAAGAGCAGTTGAACGGAATGGACAGTGTCTTAAAGGAGGATATAAGATGAACATCAACAAAAGCAAAACGAGGATAATGGAATGTAGTCGAATTAAGTCGGGTGATGCTGAGGGGATTAGATTAGGAAATGAGACACTTAAAGTAGTAAAGGAGTTTTGCTATTTAGGGAGCAAAATAACTGAGGATGGTCGAAGTAGAGAGGATATAAAATGTAGACTGGCAATGGCAAGGAAATCGTTTCTGAAGAAGAGAAATTTGTTAACATCGAGTATAGATTTAAGTGTCAGGAAGTGGTTTCTGAAAGTATTTGTATGGAGTGTAGCCATCTATGGAAGTGAAACATGGACAATAAATAGTTTGGACAAGAAGAGATTAGAAGCTTTTGAAATGTGGTGCTACAGAAGAATGTTGAAGATTAGGTGGGTAGATCACGTAACTAATGAGGAGGTATTGAACAGGATTGGGGAGAAGAGAAGTTTGTGGCACAACTTGACTAGAAGAAGGGATCGGTTGGTAGGACATGTCCTGAGGGATCAAGGGATCACAAATTTAACATTGGAGGGCAGTGTGGAGGGTAAAAATCGTAGAGGGAGACCAAGAGATGAATACACTAAGCAGATTCAGAAGGATGTAGGTTGCAGTAGGTACTGGGAGATGAAGGAGCTTGCACAGGATAGATTAGCATGGAGAGCTGCATCAAATCAGTCTCAGGACTGAAAACCACAACAACAATTCTCTATTTTCAACGCAAAATTCAGTGTCGCCGATACAATATTCGCTGAATTCAGCATAAAATTGGAGTGAAAATTCAATGATTTGCTGTATGTATGCACTATGCAGTGTTTGTGTATGTGTTTTTGTGTATGTCCTCCATTGACTGCAAATTGAAGTACTACTCTGCACCGATCGTTTACAGCCATGGAAACCTTCCACAAACTGGCCAGCAGAGACCGCTCGTTCATGGCAGAGTAGCTCGCAAGTATCGCAGACCTATGGTCTGTGGTGAGGCACCTGGAAGTGTTCGTTTTCTTTTTTTTTCTTTTTATTATTTCAGTTCCCTACAATGGAGGCGTGCTGGCAGCAGATGAAAACCGTTCTTTAGTCAAAGGTTACATAAACTGTATTTAAAGATGGATAAAATATATAAAAGGTGACAATGTAACACCCCACCCGTTGCTTGTCCGATTTTGCGTGTGAGAAACAACTTACAGAGAAATTGGAAGTGGAACTGAACGCAAAAATGGATAACGCTAGATTTAAATGTGGCCCTGTCACCCCTAATTGATCTGCAGTGGTAGTGTTGACGATAAATCACCACTATTTTTCCTTCCAAACATGAACGATCACGAACACTTAGGGTGTTCAAAGACATCAAACACATACTGAAAAATAAAAAATAAGTATAAGAGTAAATTCAGGATCAGCTACTGAAAGTAAATGCTCTACTGAATCGCAATAATTTCATTATAACCTTCAGATCAATGCTGAATAAAACACAATGAACAACTGGCAGTGAACTGTGACAAAAGCGGTACAAAACGGGATCACTTATAAATTGGCTGACCAACTGACATCGATACAAACGTAAAATACGATGAACCACTAAACCCCAAAGTATCGTGAAACCTCTGTGGAAACAGCAGCTGCACGTGATCCAACTATTTAACGTTACTCCTAACACAGGCCGAAGCGGGAGCGATCTCACCATAATATACCGGCCGTGCGGTCGGCGTGTGGCGTCTCGTAAAGTACAATCATACAGTATTCGGACAACAGACTACTGTCCATAAACTTCTCTAATTGCGACAATGTTTCCGTCAGCAATGAGCTGGTGCGGCTAACGTCCTCTCAGAACGAAAGATCAAGAGGGGACACAACTTGGCTGATGTCCTCTCAGTACGAGAGCCCAGAACAGAAGACCTCTACAGAGAGTCGAGCAAGATCGCTCTTCACCTCTGTTTTCCCACCTCAACTTTTACCGAGGGAATCACATCACTAGAAGCTCTCAAAATACCCAGTTTGCCAGTGCCGACCAATGTACGGCCTGGGAATAGAACTCTTTTCCACAATTCTTTCCTTTCTACAAAATTACACAAGTAAACTCCGCCCACACCGGCTGGGAAGAACCAAAGCTATGGGCAATAACACGTTTACTGGAATTTTTCTCCTAAGGGACCACTCGAGATTTTCCCGGCAAGATTCCCCGTCATAGCGAACACAGACTCCTGCATTGAAAGTTTTTGTTATTCGGAACTCCTGGCCTGCCCCACTTGAGTTACTCGAAGGCGTAAAATTAGAGGGAATAGGCGAGAGCACACACACGAAAGAACGTCCAGCCATCCACTGCTCTGTTTTGGTAAACACTTTAACACTTGCAGCTGCGCGTCCCTTAGAGGCTGGCGGCCTCTGTGGTCTCTCTAAATGGATTACAGAACTTCCCGAGTTCATCATTCACGCCGTTAGACTGTGGCCTTCGGCGGCTGGCCGGAGAGGTAGCCGGGCTCTGACTCGCTTGCAAAATCTTATAATTACAAAATCGCAGAATTCTCTCTGTATTACCTAGCAAGCGTGCCGATGCGTTTCCACATAGATTTCCTACACCGTAATTTAGAGTATTACTCCAACAAACAACAACTACTTATCTACAAAGTGATTGCAATGCTGTCAGTTATTGAACTAAAGTGCTAGCAAGGTGATAACAGTCACGTTAAATGGACTCATGTTAAGGTCCAAGACCGTTGCCACCTCACTGCAACAACAGTTGATTTTGTAGGAAAACACATATGTAACCGATATTTGCGATTTTCACATACAAACATTTTACAATAAGAAAAAGATTTTGTAAAATACACATAGAAGGAAAACAGTGATGGTTTTTAAACTCATTTGACGATTTTACATTACAATTAAAATATAGTCACTGACGAATTTGAATAATTCCATTGTGTAATGGTGATGCTAGGAGACACATGAAGTTGTCATGATGAAGGTGCAATGGTGAGTATGACTATAAGGCCCTGCAGAACCACAGGTAACGATTAGAAGTCAGTTAGGTGGTTGAAAGGGGAAGAAGAAAACGGCAGGATCGATTGAGGGGGAGCTTGGTGATTAGGGTTGGAAAGAGGGGTATATTTCGGGGCGTAATTTGTTGGGGAGTGGGAGTTGGTTAAAATTCTAGCAGGAGAAGTTGGTTAAGACATGGAGGCGCCTGGAAGATGGAATATGGATATAATGGTGCAGAATGATACCTGGGTTGGTTATTAGTGGATGGGAAAATAGTTTCTGGGACTAGGTTTTGTGATTAATATGTCAGATCAGTAGGTACTCTAGGAAGAGAAGAAGGTGTGGTAAGTGGATGAGTGGGTACAGGATGCGAGTTGGGGAAGGTAGCTGGATGCGGAATGAAAGGTGGAGTGCTTGTCTTTCCAGGATTTCAAGGGACTTATATAATTTAGGTGAGGCAGAAATCCAGGCAATGTAGGGATAGAGTGGAATGGGGCAGATGAGGGATTTATAGATGACGATAATAATAGCAAGATGTGGACCCAAGATGCAACCTGTTACTAGTTTTAGTCGGTTTAAGGCTTTGTGATGGATGATAAGGAGATGTGTGTCCGTTTTCAAGGTACCTATTGTATCGATATTTAATGTCATCGCAGAAGTTTTCCAGGTTTTTTCTATGACAAACTTATTTGATGCTTAAGATTAACAGTTAATAGTCTAAGAATGTGCAAATATGTATCTTGGAAATTAGAAAACCGCTATAGTTTTATAAAATAAGTATTAGTGGACTCACGACTGGTTTCGTGGTATTACAACTGCATATTAAAGTGAGTATCTAGATATATAACCATTACATTTACCCTCTAGTAATCACTTGTTAGCCAGAATATTATGACAACCGACCTACTATCAATATAACCCCTTCCAGGCAATAGAAAAGTCACCTAGCGAGGAATGACTCCTAGTTAGATACATGCATAGTGCATCTAGTATCAGTAAGCATGCTGTCCATGTGTAGGATGGGGAAGGCGCATGAGTTTGACCGAGGGCGGATTGTGATGGCCTGGAGACTTGGCAAGAGCATTTCAGAAACTGCGCGACTTTTTGGGTGTTTGAGTAGGGCTATGGTGTCTTCAACATGTGGCAAAACGAAGGTGAAACCACATCCAGACGTCTTGACGTTGTACAGCCCTCGGTCATTACAAATGTTGGACATCATAGGCTGCGGAGACTGGTGAAATAGACAGGCAGTGAACTGTGGCGTAACTAACATCAGACTTTAATGCTGGGCAGAATACAAGTGTGTCTAAACACATACTGCACCAAACACTCCTAACAATGGGCCTCTGCAGCCAATGACCCATGCATGCGTCAATCTTAACACCATGACATTGGCAACTATGACTGAAATGGAAACGTGACCATCGACACTGGATGTTGGCGCAGTGACACGGCATTGTGTGGTCTGATGAATCTCAGTTCCTTCTTCATCATGCTGGTGGGAGGCCATGAATCCGTCGTCTTTGATGGAACAACTTCTTGACACCTGTACTGTGGGACGGAGACAGATGGCAGTGGCAGTTTTCAATAAGGAGTGTAGTGGAGTGGTTCAAAGAACATAGAGGCGAGTTCCAATTGATATGCTGTCCCCCCACCTCGCCAGCTCTGAACCCAATTGAACACATCTGGGATACGATCGGATGAAGTGTCAGAGCTTATTGGCCCAATCCTCGGAATTTATGGAAATTAGATGATATTTGTATGCAGATGTGGTGCCAACTCCTTCCAGCTACCTGCCAAGGTCTCATTGCTTCCATGCCATTACGTGTCGCCATTGTTATCAGTGACAAGGGTGGATGTACCAGCTATTACGTATGTGGTTATAATGTTTTGGCTCATCAGTGTAAGTGCTTATCTTAAACGTAGTTGTAATGATGGAATGTATTAGTTAGTTAGTCACAAATTCCATAGATTATTTGAACAATTCTTTCGTCAAAATGATGTGGAATGAGTCAGTTTACAGAATATGTATACATGAATAGTGTTAACATTAATTGTTTTCCTACTCATGTAACTACATGTGGCTTTTTTTAATTTTATTGTTTATTGATTACTAGTTTTAAGCAGAAATTCATCCATTGAATAGAAGGAGTTGTCCAGGATAAATGATTTTAAATAAGGTTTAAAACTTGCTTCGCTACTTGTGGAAATATGCAAAATTTGTCAGGAGGTTGATAAATTGGTTTCCAAGATTAGCAATTATATGAAGAGCAAAAGTAGCTGGACTTAATATCGTTTGAGAAGCTCAGTAATATTCTTAGAGCTCAACTTTTCATCACTATGTTCACCCAGAAATTTAGAGTATTTTACCCTGCATACTGACTCCTGCTCAATTCCTACATCAATTGCTGATATGACTCTATTTGTTGTACAGATCTGAATGTAGTGTGTTTTTCAAAGTATAGGGAGTCTATTTTCAAAGAAATAGTTATTAATACTTGGGAAAATATCATTTACTAACTTTTCTATTGCTTCTCTCTAATTGGATTTATTATAGCACTAGTATTGCCAGCAAAAAGTACCAATTTTGCTTGATGGATGTTAATTGGTAGGTCGTTCCCATAAATAAAGAATAAGACCTAAAATTGAACCCTGTCGGACACCCTTTGTGTGTTCTTTTCCAGTCATTAAAATTTTATACCTTTCTACATTGCCTGAATTATTCAACACAACCTTTTGCATGCTTTTTGTCAAGTTTGATTCAAATCAGATGAGTGAAAAGCCATTAGTTCCATAAAACTTAAGTTTTTCTAAGAGAGTATCATGATCTACACACTCAAAGGCCTTGGAGAGATGACAGAAAATACCAGCTGACGATATATTAGTATTTAAAGCTTGTTTTATTTGATGAGTGAATATATAAGTAACATTCCCAGTCGAGCAACATTTCTGGAATTGAAGCTGTTGTATTGTTTCATGTATATCAGGGCATAAGATGACCAACACTGGGGATATACAGAAGATGTAGCATTTGTCGTTAATTTGGAGTGAAAACTAAGTCTTCTATGGAGGCGGTAGTCGAAAACAAAAGCTGCAACATAATGTTCTCATCCCCAATCAACTAGTAAGGCACAATAAAATGCTGTGAGACAACCACCAAAACCACACAAACATAAAGTAGTTAAATAGCAAGTTAAAATAGGATCAAAGAGAAAGAACTCACTGTAAGTTATAACTTGATAGTGAAAGTGTCAAGTAGTTAGAAAGATAACTAGTGGAAACCAGTGACCTAACACTGGATTTCCACTACAGAAAAACTAGTACTTAGAAATAAAATAACAGTGCTGAAAGTAGGAGGCAACAGTGAAAACCATGAATTTAGTTGAAGAAATTCACCATTATTAAGGAACTCGATCTCCCAAGGCCCGCCAGAGTAGAGCACCTTGAATGATATAATACTAACAGCACGAAGGTAATCTGCTGACTAAAGAGTCAGGTGCGTTCACCATAGACAAGAGAGCAAGTGTGGCTGTGGTAAGATGTGTGAACACTAAATGACCAATATTGGCTGAGTTAAATTCAACAATGAAGGTTCTGTATTATTAATACATGAGCATGAATGGGAACAGTAAAAAAATTATGACGTAAGAAAACCTAACGATATAAGAAAACCTAATGATATATAAAACTACATTAAAAATGATTACAATAAGCAGGGACAATGCTCAGCAGTAAGCCCCTAGGTTGCAGTGGGTGACAATCATTATGCGAGTGTGGTGTCACCGCCAGACACCACACTTGCTAGGTGGTAGCTTTAAATCGGCCGCGGTCCGCTAGTATACGTCGGACCCATGTGTCGCCACTATCAGTGATAGCAGACCGAGCGCCGCCACACGGCAGGTCTAGAGAGACGTACTGGCACTCGCCCCAGTTGTACAGCCGACTTTGCTAGCGAAGCTACACTGACAGATACGCTCTCATTTGCCGAGACGATAGTTAGCATAGCCTTCAGCTACGTCAACTGCTACGACCTAGCAAGGCGCTATTTATCTTTTGCTGGTTATCTTATAAAGCCTGTACCGTCAGACCGATGTTCACCAATTATGGAATAAAGTTAAGTATTCCAAGAGCTTCGTACTTTATTTATTAGACTCAACTCCTTTAACTGTTCCAGACCTCACGCCAGCTTAAACGCGTGCATTTCGGCCTCCTCTAGCAACACGGTGTTGGCTCTTCTGCCAACACTACAGCGAGAACGTGTGACAGCAAAAACATACCAAAAGATAGTAGAGAAGGGCTAGCAAGTGGTGTGAGAGGAAAGAATCTACTAAAATAAACGTGCTTAACTACTGAGGCAATTGAAATTCACCAGTATACTACAATGTCTTAATTTAATTTGCCCATTAAGTGTACATTGGGGAAGACTTTTTATAGAATGCATGATCTCCACTTCTCAGTGGCAGCTGGTTATCACGTGCTAATGTGATACCACACACTGTAAATATCGCACTACAATTATGCAATTTCGCTTAGAATGCAAACCGGAAATCGCACTAAAATTATCATTTCTCTTCTAATGCGAGCCGGAAATCGGAGAGAAATCACCCTATTTCTCTTCGACTGCTTACTAGTGTGCAAAAAAACGGACGAAATCAGTTTTGTAGCGCCCTCTCTGTGATAACTATAAACCAGTGCTGAAATGAAGCTCCGCTGCACTATGATGAAGTCATAGATATGACGAAGCTGTATGAATGGCGCGCGCCGCTATCCTGTGATCTTGTTCAGAGCGCGCACTGTAATCGATTATAGTTTGCTGTCCTGGTGAGGGTGGCGCTCCGGTGGCGATTTGCTATGACGTCGCTGGCGTGTGTTTGCGGTGGCCGGCGGAAAGCAAGAGTATAGTTGGTTTTCCGGGTATTGCACGGAACGTGAAGTTCGCTCTGCCTGACCTGCTAGTGACTAGCGCCAAGGTTGTTGTGCCTCGCAATATGAGCAGAGTGGTCTGGGGCGGAGGCAACTCTCCGCTGTGCTGGCCATGCTGTGGTGATTAATTGGAGTCGGCGTACTTGTTGTTCGTGCCCGTCTGATGTGGAGGTCCGGTGGGGTCCTGTGATACTCTGGCCCGGAGACAACTAGTTGCTGAATTTTGGAGTCGTCTGCCAGGTTAGGGTGTGGGCTTGGTTGGCTCTTCAGATTTTCCCCTGGAAGCTCCAGCAGCGGTTTCTGAACTTTTCTGATGTGGGATGGTGTTGTTGGAACTTTTTGCTGTGTGTGGCTCCTTACGATATTTGTTGGTACTAAATTATTTGCTCAACTGGAGTCCTGCCTGGAGTTGCATTCATGTATGGTATATTTGACAGTCGATGTGCTAGGTAAAGTCTGCCTAAGAAGGGCGGTTTTGTAAAGTATATACGTAGTGAATTACTGCTTCTTGGTTTATGTGGTCTTCTGGGACCTGAACAATACGATCTCATCAATTTGGTTGCGTAACAGCATTTATTGGTATGTTCTGTATTTTTTTTTTTTTACTGTGTTATTATTACCTTGGTGGAATAGTCGTGTTTGGTGTCGTTAAGGCACTTCTAAGACTGTGGTTTGACTGTTCATGTGCACCTGGCTTTCATTGTTTCGTTTTAAGAAGCGAGAATTGTTTGAGGTTTGTGTGTGTCGGCTTCCAGCACTTATTAAGAGCGCCCGAGTTAACAGAGCCGTGGTTATCATGTGATGTCGGGATGTTATATTGTATTTTTGAATTTTATCTTGTGTTGATATTATCTGTCGTGTGTTACAGAACATAACCAAGGTGCGTAAGTGATGGGCAGTTGTGGGAGGCATGTCAGGGAGCTCTCAGCGGTTTATTTCAGGGACCGTTTCTAGTGGGAAGGCTCCAAAGTGTTGAGAGCTCACTCGTCTGTGATTGCATTAGGAGTTGCCTTCGCCCTTTGGTTGTATCAAAATTTTGTTATTATATTTATTGGTTGTGTGTTGCGCTTCTTTCATTTTATGGTACCAAGCGCCATTATCTTTCTCACAGTTTTTTATATAAATCATTTTAAATTGTAATGTCAAGTTAACTTATTATTGGATTTTGTCCTTTGGGTAAACTCTTAACACTATTGGAAAAGGTTCTTGATTTTATAGTGGCAAGCCGCCGTTATTGTTTTTAAAGCTCACTCTTTAACCATTTGTTGAGTTTTGTAAGTTATATGAATTTGTTGTTATTTAAGAGTTTAGTATTGGCAGTTTAATAAATTGTTTACAGAGTCTGCTGTTTGAATAATATTGGGTGGAACTCCTTGGATAGTTGTCCTATAAGAATACAAATTTCACTGTATGTTTTCTATTCCGGCACTATGAGTGATACGTTGCCCACAGCACCAAGTCAGTATTTTTGACACTGCGTGGAGCGTATTGTGCAAGTGTAGAGTATGAGGGATTTTTAAAGCACTGTTGTCATGACTCTACCATGGGTGAGTGGTCTACAGCGAGCTGGCACAGTAACTGTGTGTTTGGCTGCCCTCTGTAATAAAAATAAAACGCAGTGAAGTATTCAACGATTAACTTGAATAGGTGTCATGTGGCTTCCACCCAGACCGAATGACTAGAACAATGATGAAAAAAGGACTAGTAATTTGCAGGCGTGCGTTCAGTTCCTACAGATAACTGTTTCTTTTTTTTTTTAATTTTATTTCTCGCAATGTTAAACTATTAATTATAAAATCTAAATATACTTAAACAGTTCACTTTATGTACATAAATATAATATATTCCATTTAATTACGATTACTACCACTGTAAACAAAAGGGTAGAGGCCACCACAATGTAGCACAGAGGTACAATTTTGCACAAGCCGCCACTGCCAGTTCAAGTATATTGAGGATATGGCCCTGTGTAGTATTTCCTCATGACCATATCTTCTGCTGACATTAGGAGGTATAAAAAAGGCAGATTCTATATTTTTTCTACATAACCTTTTGACAACATTTTCGGAGATGTAACCAAAATAAGGAATTTTATGATAAGGTGTACTAGCTATCACCTCATGGTCAGCATCATCAACGTTACAACTCTAGGACTAACTATTTTTTTCTTTTTGAGGTTGGCCTTATTAATATTATCGAAGAAATCTGCATCTATCCATTAGTGTAGGCTATGTAAAGAATGATTTGATACTCTCTGTTGGAAACTAGCCACTGATTCGTCTCAGTGAGAAACCACGTGGAACACAAATGATGGGAGCATGATCTGTAATGCAAATTTCACCCAAGAGATCCCACATTAATTAGTGCAAGGCAGTGTGGTATCTTAATTTGACCCTGTTGCGGGACTTGCATAGGGGGCTAGCTTCACTTAGTAATCTAGTAAACTTAATAAAAAAAATATCCCCTCCAGAACAGTGATTGGTAGGAACTGAGGCAGGACTATCTGATTAATTGATAAATGCAGTCCTACCATCAACTATTACATTTGTGTTTAAACATATATTGCTTCAGAGTACAATTTTATCAGAATAATTGTCACGAAAAAAATACAAATCAGTCTGCAAACAGAGAGCAAGTGACTAAGCAGCTGGCGAATCCCTGCATCTATCGATACTGCACAAAGCCCACTGAGATTCCCATAGTGCAATAAGGGGGCAAAACGATGTGAATTAAATGACGAACTGGGTTAAGCAATCATAAATCGGATACTGTATCCCACGACTACCTACCAAGGTGATGTGGTATGTTGAATGCAGCAGGTAAAAACCTTGAGCTGGTATTTTAAGAGCTCTAACGATGGATCACAACAACACAAGCCAGAGCTGTGTATGTTACCGACCAAATACTGCACGTGGACGCCTCACTGATATTGGCTGCTAGATGAAGTCGCCTGAGTTCCAAACAGATATCCTTTGGGCTGCAAACCGATCGATGCATGTCCCCAAAAATTATTAGTATTGCCTGGATGACTGGACAAGCAAAGTTCTATCAGAAATTCTCTGCAGTGGAAGCAGCAAACTGAAATGGCACCTATTAGGTGCATGTATGCGCACCGTATCGGCAGTTTTCCCGTGATTGGGTGGCCATTTCTGCGAAATGTTGTTAGAAAGGCCCACGGTTTGTGGTGTTGAGCCAAGTCCTTTTTGTTCACGACCCGAGCCTCTCGCTGAAAAGCAGCTTTCTGCCGTCGTGATGACTGCAAGAGTTTATTGCTCTGTACTCTGCATCCTGAGATCAGTGGGACTGCCGCCGGCACCAGTTGAACACAAAAGCCAAAGGCCCACATTCTCCTTGGTCAGAGGTCACTGCCCTGTAGGGCCAGAAGCCCACATCCCCCTGGCTCTTGCCGGCTTCCAGTATATGCAGCAGGTGAACTTGGTGTCCTCTGCGCGGCCCACCTGGAGGCATCTTCCACAAACACAGGGAACTTAAAACTTACTCCATTCCCTCCCGCACAATATTACTTCTCTCACAAGGGAACTTCATCAACTTGACCTCATTTTTTCTTGAGAAAGAAACGCATTTGAAAGATTTCAATCCAAGCAATGAATGTCGCGAGAAAATTCGGGCTATTATGCAGATACTACGCAGGTATGGCCCTCTCAATGTACAGTTTTTGAACATTCATGCGCTCGGGTTGTTTGTCTCGCACCCTGCTTCACTGTAGTACTGTGCAATGAAGTGACAATAGCGAGTCTTCCAAAATGTGAAGAGCTAGGGAAGTGCAGGAAGGAATAATACACTGAAGAGCCAAAGAAATTGGTACACCTTCCTAATATAGTGTGGGACCTCCAGGAGTATGCAGAAGTGCTGCAACATGACGTGCCATGGACTCGACTAATGTCTGGAGCAGTGCTGGAGGGAACTGACACCATGAATCCTGCAGGGCTGTCCATAAATCAGTAAAAGTACGAGAGGGTGGAGATCTCTTGTGAACAGCACATTGCAAAGCTTCCCAGATATGCTCAATAATGTTTGTCTGGGGAGTTTGGTGGCCAGTGGAAGTGTTTAAACCCAGAAGAATGTTCCTGGAGCTACTATTTAGCAATTCTGGACATGTGAGGTGTCGCATTGTCCTGACAGAATTGCACAAGTCCATCAGAATGCACAATGGACATGAATGGATGCAGGTAATCAGACAGGATACTTAAGTATGTGTCACCTGTAGGAGTCGTATCTAGATGTATCAGAGGGTCCCATATCACTCCAGCTGCACACGTCCTACCCCATTAAAGAGCCTCCACCAATTTGAACAATCCCCTGCTTACATGCAGGGTCCATGGATTCATGAAGTTGTCTCTATACCTGTACACGTCCATCCACTCGATACCCTTTGAAACTAGGCTCATCCGACCAGGCAACGTGTTTCCAGTGATCAACCGTTCAATGTAGGTGTTGACGGGCCCAGGCGAGGCGTAAAGCTTTGTCATGCAGTCATCGAGGGTACACGAGTGAGTCTTCGGTTCCAAAAGCCCATATTGATGATGTTCCATTGAAAGGTTCGCACTTCGATACTTGTTGATGGCGCAGCATTGAAATCTGCAGCAATTTGCAGAAGGGTTGCACTTCTGTCATGCTGAATAATTCTCTTCGGTTATCGTTGCTCCCATTCTTGCAGGGTCTTTCTCTGGCCGCAGCGATGCTGGAGATTTGATGTTTTACCGGATTCCTAGTATTCATGGTACACTCTTGAAATGCTCGTATGGGAAAATCACCACTTCATCGCTGCCTTGGAGATGCTGCGTCCCATCGACTATGACACCACGTTCAAACTCACATCTTTTTTCTCCCTTTCTTTGCAAGAGTTAGACCTGACGTCAGTTCTAAATTAAACCTACTCTGATCCTTACTGTAAATATTCTGTTCACCGGCTACTTCTATCATAGCTCCGGTGTCGGCGACGGATTTTTCACAGGCAGTGATTATGGCTGTTTCGTTATTCCCCTTCTTTCCACTTCTCCAAAAGGCGGCGGCCTGTTGCACGTGTTGAGGAGCAATTGGATGAAAATCAGTGTGGGTTTAGGCCTCTTAGAGGTTGTCAGGACCAGATGCTAGCAACCTGCTTCCCTGGTACTTTAAATATGATGCTGGCAACAATCAGAGCAAAATGCCTCGGACCTTTGGAGGTGACGGAGTCCCACCTCTAACTGACAAACCACGGACTCCTAAGATACGACTTGCCAAACAAATGGTAATGATATGGGGAGCTATTAATATCAATAGGGGCTACTCTGGGAAGAAGGTAGAGCTGGCAGAGGCTGCAAGTAAGATGCGGCTGGACATTTTAGCTGTTAGTGACATTTGGGTAAGGGGTGAGGAAGAAGAGGAAGTGGGAGAATACAGGGTCTACCTGTCAGGAGTCAAAGCAGGAGTAGCACAATGGGGTGTAGGGCTTTACATCAGGAAAGAAATGGAACCCAGCGTAGTTGCAATAAGGTATGTAAACAAATGACTGATGTGGATAGATTTGACAGTGTCTAGCAAGAAAATTAGGATTGTGTCAGTATATTCGCATTGTGAAGGGACAGATCAAGATAAGATGGATAGTTTTTATGAGGCACTCAATGATGTAGTTGTTAAGAGTAAAGGACAAAGACAGTGTTCTGCTCATGGGTGATTTTAATGTCAGGATTGGAAATCGAACAGAAGGGTATGAAAAGGTTATGGGTAAATTTGGAGAGGATATGGAGGCCAACAGGAAGAGGAAACAACTCTTGGATTTCTGTGCCAGTATGGGCTTAGTAATCACAAACTCCTTTTTTAAACATAAGAACATTCACCGGTATACTTGGGAAGGCAGGGAACCAGATCTGTCATTGACTATATAATAACAGATCAGGAAGGCTGTGAGGGACACACGTGTAATCAGGGGATTCTTTGATGACACTGATCATTATTTAATCTGCAGTGAAATTGGGATTGTGAGGCCGAAAGTGCAGGAGGTCAGGTCCATATGTAGGAGGATAAGAGTGGAGAAACTTCAGGATAAGGAAATCAGGCACAAGTACATAACAGCGATCTCAGAAAGGTACCAGTTAGTTGAATGTAGTCAATTACAGTAATTGGAAAAGGAATGGACAAGGTACAGGGACACAGTACTAGAAGTGGCTAAAGAATGTCTTGGAACAGTAGTGTGTAAAAGTGGGATGCAGCAAACAGCTTGGTGGAAAGACAGTCAAGGCAGCCTGTAAAAGGAAAAGAAGGCGTATCAAAAATGGCTACATACTAGAACTCAGGTAGACAGAGAAAGTTATGTTGAAGAAAGAAACAAAGCCAAACAGATAATTGCAGCATCCAAGAAGAAATCTTGGGAAGACTTTGGAAACAGGTTGGAGACTATGGGTCAAGCTGCTGGAAAACCATTCTGGAGTGTAATTAGCAGTCTTCGAAAGGGAGGTAAGAAGGAAATGACAAGTATTTTGGACAGGTCAGGAAAACTGCTGGTGAATCCTGTGGATGCCTTGGGCAGATGGAGGGAATATTCTGAAGAGTTGCTCAATGTAGGTGAAAATACGATCAGTAATGTTTCAGATTTCGAGGCAGAATGGGATAGGAATGATGATGGAAGTAGGATCACATTTGAGGAAGTGGAGAAAATGATCAATAGATTGCAGTGCAATAAAGCAGCTGGGGTGGATGAAATTAAGTCAGAACTCATCAAATACGGTGGACTGTCAGGCCTTAAATGGCTACACAGGATAACTGAAATGGCCTGGGAGTTGGGACAGGTTCCATCAGATTGGACAAAAGCAGTAATCACACCAATCTTTAAACATGGAAACAGAAAAGATTGTAACAACTACAGAGGTATCTCTTTAATCAGCATTGTGGGTAAAATCTTCTCAGGTATTGTTGAAAGGAAAGTGTGAGTATTAGTTGAGGAGCAATTGGATGAAAATCAGTGTGGGTTTAGGCCTCTTAGAGGTTGTCAGGACCAGATCTTAAGCTTACGGCAAATAATGGAGAAGTGTTATGAGTGGAACAGGGAATTGTATCTATGCTCTATAGATCTAGAAAAGGCATATGACCGGGTTCCTAGGAGGAAGTAATTGTCTGTTCTACGAGATTATGGAATAGGAGGCAAACTTTTGCAATCAATTCGATGTCTTTACATGGGTAGTCAGGCAGCAGTTAGAGTTGACGGTAAATTGAGTTCATGGTTCAGAGTAGTTTCAGGAGTAAGACAAGGCTGCAACCTGTCTCCACTGTTCATATTATTTATGGATCATATGTTGAAAACAAGAGACTGGCTGGGTGAGATTAAGATATGTGAACACAAAATAAGCAGTCTTGCATATGCGGATGACTTAGTTGTGATGGCAGATTCGATTGGAAGTTTGCAAGGTAATATTTCAGAGCTAGATCAGAAATGTAAGGACTATGGTATGAAGATTAGCATCTCCAAAACGAAAGTAATGTCAGTGGGAAAGAAATATAAACGGATTGAGTGCCAAATAGGAGGAACAAAGAACAGGTGGACAGTTTCAAGTACTTAGGATGCATATTCTCACAGGATGGCAACATAGTGAGCGCTCAGCTACGATCTACTCTCTTCTGCAAGAAGGAAGTCAGTACCAAAATTAAGTTATCTGTGCACCGTTCAATCTTTTGACCAACTTTGTTGTATGGGAGCGAAAGCTGTGTGGATTCAGGTTACCTTATCAGTAAGGTTGAGGTTACGGATATGAAAGTAGCTAGGATGACTGCAGGTACTAGTAGATGGGAACAATGGCAGGAGGGTGTCCACAATGAGGAAATCAAAGAAAAACTGGGAATGAACTCTATAGATGTAGCAGTCAGGGCGAACAGGCTTAGACGGTGTGGTCATGTTACACGCATGGGAGTCTCTTACCCAAGAGACTCATGGGTTCAGCAGTAGATGGTAGGAGGAGTCGGGGCAGACAAAGGAGAAGGTACCTGGATTCGGTTAAGAAAGATTTTGAAGTAATAGGTTTAACATCAGAAGAGGCACCAATGTTAGCACTGAATAGGGGATCATGGAAGAATTTTATAAGGGGGCTATGCTCCAGACTGAACGCTGAAAGGCATAATCAGTCTTAAATGATTATGATGATATATATATATGATGATATATATATATGATATATATATGATGATATATATATAACAAAAGCGCTGGCAGGTCGATAGACACACAAACATACACACAAAATTCAAGCTTTCGCAACAAACAGTTGCTTCGTCAGGAAAGAGGGAAGGAGAGGGAAAGACGAAAGGATGCGGGTTTTAAGGGAGAGGGTAAGGAGTCATTCCAATCCCGGGAGTGGAAAGACTTACCTTAGGGGGAAAAAAGGACGGGTATACACTCGCACGCACACACACACATATCCATCCACACATATACAGACACAAGCAGACATATACAGAGGCAAAGAGTTTCGGCAGAGATGTCAGTCGAGGCAGAAGCGCAGAGGCAAAGATGTTGTTGAATGACAGGTGAGGTATGAGTGGCGGCAACTTGAAATTAGCGGAGATTGAAGCCTGGTGGATAACGGGAAGAGAGGATATATTGAAGAGCAAGTTCCCATCTCCGGAGTTCGGATAGGTTGGTGTTAGTGGGAAGTATCCAGATAACCCGGACGGTGTAACACTGTGCCAAGATGTGCTGGCCGTGCACCAAGGCATGTTTAGCCACAGGGGGCAGCTATCATAATGGAGGTACTGTTGCTTGTTTGTGGGTTTGATGTAGACGGACGTGTGAAGCTGGCCATTGGACAGGTGGAGGTCAACATCAAGGAAAGTGGCATGGGATTTTGAGTAGGACCAGGTGAATCTGATGGAACCAAAGGAGTTGAGGTTGGAGAGGAAATTCTGGAGTTCTTCACTGTGAGTCCAGATCATGAAGATGTCATCAATAAATCTGTACCAAACTTTGGGTTGGCAGGCCTGAGTAACCAAGAAGGCTTCCTCTAAACGACCCGTGAATAGGTTGGCGTACGAAGGGGCCATCCTGGTACCCATGGCTGTTCCCTTTAATTGTTGGTATGTCTGGTCTTCAAAAGTGAAGAAGTTGTGGGTCAGGATGAAGCTGGCTAAGGTAATGAGGAAAGAGGTTTTAGGTAGGGTGGCAGGTGATCGGCGTGAAAGGAAGTGCTCCATCGCAGCGAGGCCCTGAGCGTGCGGGATATTTGTGTATAAGGAAGTGGCATCAATGGTTACAAGGATGGTTTCCGGGGGTAACGGATTGGGTAAGGATTCCAGACGTTCGAGAAAGTGGTTGGTGTCTTTGATGAAGGGTGGGAGACTGCATGTAATGGGTTGAAGGTGTTGATCTACGTAGGCAGAGATACGTTCTGTGGGGGCTTGGTAACCAGCTACAATGGGGTGGCCGGGATGATTGGGTTAGTGAATTTTAGGAAGAAGGTAGGGGTGCGGGGTGTCGGTGGGGTCAGGAGGTTGATGGAGTCAGGTGAAAGGTTTTGTAGGGGGCCTAAGGTTCTGAGGATTCCTTGAAGCTCCGCCTGGACATCAGGAATGGGATTACCTTGGCAAACTTTGTATGTGGTGTTGTCTGAAAGCTGACGCAGTCCCTCAGCCACATACTCCCGACGATCAAGTACCACGGTCATGGAACCCTTGTCCGCCGGAAGAATGACGATGGACCAGTCAGCCTTCAGATCACGGATAGCCTGGGCTTCAGCAGTGGTGATGTTGGGAGTAGGATTAAGGTTTTTTAAGAAGGATTGAGAGGCAAGGCTGGAAGTCAGAAATTCCTGGAAGGTTTGGAGAGGGTGATTTTGAGGAAGAGGAGGTGGGTCCCGCTGTGACGGAGGACGGAACTGTTCCAGGCAGGGTTCAATTTGGATAGTGTCTTGGGGAGTTGGATCATTAGGGGTAGGATTAGGATCATTTTTCTTCGTGGCAAAGTGATACTTCCAGCAGAGAGTACAAGTGTAGGACAGTAAATCTTTGACGAGGGCTAAGCCGGGGAAGGGCAAGCACTTGCCTTCCAGTTATCGACCCATCTCGCTTACCAACTGTGTCTGTAAAGTGATGGAGTGAATGGTTAACTCTCGTTTGGTTTGGCTGCTCGAGTCTCGACACCTACTTACCAATGTATAATGTGCATTTCGTAGGCGCCGCTCTGCTGTTGACCATCTGGTAACCTTGTCGAACTTCATTATGAATAACTTCTTGCGGAAGCGCCCGACCGCGGCTGTGTTCTTTGATTTGGAGAATGCTTACGACACCTGTTGGAGGGCGGGCATTCTCCGCACCATGCATACATGGGGCCTTCGCGGTCGCCTCCCTCTTTTTATTCGTTCCTTTTTAATGGATCGACAGTTCAGGGTACGTATGGGTTCTGTCCTGTCAGACACCTTTCGCCAGGAGAATGGTGTGCCACAGGGCTCAGTTTTGAGCGTCGCTCTCTTCGCCATAGTGATCAATCCAATAATGGATTGCCTCCCAGCTGATGTATCAGGCTCCCTTTTTGTGGACGATTTTACCATCTATTGCAGCGCGCAGCGTACACATGTCCTGGAGCGCTGTCTTCAGCGTTCTCTTGACTGTCTTTACTCCTGGAGTGTCGCCAATGGCTTCTGTTTTTCTGCCGAGAAGATGGTCTGTATTAACTTCTGGCGCTACAAAGAGTTTCTCCCACCGTCCTTACGACTCGGTCCCGTTGCTCTCCCATTCGTGGATTCCCTGAGCGCCATCCAGAGCCTCAGTGATCCATATCCCGTTCACCCTTTCGTGCACCGGATCCAACGCTCTCTTCAGCAGCTGGTGGACGTCGGTTCTCCAGTTAGCTTTATGTGGGTTCCTGGCCATGTCGGTATCCCTGGGAACGAAGCTGCAGATGCCGCGGCCAAGGCTGCCGTCCTCCAGCCTCGGACAGCTTCTTGTTGCGTCCCTTCGTCCGATTTTAGCAGGGTGATTTGTCGGCGCATCTTATCTCTGTGGCATGCCGATTGGGCTGCACTTACCGACAACAAGCTTCGGGCCTTAAAACCTCTTCCCGTGGCTTGGACGTCCTCCTCACGCCCTTCTCGGCGGGAGGAGGTCGTTTTAGCCCGGTTAAGAATTGGACACTGCCGGTTCAGCCATCGCCATCTGCTGACGGCTGCGCCGGCGCCGTTCTGCCCATGTGGGCACTTGCTGACGGTTCGACACATTTTAATGTCCTGTCCAGATCTTAACACACTGCGCCTCGATCTTAACCTGCCAGATACTTTCGATGCCATTTTAGCGGATGACCCACGAGCAGCTGCTCGTGTTCTTCGTTTTATCAATTTGACAAACCTCGCTAAGGACATTTGATGATGCTGTTTTTTAATCCTATGCCTGTCAGTCTGTCTTTTATCGTGTTTTCCCTTTTAGTTGTTGTGGTCAACTTGTGCCTCGCGGTGCATTCTTAGAGTAGTCAGGGCGCTAATGACCATTGAAGTTGTGCGCCCTAAAACCACAAAAAAAAAAAAAAAAATTGCTGACGGTCCGCCACATTTTAACGTCCTGTCCGGATTTTAACACACTGCGTCTTGATCTTGGCCTGCAATGTACTCTAGATGCCATTTTAGCGGATGACCCACGAGCAGCTGCTCGCGTTCTTCGTTTTATCAACTTGACAAACCTCTCTAAGGACATTTGATTATGCTGTTTCTTTAATCCTATGCCTGTCAGTCTGTCTTTTATCGTGTTTCCCTTTTAGTTGTTGTTTTAAACTTGTGCCTCGCGGTGCATTCTTTACGTAGTCTGGGCGCTAATAACCATTGAAGTTGTGCGCCCTAAAACCACAAAAGAAAGGAAAAAAAAAAACAACTTTCCACCTTCTAATACCATGTCACCCTCACAACACCCCCACAACGACCCAATTAAGTTTTATTTACATTCCCTCCGCAAACATGCCTTCACGCTAGCCAGATTATGCTCGCATATTTCATTTTCTCAGGCTTGTCTGACATGTGGCATTACCCCCAAAGGCCTCACACTTAAAGTTCCCATCTCTGGCTGCAACCCTTCTTTCCATCAGTCCCTATACCAGTTCCAAACTGAACAATCCATTGCCCTCACCCACCTAATCCTTCACCTACACGTCAACTCAGCCATAGAACACACCCATCAACTCCTATCCTTAATAAAAGTACTCAATCTTTCCTCTCCCACATCCACACCGGCTATTCAGAGCATCCTGCTACAGGCCAACCGCAAATTAGAACAGCATGCCACCCTTCACCACAAAAAACTATCCAATCTCCTGGTTTCCCACCTCCGGAAAGGCAACTCACTCACCCTTCACAACCTTTCCAGCAAACCTCAACCTCCTCTCATTGCACACAAACCCAGTCTCTCCCATCTACTCAATCTCCCACTTCCAGCTCCACTCCCTCCAAAACCTCAAAATTCCAATCAACACAATCTGGTACCACAACACCCTAATTCAGTAGTTAACCTTTCCTCCAAACCTCTCTCGCAATCCGAAACCTCTGTCCTATCCAAAGGCCTCACCTGCAGCCCCACTCCCAAATTCAACCAAACAGCCCTCGTCAAAGATTTACTGTCCTACACTTGTACTCTCTGCTGGAAGTATCACTTTGCCACGAAGAAAAATGATCCTAATCCTACCCCTAATGATCCAACTCCCCAAGACACTATCCAAATTGAACCCTGCCTGGAACAGTTCTGTCCTCCGTCACAGCGGGACCCACCTCCTCTTCCTCAAAATCACCCTCTCCAAACCTTCCAGGAATTTCTGACTTCCAGCCTTGCCTCTCAATCCTTCTTAAAAAACCTTAATCCTACTCCCAACATCACCACTGCTGAAGCCCAGGCTATCCGTGATCTGAAGGCTGACTGGTCCATCGTCATTCTTCCGGCGGACAAGGGTTCCATGACCGTGGTACTTGATCGTCGGGAGTATGTGGCTGAGGGACTGCGTCAGCTTTCAGACAACACCACATACAAAGTTTGCCAAGGTAATCCCATTCCTGATGTCCAGGCGGAGCTTCAAGGAATCCTCAGAACCTTAGGCCCCCTACAAAACCTTTCACCTGACTCCATCAACCTCCTGACCCCACCGACACCCCGCACCCCTACCTTCTTCCTAAAATTCACTAACCCAATCATCCCGGCCACCCCATTGTAGCTGGTTACCAAGCCCCCACAGAACGTATCTCTGCCTACGTAGATCAACACCTTCAACCCATTACATGCAGTCTCCCACCCTTCATCAAAGACACCAACCACTTTCTCGAACGTCTGGAATCCTTACCCAATCCGTTACCCCCGGAAACCATCCTTGTAACCATTGATGCCACTTCCTTATACACAAATATCCCGCACGCTCAGGGCCTCGCTGCGATGGAGCACTTCCTTTCACGCCGATCACCTGCCACCCTACCTAAAACCTCTTTCCTCATTACCTTAGCTAGCTTCATCCTGACCCACAACTTCTTCACTTTTGAAGACCAGACATACCAACAATTAAAGGGAACAGCCATGGGTACCAGGATGGCCCCTTCGTACGCCAACCTATTCACGGGTCGTTTAGAGGAAGCCTTCTTGGTTACCCAGGCCTGCCAACCCAAAGTTTGGTACAGATTTATTGATGACATCTTCATGATCTGGACTCACAGTGAAGAACTCCAGAATTTCCTCTCCAACCTCAACTCCTTTGGTTCCATCAGATTCACCTGGTCCTACTCAAAATCCCATGCCACTTTCCTTGATGTTGACCTCCACCTGTCCAATGGCCAGCTTCACACGTCCGTCAACATCAAACCCACAAACAAGCAACAGTACCTCCATTATGATAGCTGCCCCCTGTGGCTAAACATGCCTTGGTGCACGGCCAGCACATCTTGGCACAGTGTTACACCGTCCGGGTTATCTGGATACTTCCCACTAACGCCAACCTATCCGAACTCCGGAGATGGGAACTTGCTCTTCAATATATCCTCTCTTCCCGTTATCCACCAGGCTTCAATCTCCGCTAATTTCAAGTTGCCGCCACTCATACCTCACCTGTCATTCAACAACATCTTTGCCTCTGCGCTTCTGCCTCGACTGACATCTCTGCCGAAACTCTTTGCCTCTGTATATGTCTGCTTGTGTCTGTATATGTGTGGATGGATATGTGTGTGTGTGCGTGCGAGTGTATACCCGTCCTTTTTTCCCCCTAAGGTAAGTCTTTCCACTCCCGGGATTGGAATGACTCCTTACCCTCTCCCTTAAAACCCGCATCCTTTCGTCTTTCCCTCTCCTTCCCTCTTTCCTGACGAAGCAACTGTTTGTTGCGAAAGCTTGAATTTTGTGTGTATGTTTGTGTGTCTATCGACCTGCCAGCGCTTTTGTTTGGTAAGTCTCATCATCTTTGTTTATATATATATCATCATAATCATTTAAGACTGATTATGCCTTTCAGCGTTCAGTCTGGAGCATAGCCCCCTTATAAAATTCTTCCATGATCCCCTATTCAGTGCTAACATTGGTGCCTCTTCTGATGTTAAACCTATTACTTCAAAATCTTTCTTAACCGAATCCAGGTACCTTCTCCTTTGTCTGCCCCGACTCCTCCTACCATCTACTGCTGAACCCATGAGTCTCTTGGGTAAGAGACTCCCATGCGTGTAACATGACCACACCGTCTAAGCCTGTTCGCCCTGACTGCTACATCTATAGAGTTCATTCCCAGTTTTTCTTTGATTTCCTCATTGTGGACACCCTCCTGCCATTGTTCCCATCTACTAGTACCTGCAGTCATCCTAGCTACTTTCATATCCGTAACCTCAACCTTACTGATAAGGTAACCTGAATCCACACAGCTTTCGCTCCCATACAACAAAGTTGGTCAAAAGATTGAACGGTGCACAGATAACTTAATTTTGGTACTGACTTCCTTCTTGCAGAAGAGAGTAGATCGTAGCTGAGCGCTCACTATGTTGCCATCCTGTGAGAATATGCATCCTAAGTACTTGAAACTGTCCACCTGTTCTTTGTTCCTCCTATTTGGCACTCAATCCGTTTATATTTCTTTCCCACTGACATTACTTTCGTTTTGGAGATGCTAATCTTCATACCATAGTCCTTACATTTCTGATCTAGCTCTGAAATATTACCTTGCAAACTTCCAATCGAATCTGCCATCACAACTAAGTCATCCGCATATGCAAGACTGCTTATTTTGTGTTCACATATCTTAATCTCACCCAGCCAGTCTCTTGTTTTCAACATATGATCCATAAATAATATGAACAGTGGAGACAGGTTGCAGCCTTGTCTTACTCCTGAAACTACTCTGAACCATGAACTCAATTTACCGTCAACTCTAACTGCTGCCTGACTACCCATGTAAAGACATCGAATTGATTGCAAAAGTTTGCCTCCTATTCCATAATCTCGTAGAACAGACAATTACTTCCTCCTAGGAACCCGGTCATATGCCTTTTCTAGATCTATAGAGCATAGATACAATTCCCTGTTCCACTCATAACACTTCTCCATTATTTGCCGTAAGCTTAAGATCTGGTCCTGACAACCTCTAAGAGGCCTAAACCCACACTGATTTTCATCCAATTGCTCCTCAACTAATACTCACACTTTCCTTTCAACAATACCTGAGAAGATTTTACCCACAATGCTGATTAAAGAGATACCTCTGTAGTTGTTACAATCTTTTCTGTTTCCATGTTTAAAGATTGGTGTGATTACTGCTTTTGTCCAATCTGATGGAACCTGTCCCAACTCCCAGGCCATTTCAGTTATCCTGTGTAGCCATTTAAGGCCTGACAGTCCACCGTATTTGATGAGTTCTGACTTAATTTCATCCACCCCAGCTGCTTTATTGCACTGCAATCTATTGATCATTTTCTCCACTTCCTCAAATGTGATCCTACTTCCATCATCATTCCTATCCCATTCTGCCTCGAAATCTGAAACATTACTGATCGTATTTTCACCTACATTGAGCAACTCTTCAGAATATTCCCTCCATCTGCCCAAGGCATCCACAGGATTCACCAGCAGTTTTCCTGACCTGTCCAAAATACTTGTCATTTCCTTCTTACCTCCCTTTCGAAGACTGCTAATTACACTCCAGAATGGTTTTCCAGCAGCTTGACCCATAGTCTCCAACCTGTTTCCAAAGTCTTCCCAAGATTTCTTCTTGGATGCTGCAATTATCTGTTTGGCTTTGTTTCTTTCTTCAACATAACTTTCTCTGTCTACCTGAGTTCTAGTATGTAGCCATTTTTGATACGCCTTCTTTTCCTTTTACAGGCTGCCTTGACTGTCTTTCCACCAAGCTGTTTGCTGCATCCCACTTTTACACACTACTGTTCCAAGACATTCTTTAGCCACTTCTAGTACTGTGTCCCTGTACCTTGTCCATTCCTTTTCCAATTACTGTAATTGACTACATTCAACTAACTGGTACCTTTCTGAGATCGCTGTTATGTACTTGTGCCTGATTTCCTTATCCTGAAGTTTCTCCACTCTTATCCTCCTACATATGGACCTGACCTCCTGCACTTTCGGCCTCACAATCCCAATTTCACTGCAGATTAAATAATGATCAGTGTCATCAAAGAATCCCCTGATTACACGTGTGTCCCTCACAGCCTTCCTGATCTGTTATTATATAGTCAATGACAGATCTGGTTCCCTGCCTTCCCAAGTATACCGGTGAATGTTCTTATGTTTAAAAAAGGAGTTTGTGATTACTAAGCCCATACTGGCACAGAAATCCAAGAGTTGTTTCCTCTTCCTGTTGGCCTCCATATCCTCTCCAAATTTACCCATAACCTTTTCATACCCTTCTGTTCGATTTCCAATCCTGACATTAAAATCACCCATGAGCAGAACACTGTCTTTGTCCTTTACTCTTAACAACTACATCATTGAGTGCCTCATAAAAACTATCCATCTTATCTTGATCTGTCCCTTCACAATGCGAATATACTGACACAATCCTAATTTTCTTGCTAGACACTGTCAAATCTATCCACATCAGTCATTTGTTTACATACCTTATTGCAACTACGCTGGGTTCCATTTCTTTCCTGATGTAAAGCCCTACACCCCATTGTGCTACTCCTGCTTTGACTCCTGACAGGTAGACCCTGTATTCTCCCACTTCCTCTTCTTCCTCACCCCTTACCCAAATGTCACTAACAGCTAAAATGTCCAGCCGCATCTTACTTGCAGCCTCTGCCAGCTCTACCTTCTTCCCAGAGTAGCCCCTATTGATATTAATAGCTCCCCATATCATTACCATTTGTTTGGCAAGTCGTATCTTAGGAGTCCATGGTTTGTCAGTTAGAGGTGGGACTCCGTCACCTCCAAAGGTCCGAGGCATTTTGCTCTGATTGTTGCCAGCATCATATTTAAAGTACCAGGGAAGCAGGTTGCTAGCATTACTTGCCCCGAGTCCCATTGGGTTTTACCCCTAACAGTTGAGGAACTAACCGGTGGATTTGGTAGTCTTTGCCGTATGAGCACAAAGGTGACCACGACTCAGAATATGTCCGAGATGCCCAGCCTTATTCCAAAGTAACTGGTATTCCGACTGTCGGGACCACTTACTTGGCCACTCATACGTTGCCTGTGGTTCATGAACTAGGACATGACTACAGGAACCCACACCATGAAGCACTATATACACACACAAAATTTCAAGCTTTTGCGACCAACGGTTGCTTCGTCAGGAAAGAGGGAAGGAGAGGGAAAGACGAAAGGATATGGGTTTTAAGGGAGAGGGTAAGGAGTCATTCCAATCCCGGGAGCAGAAAGACTTACCTTAGGGGGAAGAAAGGACAGGTATACACTCGCGCGCGCACACACACACATATATCCATCCACACATATACAGACACAAGCAGACATATTTAAAGGCAAAGAGTTTGGGCAGAGATGTCAGTCAACACTAAATAAAGCAGAACTACATACCAACACTTAATGACCAGGCAAACAAGTTGCAGCCGGGTGGCCATATTGCCACATATCACATGTGAATCACCAGATTGCATAAGAATTTGAAGTGAACAGCGATCAGTCACAGTGATTTGTGCACATACGTTTGATCTCCTGACAGATCACTTGACCTGGCTCATTACCTAGACGCTCATACCAATAGAGACGAGGACATAGCATTTCTACAACTTTCATAAGTATCGTGACACATAGTACATGAGGTCTTCAAAAAGTAGGTAACAGATTATTATGGCTGCACAACACAAAGATATATGATAGTATTTTTCAGGTTGGTCACGAAGTCTGTAAACAACAGTCAACACATTCTGCCAAACTTTCAATCTTGTATGGTGCAAATCCTCTCCTTGGTCACGGAGCCATTTGAGGACTCCTGTGTGAATGTCATCATCATTGGTAAATCTGTGATCGCCGTGAATCATTTTCTCAATTACCTGGATATTGCCGTCTCTGGTCAGTGACAATGTCCTCACATCCCTATGAGTGTCACCCACTTCTGTGTGCCCTTGATCAAATTGTTGACACCATGACTGGATGCAACATGTGTTCCACATACCACCAGAATATCAAGGCGAATCTGTGTGCAATTTAGACATTTTACCCCAAGTTTCCAGTTGCCACGCCATTTCACTCATACACATGAACCTGTTAACCATTCTGTAGAACTGTCTCTACAGAGTAACCATAATGTGTACTCTTTTCTGATAATGTAGCACTCTTGTTGTACAATGTAGTTCTCTTATGTTTAAAGTTGTCTAGAAGGGAGTGTGAAGAATTTTGTATTGTCTCATTTTTGAAGGTGCAATATGCATGTAGTAATGACATATGTTGTCACAATGGCCTAAGTGAATATATTGTGGCGTGTGATGTAAACGCGTGACTTGTGTTGTACAAGTTCAGCAAGATTACAATAAAACTAGGTACTTATCATTAATGTAACACATGGTTTTATTTAATATCTGCTTTTCCTGGCTGATGATCGTTATTTTGTTAAAAAAATCTCCACCTGGGAACGTGTAGCAATGTTGTCTGTCAAGCAGTGTAAATGTCACTAAGATCGTTCACAAAAGCAATCATTTATAACCAGCACACAAGTTAAATAATAAGTAATATGAACTAAACAGTAATGATTTTAGTTAACTTCAGTTCTTTGCTAGTTGTAGATAGTTTATCAAATATGACGCTACTATTATTCAAGGTGGCAACACTTTCCTTTAAGCAAAATGAACAGTTTTTTCACACAATACCACACGTTCACAACACTAATGTATTTTCCTGTCAAAATATTTCATAAAAGTTGTTACAAATGCACCAGCAGATAAGAATTTACATGTAAGATGCTGTTTGGATTCATAGAAATTCAATGTATTCACAGTCTAACTGGAATTTATTACCTTAGTCGGTCCTCGGAAACCAATATACAATTATTATCGCAATTATGACCAACAACATTTTTGTCTGTCTAGAAAATCAATTTAAAAACTGCCGCTGCAATATTTCACTAAGATGGCGGCTAACATAAGATAATCACTTATCGATTCTGGTACAGGCTGTGTTTTACTCCTAAAAAATAACATGTGATATTCAATCCTTTTGCACCTTCACTATATATATTAACATTTGAAAATATTTCTCAATGTTATTGGCTTAATATTCACCTTTACTAATAAACTGCGCTGTAGATCAATAGCGCCAATGGCAGCGCTCTTTTGTAGCTGAGAGAAAACTTCCTATTTATATAGGACGAGAATTACAATCAAATAATACTCCAACCAAAGAAGATTCATTTCAATAACACACAAACTCTATTTTCAAATACTGGTTAGCAACATTATACAGTTTTTTTTTACAGACCTCCGTGTTACGAGATATCTATTGCATCCTACCAGTACAATAGTTTGAACAAGAAGGATTTTTCTTCAAAAATCACAGATAACAAAAGATTGAGATTTTCATTATCTTTCTACTTGGGTATTGCCAGAGATATAATTATTCATTATTTTATTTACAATGAAGTCCCTTTTACCAATATCACAATAATAGGATCAAAGTTCAGTCACATTCAACATATAATGCTGTTGTGAATATTATTTTGGATAAAATATAGGCATGGATATTACAATATATATGCCAAAAACATCTCCTATTGCATATTTGACAAACTGCATTACAAATGCAATGGAACTCTCTTTGCTGATATCACTATTCCTTCATGATAAAAATCAATAAACAGTGAGAAAGCTACTTGGAATGAACGTGCTTTAATCGATATCATCTCATCAATGATCCTTGCCATGCTCTTCTTCTAACTTCCATGTAGTTAGTTCATCACATCTAGGGCGCAATGGGCATATTGAGATGTAGAATGAAATGAAGTTGCTGTTATCACAACTACATGAAATACACTGCTGGCCACCGTAAATGCAACACCAAGAAAGACAAGAGGTAGCGCAACAAAATTTATTTTGTAGATAACATGTTGACCAAGTATCAAATGATTACGTTTACAGACGTCTCTGACATGTGGTTCCCGCCAGAATCAGTAGCCAGAGTAGCCGCCATTGTTGGAGATCACCGCTGCCACACGTCTCGGCATTGAGTCAAAGAGACGTTGGATGTGTTCCTGGGGTACAGCAGCCCAAGCAGCTTCCACACGTTGCCAAAGATCATCTGGTGTGGCAGCTGGGGATGTAATCTGGGTCACTCGTTGAGCAACCATGGACCACATGTTTTCTATCGGCGAAAGATCCGGAGAGCGAGCCGGCAAGGGAAGCAATTCAATCTGGTTATTGACGAAGAAACTTTGGACAACGCGTGCCACGTGTGGTCGCGCATTATCCTGTTGAAATATGGCTGTGGCCGAGCCCTGAAGGTAAGGAAGGACAACTGGCTCCAGCACCTCGGATATGTAGCGCCGGCTATTTAAAGTACCGGCAATGCGTACTAGAGGCGTGCGAGAGTAATATCCAATACCGCCCCATACCATAATACCCGGTGCAAGACCAGTGTGGCGGTGCATAATGCAGCTGTCCAGCATCCTCTCTCCACGGTGTCTCCACACTCGAATCCGACCATCGTGGTGCTGCAGACAGAAGCGTGCCTCGTCAGTAAAGACAACGTCATTCCATTCTGCCGTCCACATCCGTCTGTCATCACACCATTGGCGACGGAGACGTCTGTGGTTCTGCGTCAATGGTAGACGAAGCACTGGACGTCTTGCGGACAGACCACTCTGCTGTAAACGGCGTCGAATGGTACGTGCAGACACTGGATGATGCGTTACAGACGCAATGTGCTGTGCTATGGTTCGGGATGTCACTGAGCGATCCGTCACTGCCATGCGCACAATTTGCCTATCAGCACGTGCAGTGGTGCACCGAGGTGAATGCGATCGGCCACGTCGGTCCGTCGTACCCTCCTGCATCCAACGGTCACATATCCGCATTACAGTTGTTTGGTTTCGTCCAACACAACTAGCGATTTCTCTGTATGATAATCCGCAATCTCGGTAAGCCACTATCCTTCCTCTGTCGAACTCGGATACTTGATCAAAAGATGTTCGCTGTTGTCTACGAGGCATAACTGATCGTCTTGTGAAACAACCACAAGGTAAACACATGTGCCGAACGTACACTCGTCGAAATCGCCAAGCCTTAAATGGCGCTATGAGGTGGCGCCACAGGCGCGCGTGATGTGCGTCTACACTGAAATTCTAATCAGTTGCATATCTCATCGCTCCAAACTCATGCTGTAAATTTCACTTGATTCGGATGCTTCCTTCAGGGTGTTGCATTTACGGTGGCCAGCAGTGTATAATGATTTATGTATTAACGATGTATTAAGTAGCTCCGTACACAGAATTTTTCTCTGAGGTGCTTCCATGTGACAGAAAGTAGTGACAAATTCACTTATCTGTGCCTCAATGAACAACCTTGTCATAACTGCTTGTACTATTATAATCTATAAAATAACTCCAGGTTTCTGCATTCATGACTGATGATGTCCTTCTGTACCTCACAAGACAGTGAGATATTTGTCAACTTCACAGATAAGAAATAGTGCCCTTACTGTCGTAATCACAGTTAGTTCTTTGCTGTTGACCTTAGTGTTCTTATTTTGTTGTTTTCACTAACTATTCTTCAGTTTATTTGCCTTCACTGTTTGTTTTATTTGCTACAATTTTGTTTCTTTCCCAAATCTTATTAATATTTTTTGTACCTCAGACTTTATTTCCTTTCATGACTCAAATTAGTTTAAAGGTATTGGAGTGCTGAATGAATGCTGTTTGTATTAACATTTGTAATGTACATTTTCCTTCTATAGTTTTTCTTAACTGCATCCTCTCACTTACTTCACCTGATGGTTTGGATTTTGTTGCCACAGATACTGAGTTATACCATGATTCTAATTCAGTTTCCAAGGAGGGATAACCTTATAAAGGGCCTTCCACATGTTGTGCATGCATTCACATTTATTATTCTCACAATCCAAAGAAATATACGAGGGGCGGTTGGAAAGTCTGTGCGAAGTCAGAGAGATGGCACCACTGGCGCATATCGAGGTGATGTTTAGTTAGTAGCATCTTTGGAGAGAACACACACCAAGTTTCAGCCATATTGCCCTATTTCTTTGTGTTTGGCAGTTGTGTGAATCAAGGAAGTCGAGCGATTGTTAAAAAATGGACAAAAAGAATTTTGTGTGGTGATTAAACATTACTTCATGAAAGGAAAAACGCCTCAGGAGACCAAAGAGAAGCTTGATAAAAACATTACAGTGGCTCTGCACCTTCGATTAGAACAGTTTATAAGTGGTTTCAAAATTTTCGGAGTGGCCATATGGGCAAAATTGATGCTGCACGTTCTGGACGCCCTGTGGAGGTTAAGACTCCAGAAATCATTGATAATATCCATGATATGGTGTGTGCTGTGGGCATCTTGAATGAACGGGTGCATGACATTTTGCATAAACATTTGGAAATGAGTAAGCTATCCGCAAGATGGGTTCACGAATGTTCACGCTTGGCTAAAAACGGAATCGTGTGAAGTGTTGCAGCTGTTCTGGAAGAATCAGGACGACTTTAAGTGACGTTTTGTCACTGTGGATGAAACATGGATAAATTACTATACTCCTAAGACCAAACAACAATCTAAACAATGGGTTACCATAGGAGAATCTGCACCAAAACAAGGCGAAGGCCATTCCTTTGGGCAGAAAGGTTATGGCTACTGTCTTTTGGGATTCACAAGGAATAATGCTCAACGACTACCTGGAAAAAGGTAAAACTATTACAGGTGCATATCATTCATCGTTATTGGACCGTTTGAAAACCGAGCTGCAAGAAAAATGCTGGCGATTGGACTGCAAAAAAGTCCTTTTCCATCATGACACTGCACCAGCACACACCTCAGCAGTTGTAGCAAAATTAATGGAAACAGGATTCCAACTCGTTTCACATTCCCTCTATTCTCCAGACTTGGCTCCCTCAGACTACTATTTTTCCCCCAATTTGAAGAAATGGTTGGCGGGACCAAGATTTTATTCAAACGAGGAGGTGATTGCAGCAACTAATAGCTATTTTGCAGACTTGGACAATTCCTATTATTCGGAAGGGATCAACAAATTAAAACAGTGTTGGACAAAGTGTGTAAATCTAAAAGGAAACTGTCGAAAAATAAAAAAGGTTTACCCCAAACACGGACTTTTCAACTGCCCCTCATACACTACCCAGACACTTGAATGTGACCACCACCAATGCTTGATGTAAACATTCAATAACCACTCAGACAGCAGGTAGCAGCAATAGCAGTAGAGGGTGTATAAATCACATTGGGGGACGTAGAAAACAGTCCAGTCATTGTAATGCAGAAATGGAGCAATTTACCTGACTCCCAAAACGATTTGATCATTGGCTTTCAGCCCAAGGGTGGAAGTATTTCCAAAATGGTTAAGTTTGTAAACCGTTTGCTTGACGCTAAGTTTAATGTACACCATGCATGGCAAAATGGCACATCCAAAACTAGCATCGAGGCAACTGCACTGCACCACAAGCCATAGGTGACGAGTGTGGAGATGTATATGGGCAGAAAGAGCAACTGACTGCCCAGATGGTCCAACGGGCAACCGACAATATCTCCTCAACAACCATTTAGCGACTGCTGCTGCGTATAGGCCTCCGCAGCATGCACCTGGTCCATGCACCCATGCTGACTGTTGTTCATTGGCGACGACGGCTGGAATTTTGCACGCCAATATCACAACTGGATGTCCACAGAGTGGCTACAGGTGGCCTTTCCAGATGAATCACATCGGACAGTTGGCCGTTGGCATGAAAGCAAACAACATGCAACAATCATAAGAAGGGTCCACGTCAGAGGATGCGGCATTATGATCTGATGAATGTTTTTGTAGTATTCCCTGGATGTTCTTAGCATTCTGGAAGGCACAACGGATCAACACAAGCATACATCTATCCTTGGGAACCATGTCCACTGCTACATACAGTTAACATTTCCTCAGCACAGTGACATCTAACAGCAAGACAGTCCAATGTATCACACAGTTCACAGTATACATATGTAGTTCAAAGAGCACCAGGATGAGAGTTTACTGTACTCCTCTGGCCACCAATCTTGTCAGATCTAATCCCAATTGAGAATCTGTGGGACCACCTCGATCGGGCTGTCTGCACAATGGCTCCTCAACCGAGAAACCTAGTGCTCCACATTCCTGTTGGAACCTTCCAGAACCTCACTGACTCCTCCTGCACATCTCAAATGGTTTGCACTACAAAAGGTGATCATTCAGGTGTTTTGCAGGAGAGCTTCTGTGAAGTCTGGAAGGTAGGAGACGTGGTACTGGCAAAATTGAAGCTGTGAGGACGGGTCTTGAGTCGTGCTTGGGTAGTTCAGTTGGTAGAACACTTGCCCGCGAAAGGCAAAGGTCCTGAGTTCGAGTATCGGTCTGGCACACAGTTGTAATCTGCCAGGAAGTCTCATATCAGCGCACACTCCGCTGCAGAGTGAAAATCTCATTCGGAATGACGTAAATGTATGGTCTTCAAAGTGTTAAGCTTTAAACAAGGTCAAACGCTCTGTGTTTTAAGAAATTCAAAGGACATTCTCGTATGTAACATAATTCACCTTGCATAAAATTATATTTACTTTGAAAGTAACACTTTTCAAACCACTATTCGCAATATTTTCGCGCGACCTGTTAGCATTCATTCAGCAATTATCAGACAACACCAGGAAACAGGTGTTACTGCCCATGCGCAACTACGATGACGTAGAAAGCCTGTATGTATATAGCATTTACACATCTTGCATAGCACTGAGAGATCTTACATTACGTCATAAGCGAAACAGGACATCAGATGATACTTTGAAAACATTGGAATTTCGTAAATAATACTAAAATGCATAATTCGGCTTAAAGTGCACATTCGATTGTCCAGATTCACAAAGATGTAGACCCCAACCTGATATTAAGCTTTTCGGGACGCAAATTTTCTTGGAGTACTGCTACTGTATAATCTGATGTTTGGCTCTTTATTATGGAGTAATGCCATACGTGCCCGAAGATAAAAACGTGCATTTGAAATTCAGCAAATAGTTGTAACTAGCCAATGGTGTGGAATGAAACACTTTGTTTCAAATACATTTACTACCTCTGCGAAAATGGGTAATAAAAGGCAAATTTTTTTAGCAGATCGGCAAAAATAACTTCATTGTTCTGCAAGGCAATTGATGATTGACTGCTACAAACATGGAAATAAAATCATAAAACAAACTAATAACATTTGTAGCCTCCCGTAGTTATGTGAATTATTTTAATTCAATTGATAGCTCCCGGGCACAGAATTATATTTTCATTTAACATGAGAGCTGTAAATAAAGAGTAAATAGCAAAATCACTAAAAGTGGAGACTATTCCCCCTCCCCACTACAACTCAGACTAATCCACGCATGTGCGAATCTGGCAGCTTGGGCATGCCAGAAAATTTTTTCCAGATAGCATCTGCTGCTTGTTGCTACTGCTGATACAGCTAACACTCACAAAAGCCACACTTCCAAGTAGCCAGAAGCGCGCGCGCGCACACCTGAAGGAGGATATCCTCGGCTGTTGTAGAAGTACTAGCACCCGGGGGCGCTTCTCCTTCTGACTTGACGTATAGAGGAGGTAAATATCTGAAGTTTTCAACTTGCTTGACTTTTGTGCTTTTCTTTTTTGTGATTTATTTTTTAATAAGAGAAAGATTAAAGGATAGTCAGAGGGACAGTAAGAGAAGAGGAAGACGAACGGCCTAAGTGGCTGGCCGGTAGGTTTCGACAATGAGTCCCACCCCGTGTAGCCAGAAGCGGTAGAAGGTACTGCTTATATGCGACTCAACAGTGCACACGCATATGCACGCTAGCAACTCTATAAAGGAACCCGATGTGAACAGTTGTGATGTCACAGTCATCGGAAGTAGTTTGTTGTTTAGGATTGCATAGTCTTTGTACTTAACCTAACCTTTGCAATTTAAGTTGTGTTTTGATTTTTTTTGTCTCGTTTATGTTTTATGACTGCAGTATTGTTCTGCTGTGGTGGCGGGATATAGTAAAATTCTTTGTCGGAATACCAGTTCTTACCAGTCAAAATAACAAAGATTGGGTCGACAGAAGCGTCCGATCCCACGTGTGGGCTTTGACCCATGACATAAGGGTTTTGTCGAGTGTGACGTCATGACGGCGTGGAGTTTGGTTTGTGAGTGTGGCATGTTTGTATATGTCATTGTGTTGTGGTTTGTTGTGCTCTCTGGTGGTATGTTCAGGGTTTTAGTTTGTGTGGTGTAATGGGCTCAGTTTGCTTTTGCTCATTATCCAGAATTGTTCGAGTGTCAGCTGTGTTTGTAGTGGAATTCGTTTCAGTGAGTTAATGATTTTATGTGCAGGTTAATTTAGTGTTGTTCGCTGTACATCATGTGGTAATTTTAGTAAAATTAATCGGTTGTTGTTTTTGTTCAGGAATGGATATGACGGATAAAATTAACAGTGCGCAGGTCAAGGGAAGTGTCCGATCCCAATGTGTGGCTGTGTCTGTAGATAATGGTATCGGGGGATGTTTTTGAGCTATATAGGCCAAGGGAAGTGTTTGATCCTAATTTATGAGATCGGGAGCTGCTGTTGAGCTATATAGGTCAAGGGAAGTGTCAGATCCAGATGATATTGTGTTTAGTGGTATTTGGGGAGTTTTGTGATGTCGGTTTTTTCGTTGTTTTATGTGGTTTCGTATGGGGGTGGGTGTCTAAATTTGTTTATATTTAGTTTGCCCCCACCCAAAAACACAATTTCCCACACTTGTCCCTTTAGTGTCATTAGGCTTTTTTGTGGAAAGTGTGTGTTTGTTTTTCGATGATTTTCATCATAATGTGTACATACCGACTTTATATGCGCCATAGTGGAATCATGGTTTATGGTCGTTTCCGCCATATTTGTTGACGTCATGGGTCAAAGCAGACGGGCGGGATCGGACGCTTCCTTATTTCCCAAAAATTTAACTTAAAACTAAAACGATGAAAAATTCCTGGAATTCTGAAAAACTCCCACGTTATTCCCGGGGCGTATATACCCTGTGCCATATTTTTGTGCTAGTTGTTGTTACATCTGGCTTTTAAAAATCTTGCTTTAAATTTGTCAGGTCTCTTAAATGACCATTAAACCTTGGGTCTGTAATTTAAAACCCACTATGTTAGCCTGGGGCATTTAAGCTATCACATTTGTTAAATTGGTTAAGCCATTGGGCTCCTTCGAATTTAAAGCATTCTACTCACTCTGATTTACAAAAAAGTTTAATGAATGTGAATCACTTGGCAAATAATGATGATGTCATAACCTGGGGCCTAGCCCTTCCATGAATTCCTGTTAACCTGGCCTGCTGGAGCTCAGTATGTATCAGTTTTTGTTGGTTTTTAATAATGAAATCAAGCACAATGTGATGGCTGCTGAGAGAAATGTCATGTAGCCCATTTACATATGTGTATGTTATTCACTGTTAAGCTCAAAAGAATGTGTGTATATTATTAACTGTTGAGCTCAAAAGAATCACAACTGGAATTTTAGAGCGCTCCATAGTATACTTTTAAGGCCAAACTAGCATCATACATAAAGAGACTTACCTGATTCATATAATATAGGTACCATAATCACCTGTTACCATGATGAAAAACTCCTTATATTTTTTTTAAAAAGCAGATATTTTTTGACCCAACAGGTTCTTCATCCAATTAAAAACTGTCTAGGTTAAAAACAATCAAGTACGCACATGCGAGAAAAAGTACAAGGCAGTTAACTCTCACCATGTGTATAGGTCTTTTAACAGTATTATGAAGAGGAAAGATTGCTATTCACCATATAGAAGAAATGTTGATTTGCAGTCACAACAAAAAGACTACTAAACGCATAAGCTTTCTGCCAGAAGGCCTTCAAAAATAGACAACAAACGCACACATTCATGGAAACTCAGCTCACACACACACGACTGCTGGCTCTGCATGCCAGGGCCAGACTAAACATCCCCGCTACATAGTAATTGCAAATCTATCTTTTTCATAATTCTGTCTTATTCCATCCTGGATTTTTCATTGCTTGTTTAAGTCTTTTCAGTGGTAAGCCTGATGACTGCCTTTGCTGCTGCTCCAATGGTAATACAGAGTGTACAAGTGGACAAAGGAAAAAAATTCCTAGATTTCCTGGTTAAAAATACACTTTCTCCCAAATGAAAATACACTTTTGCCGTGTTAGGTGACAGTATACTCTCCCATGGAATTGTAAAACTTAGCAATACTTTGAAGGGTTAAGTATTTATGCACTGGCTCTAACTTCCCGGCACATTAGTAAATGACCGCCAGCGAAAAAAAGGAAGATATTTGATGTGCAGCAACAAGTGCGCTGCATATTTTCATATTACAAAACCATTAATTTAAATTTGACAAAACACACCACATTAGTTTCTGAAGTGTTGAAATCGAGATTGCGATGCGATTTTGCAAGTTAGTCATAGCTGATGTCACGTGATCTCGCAAGCTGATGACAGCAGATATTCAGAGCATGGGGCACATGATGTAGTCAGTCAATAGCAACATCACTTAACTAGCATGAACACGCAAATATACATGGTGGAGTTACAAGAAAAGCTATGCTTTCTCATATAATATTGGCCTCTATGGTTAATAAGCTACAAGAAAAGCTAAGCTTTCACTTATGATATTGGTCTTTTTTGTGCGTGTTACACTTAAAAATACATCACATGAATGTCCCACTAAAATTTTAATAACGACATAAGCTTTTCGTTCCCCGGGCTCAAAATTCTTCAAAGTGGCTGATCCTCAAAGAGTTAAGTTTTAAATGAGAGTCAAACATTCTGTGATTTAAGAAATTCATCACACATTCTCAAGCGCAACGTGATGCAGCTTGCATAAAAGGAAATTTATGTTGAAAGTGACACTTTTCAAAGCATCATTTTCAATATTTTCCCACCAACTAGTAGAAATGGATTCGTTTCAGGGGTTGCCAATAACCCCAAGAAAACAGTCGTTACTGTGCATACGCAGGTACTATGATGTAGGAAGCCTGTATGTTCATATGTTTAAAGCATTAAGAGATCTTACATTACGTTATAAAAGAAATATGACTACAAGGGTATCAGAATTTCGTAAACCATACTGAGATAGATAATTCCACTTTAATTGCAAATTCGTATGTCCAGATTCACAATGAAGTAGGCCCCAACCTGATATTAAGCTTTTCAGTGTAGTTTTCAGAATGTAAATTTCCTTGCAGTACCAGTACTCCATTATCTTGTGTTTGGTTCTTTATTATGGCATAATGACATATGTGCCAGAAGATGAAAATGTGCACTTGAAATCCAGCAAATAGTTGAAACTAACCAATAGTCTGGAATGAAGCACTTCATTTCAAATTAATTGACTGCCTCAGCAGAAAAGATTGATAACAGCCAAATTTCTTCAGCGAACCAACGAAAATAGATCCTTTGTTGTGGAACACAATTAATGGTTGACAAGCTGGAAATTAAAAAAAACTGAAACTAATAACGTATTTTAGTCTTCCATAATTCTGTGACTGTATTTTAATTTCATCGATAACTCCCAGCCAAGGAAATCCGTTTTGTTTTCATTAGACGTGAGAGCTGTAAACGAAGAAGAAACAGCAAAATCTCTAAATGTAAAACACTGTGTGCCACAAAATTTTTTCCGGGTGGCATCTGGCTGCTTATTGCTACAGCCAACAGCCACACTTCAAGTAGCGAGAACCGTAGAATGTACTGTTCATACACAAATCAAAATGCGCAGGCGCATGAACCTGTTGGAAACTGCTCAAACGAAGCTAATGTAAACAGTTGCAACTTCACGCCCTTCACAAGCAGTTTGTTGTTATGAAATATTGCATAGTCTTTCGTCCTAATGCCTTTAACACATTTTGCTGTTGGTAGATGCTAGCGCGTGCAGTGTGTTTTGTTGTAAATGGCGCATTTCCTTTGCAACTCTTAAGTTTTACTTTATTTTTTCTCATCTTTATGTTTTATTGCTGCAGCATAATTCTGCAATAGTGGGATACAGTAACATTTTTTGTTTAGACTACCAGTTCTTAGCAGTGAAAATTCCACAAATTTAGCTGAATACTAAATCACAGCAAAATTCCTGGAATTCTAAAAAATTCCCGTGCTTTTCCCCGAGGGGGGCGGGGGAGGGGGGGGGGGGGCATCTACAGCCTCTAATACATGCATAAAATGGCAAAGTTTCACACACTTAAGGGGGGTAGGACGTCAAACGGGCCGACTTCGAGCAGGAGAGGCACCACAGGACATTTCAATTTCCAGTGTCTATACTTTTACAGATAAATTAATAAAACTTTGTCAGCACGACCAGGAAGGATTAAGAATTCACACTCATAGCAGTGGAAGTTCTAAAACATAATGAAGTAATTTCTTTTACGTGTGAAATGTCATCATTTTTTCACTTACTAATGGCAGCATTTGTGCTGTAGGTACACTTTTCTTTATAAGTAAGAGAGAGTCTTCGATGAAATTTGCACAGCATACAAACCATACTTAAAGGAGTGTGAAAATGTAGAATTTTCCAAATCTATTAAAAACTGTGGTAAAAATTGAGGTAATAAACTATAAAATTTGTGTTTTTTTTAAACATGAAGTTTAAAATATAACAGTTCATTCGTTTTTTCATAAATTAAATAAATTCTAGAGTTTCATACGCCTGTGAGTATGGTATGTATGCTGTGCAAAATTCATCTAAGAATCTCTATAACTTATGAAGAAAAGTGTACCTACAGCAACAAATGCAGTCATTAGTAAGTGAAAAAAATGATGAAATTTCGCACGTAAAAAAATTTATTTTGTTATGTTTTTGAACTTCCACTGTAATGGGTATGAATCCTGAATCCTTCCTGGTGATGATGACTAAGTTTTATGAATTTATTTGAAAATTATGGACACTGGAAATTAAAATGTCCTGTGATGCCTCTCCTGCTCCAAGTCGGCCCGTTTGACATCCTACCCCCCCTTAAAAATGTAACAGTGAGAGTATTTGTAAGAATTCTGTTGCTTTTTCTTGCTAAGCTTTGACTATTCTGCTAAATCACCCATGAAGGAGGTTTGAAAGATGACAGATTATTTACACAGGTAGTTTGTCAACATATTCCCCAGGGGTCTTAAAATTGTAAATAAAACACACCTTAATGGTTAAGCAGTTTATTTCGGTTATACAGGTGCATCTTGTTTTTCAATATGTGCCACTGACAGACGCTACAGCCACTTCCTGCAGCTTCCAGAACATTCCTTGGTGCCCAACCAAATTTACCTGAAAAAGAAATAAATCACGCTTTTTTTTGGAATTTTCCAGTTTGTACAGTCACCAGTGTATCCAAAGTATGCATGCACATATCCCAGTTTTGAGATTCTGCCCAGAGATTTCTTATAAGATGTAATAAATATCATAAGTTTGTTGGGGATATTGACAGAATACATGAAACTATACCATATAAATGTATATTAAAGAGTTTGGTTTTTGATTTGACGAGCTATTCTATTCCACCTTAGCATCTTTGAAAGTTAATTATTTTAGAAAGATTACTGACAAGGAATAAACATTTTTTGAGGATTCAATATTTAAATTAGACAAGTTACAATGTCTACATTTTCAGCAGTTCATATTGATACAGACACTAATAATCTTGACCATATATGCCCAAAGTGGTAGTTCCCAAAATGGCACAGTAAAGCCTGTTGCAAACTAAGTTCGTTTGTTTTTTTATACTTAGGTGTCCTATAGGTACGAAGCACTTATATAAATGCATTAGACGGAGGGTTGCCACAAGTTTCCACATGTGAAATTCCCTGATTTCCAGACAAGTTTTAGCATTTTTCCCTGACAAATTTTGAGCTCTCAAGGGTAGGTAAAAATATAAGTCGACAAAAAAATGTAAGGACTTCAGTATTTCCAAATGTGTGAGCAAACATATTGAGTACTAACATCATCTTTTTTAGTAACTGTTTTTAGAAGGAGAAAGCAAGCCAAATGGTATATGGTTTCATTAGGACCACTGATGTTATTTTATTTCAATAAAATGATAACATTTGATGACAAAAATAAGCATTTCGTGGAGTTACAAGACAGATTTAAAATACCTTCACTAATTTCATACATAACCTCAGAATAAAGTGTATAAGGCAGGGAAGAGTGGTATAAACCAACACTATAGGTGACTGCCAATAAAATGTTGATGCTGCTATGTTCATTATTGTCAGTTATTGCCCATGGTGTTATGTCTATTATTTTACAGGTATTTTATTGTTTTTCTTACACCTTGTTGTTGAAATGGGACTGTGGCGATAAATCCATACAACATTTAACTACTGAATGAGAATAGGTAGCAGCTCACTGTAAAGACGGTTGCCGAGTCGCAGAGAGACATATAGAAAAGACAATCACACTCTCACAACTAAATTTTTGGCTGCAGCCTTTGTCAGACAATGAGAGCACACACACATTTATACAACCATTCACACAACTCATGCACACATGATCTCCGTGTCCGACTGCTGTGTCAACAGTCTCAGATCCAAACAAATGATTCTCATGCCTACGTGTCTGTTTGGCAGCTGCTAGGCTAGCGGCAAGAAGTGGTGGCAGCACTGACTGCAAGCTGAGTAGAGTTGTTGAATGGGAGGAAGCAGTAAGAACGAGGGAGCAGTGAACCGGCAAATGTACTCAGCTGTGCCCAGCCAGCTGCGATGCACGATGTCTCAGTAAATAAACGATTTCATCTACTGAGTCAAAAATGAGAGTTTTCCAGTGTTTCTTTCAAATTTCCCTGATGTGTTTGAAATTCCCCAATTTCCAGAACTTGTGGCAACCCCATAGACACCATCAGTGAAGGAAACATTCATAAATTTGATTTACATGTGATGAAATTGTAACTAATAAACAGATACGAAGAATTCTAGCTTCAAATGCTCACTGACAATACTATACATAGTAATATATATTTGTTAAATGCTGAACATTGGATCAACATTGTCAGATTCTTTATAGAAACTATGTTTTTAAATATTTCATTTTCTGTATATAATGGAGTATACTTCACTTAAGAAGAGCATCATCGAATCACGGTTTGACAAATTACGATGTGATGATTTAAAGAGACTGAACTACAAAATCATCGGTGCCATCATTTCATGGATGTACGTTACATTATGGATGAGAAAATCAATTTCTAACAATAAACTATGTCAGAAGACAATGTAAGAAAATTGATGCTCTAATTGAACACCAGCATCAGGTTTAAACGAATGTCAAACAAATGTGCAAGTGTTATCCACTATCTCACTAATAACGGGTTTACAGCCACAGAGATGGCACTACTATGTAAGGGTTTAAAATATAGTTTAAACCTTTGCACTTAATAATGAAAATGTGAAGCACATCACTGCCGATGTAACATCAAGAGCTGCCAAGCGTTTCCAAATTAGCAAATCTGAAATTTGCAAAATTGCCTTAAAAACTGAAGAAATTATAACTACTGAAAAAATTAGTCGTAGAAAAAACAATGAATCTGAAGTTGCCATTAATAAGAAGTTAAGACCATCATTAAATCTTCATAAGCACGATTTGGCAACAAGCTCAACTGTTAAAACTGTCCCACATACAAATTAAGGGCTGCAAACAAACAGGGTGGTAGATGAGAATGATAGGGCAGAGGGTGTGGAAATGTTGGGTGGAGGATGTGGGGATGGTATGTTACCATAGGTTGAGGCTGAGATACTGCATTCAGAGAGTTTCATTGACAATGGCTTGAGAATTCTTCATAACACACTTGAGGGACTACTACTTAATACCCCGAGGAGATTTTATGCACATTTTAAAAATAAACAACTGTTGGAACTTTTGGGTGATTTACTGTAAGACTGCTGCAGACTTCTCTTTATACTTTTGCAATAAAATCAAGAGCTCCATTCAGTATCACTTACCATGGGTACCAAAAATACTAGCTAAGGAAATAATGCTATTATACTATAGTTATTCCCATGGATTGCCACTCAAATTCTTTCTCTTTTAACCAAATATATAAAGATTTTAGAACTTTAGTATATATAGTATAAGGTCTGACTTATCTGTAACAGTTATTCATTCTCTTACTGATGCGACTGACACATATTTTACATATACCAAATGTGCTTCTTTTATTATACAATTTTCTATTGGCGGTTAATGTGTTGACAATTTTATATTTTTTTGTAGTACCTTACTTTAATGTTATTTCACACAAAATATATTTACAAGACCAATGTACTATTACATCATAGAAAATACTTTGTGAATGCTCAATAGTACATAGAGATTTTGAAGTCTGTTTGACCAAGTTTATAACCTGGTTCCTTGACGGCAGTGTACAATCCGTATGAGTGATCACTTCAGTGCCTTATTCTGACCACTGGAGGCTGAATTGTGGCAGTTTCTTAGCTACAATCACCTATTAAAGCTGAAACATGACAATTGACTTCCAAGCCAAAACATGATATCAACTTCCAAGCCATCAGGCAGCAGCTGTCTCCTTAGCGTTCCGTCCTCTGCCATAGTGTCCGTGGTGCACCTTAATGGAGTGTTAACTATTGATACCAGCAAGCCATTGCTTTCGTAACCTAATACCATTTCTGCTATAACTACTTCTAACGAGTTCTTACAAATGTCCATAGAGGGCAGTAATTAATTATGATAGGATTTGATTTTTATCTTCGTATATGTAATTGTGTTATACATTTCTATATCTATTTTTATTGTTAATTTGACTACACCATTCAATGCAGCACACCTCATGGATCTGACCCTGTCCGCCACCACCAGCCATCATCATGGATACATTGTATTTTGATATTATTGTAGCCTTTATTTCACATGTCATTTTAGCTGTATTATCGTATGTTTGCACAGAAATCCTTCTGAATATGTATTACTATTTCATTGCATTAAAACCAGTTCCCAACCAAAATAAAAATCTGTTGCGATTGGGACTGTTTTAGTGTATTTAGATTAAAGTTCAGTCTTGATCACGTTATGTCTGTTTTAATGAGTAACCGGTTTCGGTTTTTTCTATAAAACCATCATCAGACCTGTGAATAAATTTTAAGAAATACTAGATACCAATTTTTAAATTACCCAAAGACATCAGAGAAAAATTGATTTACTCATAGCTAAACAACAAAATAAGCTTTCAGAAAAGGTCAACCATATACATCAATTCTATCCAAGGACAATGAATCTTACAGATCTTCAGTTCACAAAGTCCGAAATGTCACTACTTAACAAAGGCTTAAAATATAACTTAACTCCCCCACTAAATAATACCAACGTTAAACACATAATTGCTGATGTTATAGCAACAAGCAAAATATCGAAAATAAATAAACCTGAAGCATGTAAGATAGCCCTAAAAACGAAGGACTTAATTTTAAAAGAGAAAAATAAACTACAAAGAAAAACTGAAGATAAAACACTTAAAAATATCAATAATAAACTACTAGCAGAGAAAGCAATTGTGGTAAAGGCCGATAAAGGAAATACCCTTGTAATTATTAAAGAAGACGATTATATATTTAAAACACTCATTTTTTAATGAAAATGGGATCGTTGAAGTAACTAAAGACCCCACTCCAAAGTTCCAGTTAAAGATTAAGAAACTAGTCGATGAAAATAATCACCTCTTGACCCCTGAGGAAAAAAATATGATGAAAAATATGAATCCCCAAATACCTAACTTAAGATCACAGATTAAACTGCATAAAAAAAGAGAAATCTATACGACCTATTGTTAACTACAGAAGTAGTCCTTCATATAAACTAAATATGAAACTTAATAAAATTTTGAAAGCATTCTATACATATGAGAGCAACTTCAGTATCAAAAACAGTTATGAACTAACGCAACAAATCCACAATATAGACATTCCAACTAGTGCAAATTTCGCCTCATTAGATATTAAAAATTTATATACAAATATACCAATTACTGAGACGATTAATATAATTAGGGATACCTTAATACAATACAAAAATATGACTAAAGACGAAATAATCGAACTTATAGAACTACTTGAATGCACTTTAGATTACAATTATTTCTCGTTTAATACTAAAATCTATTGTCAGAAAGATGGCTTAGCAATGGGAAATTCTTTGGCTGGGACAGTGGCAGACATTTTCGTAAACCACATTGAGACGCAATTCATGAAAAATAACCCTGATATCGCAAATAAAATCATATATTACAAGCGATATGTAGACGATACATTATTACTTTATAATGGTTCAAAAGACGAAATTGAGAAACTTGCTATAAAATTAAACTCTATGCATCCGAAGTTACAATTTACAGTTGAACATGAAAATCGAAAATCTATTAACTACCTAGATCTCACTATAACTAATAACAACGGGAAACATTTATTCACCATATACAGGAAACCTACAACCACTGATGTCATTATTAATGCTACATCATGTCATCCTGTCTTCTTCTTCTTCGGTTATCAACCCACAGGTTGGTTGGCAGCAGCACGCCATTCCGTTCTTTTGTCAACTTTCTTCTTCATATCTGCATAGGTCTGGCACCCGATGTCATTTATTACTTGTTGAATGTAGCTTAATCTAGGTCGTCCTCGGCGAGTTCTTCCTTCAATGATTCCTTCTAATATTCTCTTAATGAAATTGTTATGCCGTAAAATGTGACCTATGAAGGTTATTCTTCTTTTCTGTATATTTCGCCAAAGAGATCTGTTTTCTTTCACTCTTCTGAGGACATCTTCGTTTGTAGCCTTGTCTCGCCAGCTGATTTTTTCCATTCTCCGGTAGCACCACATTTCGAATGCCTCTAATCTTCTCTTTTCTTCTTTTCCACTAGTCCAAGTTTCACATCCGTAAAGGGCTGTACTCCACACATAGGTTTTCATGACTCTCTTTCTTACGTCTAAACTAACATTTCTACTCGTCAGTAAGTTTCTTTTTCCATTGAATGCTATTTTGGCAAGTTGTATTCTGTTTTTAATGTCACTTTTGCTCCTTCCATCTGCTGTTATTTTGCTACCTAAGTAGTTAAATTCTGTAACCTGCCCTAGTTTCTCTCCCTTTATTGTTATTCGTATGGGTTCATTGTAGTTCAGGGCGCCACTCACCATCACTTTAGTCTTTTTCTTATTTATTTTCATTCCATACTGTTCTTTTAAGGTGTTTTCCATTTCATTGAGTGCGGCTTCTAAATCTTCTTTCCTTTCTGTAATTATGGCGATATCATCTGCATATCGCAACATATCTATTTTCATTCCGTTAAGTTTTATTCCTACTTCAATATTCTCTCTTATTTTGTCTATTGCTTCTTGGATATATGCGTTGAAAATTACTGGAGATAGTGGGCATCCCTGTCTCACTCCTTTCCTTATTCTTGCTGTTTCTTCTTTGTTTTCCTTCTTAACTAAGGCTGTTTCATTTTGGTATATTTTAAAGATTATCCTTCTATCATTATATTTCAGACCAGCCTTCTTCAGAATTCTAAACATTTCTGGCCATACAACATTGTCAAATGCCTTTTCGAGGTCTACGAAGGCTATAAATACTTGTTTGTTTTTGGAAATTTGTTTCTCAATTATTAGTCTTAAAGATAAGATTGCTTCCCTCGTCCCTACACCGCTTCTAAAACCGAATTGGTCTTCACTTAGAGTGCTATTCAATTGGTTTTCAACTCTTTTCAAAATTATTCTTATTAGAATTTTTGATGCGTGTGAAAGAAGACTGAGTGTTCGATGGTTTTCACAGTCCATAGTAGATGCTTTCTTAGGTATGGGGACTATGATGCATTTCTGATAGTCTTCAGGAACTTCACCTGTTTTGTATATTTTCTGTATGAGTTGCAGTAATGTAGCTTTCATTTTGTCTCCTGATTTCTTAATTAGTTCAGAAGGTATATCATCAACACCTGCCGCTTTCTTATCTGGTAGTTCTTTTAGTGCTTTTTCAAATTCATCTTTCAGAATTGTGTCCCCTAGTTCTTCTTTCTCTACTTCTTCGCTTAATTCTATCATATTATCTGTTAGAGGGTCTCCTTGATATAGCTCTTCAATGTATTCTTGCCATCTCTTCAGCGTGTCATATCCAAATAGTACCTTGCCCTCTTTGTTCTTTATAGTTCCTGAAGATTTTACTTTCCGTTTAGCAAAGTTTTGTTTTATTGTTCTGTAGGCCAAGTCAGTTTTTCCTTTAACCATGTTTTCCTCCACCTCTTTACAAATGCTGTTGAGGTAATTTTCTTTTGCTTTCCTAGATTCTCTGTTTATTTGGTTTCTAAGCTTTCTATATTTGTTTTCGCTTTGCTCGTCAGAGGCATTTTTGTATAGTCTTCTTTCTTCCATTAGACAAATTATTTCGGGTGTTATCCACTCTTTCCTGTTTACAGGTTTGGCTTTCCCAATAAATTCTTCTGCTGCTTTATGTATGCCTTCTTTGATTTGTTTCCACTCCTCGTTAGTACTCCCGGGAATAATGTTTGATGCCATCTCATCAGTTTTCCGTGCATAAGGGATCACTAGTTCTTCAGACTTTAGGTTATCTCTGTTCCATACTTTGTTCGTTTTTCTCTCTAATCGCTTGAGTTTGAGTAAGCATTTCATCATTACAAGGTTGTGATCACTATTAATATCCGCAGACGGGTAGCTTCTGCAATCCTTGATTTGGTTTTTAAAACGCGATTTTACTAATATATAGTCGATTTGGTGTCTTCTAGTATCTCCTGGGGCTTTCCACGTGTACCTTCTTCTTTTATGGTGGTTGAAAAGGGAGTTCGCTATGACCAACTTGTTTTTGGCACAAAATTCAATTAGCCGGCTTCCTCTTTCGTTTCTATCTCCTAGACCATATTTCCCTACAATTCCGTCAACTTTCTCTTCTCCAACACTAGCATTCCAATCTCCCATTATAATTAAGTTCTCTTCACCTTTAACATAATTTATAACTTTGTTGATGTCTTCATACACTGTTTCTATTACATCGTCTTCTTCTGTCGATGTCGGCATATAGACTTGTACTATTACCGTGTTCTTTGGTTTGGTTCCAATTTTGACTAGTATTATCCTAGAGTTAAATTGCACATATCCTGTGACTAGATTCCCGAGTTTTCCTTTTAGAATTATTCCAACTCCACCGATTCCAGTTGTTCCTTGGTTAGTACCTGTATGAATGATACGATAATTTCCTGATCTGAAGTCTCCTGGTTCAGGCCATCGCATCTCAGATATTCCTATTATGTCTGTTCCCATTCTGTCCATCTCTAGTTTGAGGTTCTCTAATTTCCCGCATTGGAGGAGTGTTCTTACATTCCATGTTGCTATTTTTAGTGTATTCTTCAACTTTGCCTGACCTTCCATTGTCCCCACCCGGAGATCCGATTGGGGGACTATTACTCCGGATTTATGTTTAACAGAAGATTCTGGCATGGTGCGCTACTGATTCTTGGGATATCTTGAGTGATCTTTAATGGAGTGGTTTCCCGTTGCCTTCTCCATCCTATGCCGTTCACTGTGAAGTTCTTCCGCCTTTAGGAGCAATTTCTCACTCCAAGGACAAGAGGGTGCCCTGCCTCTATCCGCTCATCCGCTCTCTTTGAGACCGTTGGCACTTGATAGGGGGCGTTTCCTTATCCCGGGAAACACTCGGTCGTCAGAGCCTCGTTAGCAATAACAGGGTGTACCGTGCAGCAATCCTTGTCATCCTGACAAGTATAAAAAAGCATTTTTTAAGTCGATGATACACCGAATACTAAAATTACCGCTAGAAGCTAATGAGATCAAAAAGGAAATGACCATCTTAAAACAAATTGCAAAAACCAACTCTTTTGACACACGACAGGTAGATATCATTTTTAATAAAGTACAACAATCACAAAGTACTCCACTAATAAGTAATCCAAAATATATGAAGATGACATATATGGGAAACATATCAGATAGAATCACTAACTTATTCAAAAATTCTGGAGTAACAATAGCATTTACAACTGACAATACCTTACAACAAAAATTAAGACATACCGTAAATAAAGATAATGGAAAATCTACCAGATCAGGAGTGTACAAGATCCAATGTAGAGACTGTGAGAAAATATATATCGGCCAAACAGGTCGAAATTTTGCAGTAAGGTACAAAGAACATACGTCAGGTACCTCACGAACAAAGTCTGTTTTTGGTCATCATATAACATTCAATAATCATGCTGAGGGGACTGTACAACAGAATTTACAAGTTCTTCATTATGCAAATAAAGGCTTACTTATGAATATCCTAGAAGAAATCGAGATATATGCTCATTTGAAAACCAAATCATCAATGCTGCTCAATGAACAATTAGATTTTCGCGAAAAATATTATTACGACCTTTTTGACGAAATTTTATAATAAAAGCATCTACTCTTTTGTTTTTTTTTTTTTTTAATATAAGATTAGTTATACCCATGGCAAAAGTAATGTATGTAAAATATGCTGCATCAGCAGTCTCATCAGTTATTCAGATATACATAATGTGGAACGTACTATTGGCTGCTAACCTAATGCTATAAAGAACATTGCCATAAAAACTACAGTTAAAACAAGACGATTCTGCAGCATCCAACAAAGATGCAATTGTGATGTAGGCGACTTGGTAGAATCGATATATACCACAACGCCAAGGATTTTACATCTTTGATGTAACTGGCACTGTAATAATATTAAGGTTGTCCATAGAGGGCACAGCTATCACACATCGTAATTCACTGTTTTTATCCAAAATAGAAATAAGTTATAGACACAACTATTATCTGTTAATCAGATATTTAAATGAATCAATTTTATGTTATTAGTGTATTTCCTACTTTTATATTTTGACGATGGCGTCATATTATGAACGCTGATTGGCAGTTATGAAGTAGTGTGACAGGAAGTAGGCGGAGCCTCTGCATATTTAAGCTCGTGCTCAGCACTCATAGCCATCAGTTGACTGCACAGCAGCAAGGAGAGCTCCACCTACCAACCCAAGGGACCAATGGGTATAACTAATTTTATTTTATTTTGTTAAAAATTTTGACATCATTAGACTTTTTCATTCATTTAAAAATTGGTATCTAGTATTTCTTAAAATTTATTCACAGGTCTGATGATGGTTTTATAGAAAAAACCGAAACCGGTTACTCATTAAAACAGACATAACGTGATCAAGACTGAACTTTAATCTAAATATAACAATTTATTGATCACTGCATTCCAAAAATGTTTACCAAAATTGTGCACTGTTTTAGTGAATTTTAACATTTTGTATTGATTGCTAGTTCCACTCCATTGATAGAATGCGTTCTTTTGAAGAGCTATGTGGCAACTTAATTTTTAAACACAGGTATGATAATTCCTCATTGCAGGTGGTAAAATATTTTCGTGACTATTGTTATTAACAGTTCCTTCAGACACTGCACTGATAGACACCATGACTCATTTTCCTTGGGACAAAAATAATGCATTGGGTTAGAATCAGTGGAGCATTTGTTACCACATAGCCATTTTAATAACAGAATCAGAATTTTCTCTAACTGCATTCCTATAATATTAGATTATTATATTTATACACAATGTGAAAGGCAAACAATTATTCAACACTTAGATCCACTGTGTTATTATGATTCCCAAAGTCCAATCTGCGTGTCTTATTTATTAATTTGGTTTCTACCACTAGATGCTGTGATCTTCAACTAGCAATGGGTTGGCACTTGCTTGGCTTCACAGTATTCAGTGTGTGACCAGTGGCATAATGTGTTGTTCTATTTGACACACGCCAATATGTTTTAGTAAGTTGATGGTGCCCAAAGATTGTGTGTCTTTTAATTCTGTGTTTCTCCTGAGAATTTTGACAATGGTAGGTTTCTTTTCTTTTATACTCTACTGACACCACAAGCTGTGTTTTAATTTACATTATGTTCATTCTACAATTTTTTGTGCTCATAGATTTTATCCTATCATATGTGGGTTGTCATGTGGTGTCTGGGCTGGTCTTTTGACTGTGTTTTGGAGATGTATTAGTGATTTTGCACAGTTCGGATCGGATGCTTGTCTGTCATTTCATCCAAAGTGATATGTTTCTACAAGCACTTGTACCTTGGAATTCATGGCACATGGAGTATTAGTTTTGTCAGTACATTGTTTTACTATCTACTTTGATGTGTACACTGTGTTGACTCCTACTGCTTTTACATACAAGGTTTTACTCTATATGCATATATGACCTGAAGATATACCTCCAGAGTACGAAGCCGGTCGTCATACAGTGAAAACACAACAAGCAACAAATGCGGATTTGGACTTTCACTCAGTTTTATACAGACTATTTTACCATCTCTGATTTAAATTGTTTGATTGTCCTTCAAATTACGTACAAGTTTTTTTAGCAGTGGTTGCCCAGTGTATAAATGTCATTTACTGTATTTATGGCAGCATCTGTCAATCTCTTTTCACCACATAGAGGTTTTCAGATGGAAGGCTTGTCACCATTGTATTCTAACTTCATTTTTCTCAACTGTGGACCCATCCTCTTTTGGATATGGTTGATACATTCTAGTTTAGCGATAGGATTATTAGGTCCATAAGGCTTTAATTCTGTAAAAGCCTTGAAGGATTTGGTGTCACCATCACCAATGTAATTAATATATTGCAACCACGTTCATACAAAAATTTTCTTTGTTCCTTCTATTTCCAAAGCACCTGTTGTACCCTTACTGATAACAGAAAATTTTGGTTCACGACATTCCATACATTCTGCATAAGCCACAGTATTTTAATTATCTTATCTTTTCACCCTTTGCAACCCTTCCAATAAGAAGTGAGCATTTTGGTATCCATAACTTTTGCAGATTTCCTTCCTATTACGGTAACCTCATGTAAAGACGAATGTATCTCGTAAACCATGTACCACCATATTAAACTGATATCTTTATGCTATTGCTGAGTCTAATTTCTTCTATTGCAACATTACTGGTGCATAAAATCTTCACATTCTTTGGAGCAATACTGGTTTTACTGTTGATGAGGTTATATGTAGTTTTCTCAGGCCTGCCCTAAACATCTCATTCCATACACTGCTCTTCTATTAACAATGCAGACATTTCTCGATTTCCATTACATAAGGCAGTTATAAAATGAGCCTACTCTGTTAAACAACCTAAGCCTTATACAATGCCTATATTAAAATTTATATATTTCCACAACATATGCAGTGGAGACCTCTTTTAATTCCAGCAAACATTACATTTATATCCACAACAATATTGCCTATAGCACCAGTAATGTCTGAAGTATGTTTGCTAGCACTGTTATTGAATGTATATTCTTATACTGATTCCCATGAAAAAAAGATCAATATGTTATCTTATAGGACACTTTTATCTATCTCAGATCAGTCATAAAATGCTTAGAGTAAAGGAAATACATGACCTGTTTAAAAGCCATAAACAAATGTTTGCAATTTAATTCATGAAAGATGGCTGCAAGTAGGAGAAATTTAGTTTCAAAACTGTATACAACAATATGAGAAATTTTGTGAAACACAAAATTAGACTCAATGAAAATTAAAAGTTACTCCCAGGAGCATGGCTCTCAATGGACAGATCAGAGAGCACTGCTTTATTATTTAATCGATAACTCAAGACCTATTACAGACGTTGCAACCATTTTTTCATCAAAATGTTCCTAAACATTTGGAGCATATGAAAAAAATGATTTCGAAAAATCGGCTTTTTGAAGATCTTAAGCTTTATCTGCCCCCTTAGATTATGAAATAATACATTACAAGTAGTATAGTTGTGTTGTTAGGGCAGCAAAGTAACTGATGATGGCTGAAGTAGAAAGGGTATAAAACACAGACTGGCTCTGGCAAGGTAAATATTTCTGAAAAAGAGAAACTTGTTAATATCAAACATCAATTTAGATATTAGGATTTCTCTACTGAAGGTATCTGAAGAGTAGCGTACTACACAAGAGAAATGTGGATGACAAGCATTTCAAACAAGAAGAGAATAGAAGCATTTTAAATGTGGTGCTACACAAGAATGCTAAAGATTTGGTGGGTAGATAGAGCAACTAATGAGGTGTTACTGAATCAAATGGGGGGGAGCGATAAAATTGTGGTACAACCTCACTAAAAGGAGTTGATTGATAGGACACATTCTGGAACATCAAGGAATATTTAATTTGGTAATGGAGGAAGTGTGGGGTAATCTGTAGAAGGGGACCTAGGCATGAACAGTCAGAAGGTTCAAATAGAAGCATGCTGCAGAAGTTACACATAGATTAAGAAGCTTCTACAGAATACACTAGTGTGGAGAACTCATCAAGTTGAGTCTTCAGACTGAAGACCACAATGCTGGCCAATTTTGATTGCAGAGTACCAATCATACAAGGGTAAGGCATCCAAACAAAATAAAAGGAATGGTTTTTGACCAATGGTAACTGCCTGGTGTATGGCTGTCATATAATTTCTATTCATGGTCTTGTATAATCTATTCCACTTGAAAATGACTCTGTTGCTGAAATTGACCAGTATCAGTTTTAATTACTATTACTAGAAAATACATAGTTCGTAGAAATATGACAGCCATCAAGAGATGTCAAATGATTGTGGATCCTAATTGTTTGTGAATGTAATGTAATCGAAGTTTGTTTCAGCTTCATGCATCCTTCTTGATGTTGCACCTTTAAAAAACAATGGCAAGGATATTTTGCTGATGGTGAATGGTGCACTTCTATGACTATGATGGAAACATATTTTTAAAATAGCAAGAAACAGTCAAATATCTGGCAAAAATTTATTTACTTATTTGACAACCTATTTTTAGATTTCCACACTCCTCAAAAAATGATACACATCTACATTATCTTTATGCTATTCCTAAATGCAGAGCACTTTACAAAATGCTAAGAGACGTGAATGTGAACCTCATTCAGTGTAGGAGATTTTCCAACTTCACTTATTTTCTGTCAAACTGTTGGGCACATTGCTTTGCACATAATTCAGATGAAACAGATACAATTTAATCTGATTGAAACATGGCAACATTACCTAGGGATAGACATAGGAATCACGTATTTGTTCAACTAAGAGGAAGACACAGCAAACAAAAGGGGCCTATAAGGTTTTAAAGAAAAGGTAAAAAGGAGACATTTACTGGGAAACAAGGGAAGCAATAACTAATAGTGATTAGCAAGATAGTTGTACTGAAATCAAGAGAGATAAAGTTGAAATAAAGAAAGTTGGTGATAAACAAACAATCACCACCTGGACAGGCTGTGTCATCTTCAGCCCATAGTCATCACAGGATGCATATACAGAGAACCACGTGGTCAGCACGCCGCTCTCTTGGCTGTTGTCAATTTTCGGACTGGTATCGCTACTTCTCAATCAAGTAGCTCCTCAACTGGCTTCATGAGGACTGAGTGCACCCCGCTTGCCAACAGCATTCGGAAGTGCAGATGGTGACCCATCCAAGCATTAGCTCAGCCCAACAGTGTTTAACATTGGTGATTCGACGGGAACAGGTGTTACCACTGTAGCAAGGCCATTGGCAAGGTAGTGATAGGTGAAAGAAAAATGAAACCTAGAAAGCCATTTCAGAATAAATAATTAAGCTAGTACAGAAAACCAACAAAATCATAAAAGGGGACCCTATTTAAGAGTGCAAATGAATTGAAGTTCAAATTGCTACATAATCCAGCTGACAAAAAAAAAAGTTACATTAACTATCATTGGGATAACTGCAGTTCAGCAAGTGGGAAATGAACACAAAGCCTGTACAAAAGATAGTTATTTTCAATAAAAACCACAGATAAATTCTGTAATAATTAGATCAAGATGAAAAATAAATATGGATAACAATGAAATGGCTACTTGATGGTAAAACCACATAGAAGACCTCTATTGTGTCAAAATTTAAAATAAGCAATAAGATAAGGAATGAGATTAAAATCCATAGAAGAAGAAGGCTGGTGCCCTGATGTCATAAAAAGTAGTACCAGTATGTGCTTCAAACACTTACAGATACAAAAGCAAGCACGTATTGATGGTAACCCTGAAAAATTGTAGGAAAAGAATTTAAGGAAAAACAGCTTAGCATAATTAATAGACGTTTCCACGAATGAAACACCAAAGCTCTCACTCTAGTTTCTGTATCTATCAATGACTCAACACCGCAACTATCTGACAAGTTGTTAGCTCTACTTCTTAAATTAATGATGAATAATACTGCAATACACATCAGAGGCTGTTACTGAGGTAGATGATTTTGTGTGACATGTCCACAAGGTTTCTTCTTAAATTAGGTAACTCTTCATTCAGTCTAGGTAATGATATCTGGTTACAATCTACAATTGATGGTGGTGAGATATTTGGGGAGAACTCAAGCATGAATCGAAAGGATATGCTAATGAGAAATACATGTGGTGTGATTGTCATAGCAGACTAGAAACTCAAATCCAACAAGATAGAAATTTAACCTTTGTGCAACATTGTTTGAGCAAGACACAATATCAGTGGTACCCATAAACTTAAATTGGATAATTCTACTGAACACCAGACTCACCCCGTGATGTAACTGAACACAGAAAACCTAAATTCACTAGCACATGAACTTTCCAATCATCATTGCAGGAGATTTTAATCACCCAACAACCAAATGAGAAAATCACAGCTTTGTAAGTGGTGGTCATAACACGTTTTGCCATATATTACTTTTTCTTCTTCTCTAAAAACTACCTAGACCAGATATTTCGGAAGCCCACTCGTGATGGAAGTATCTGCATCTACCAGCAGCAAATAGAGCTGATCCCCTTGAGGATGTTCACACTGATATTAGCGACCATAAGGTCCAAAATACAAAAGGAAATCAAAAGAAGTAAAAGAATTCATATTTTGTCAGCAAACTAAATAGGGCTGTATATAAAGAAACTTGTAAGGCAACAGAGACTACAAGACTACTGTACAGTACGTATAAAACAAAATGTAGGGCTATAAAGTGAGTTTCACTGTCAAGAGGGCAATGCATGAACCCTTCAATGACTATTGTTGCACAATATTATCAAAAGATTTCTCACAAAATTCAGAAATTCTGTAGTATGTAAAGGCTGCTAGTGATATCATAGTTAGTATCCAGACATTCATGGACAAGACAGGCACTGAAATTGTGGGTAGCAAAGCAAAAGCAGAAATGCTGAACTCAGTTTTCAAACATTCCTTTAGAAAGGAAAATCCAGGAACATGCCCCCAACCAATTTGATTCTCTCACCAGTGAAAAACAGCTCCAGAGAACGATGGAGTCCATACTGAATGTGCAGTTAACTCCTTTTTTTTAAAACCACAATCTACCATAGATTCCTCCAGAAAAAACTGTGCCCAGTAGATGGAAGAAATTACGTAACATCTACGTACAAGAAGGGTATCAGAAATGATTCATGGAATTACCGTGCACTGTCCTTGACATCCGTTTGTTGTACAATCTTATAAAATATTATGAGCTCAAACGTAATGATATGTCTCGTGCATGGCAACAAGAAGTGTGTGGGACCTGTACAAGATAGAACCCACAGGGTATATTGAATGTAACAGAGAATGACAGTATGAATGGCCACAAGTTTTTCTGACCCATGAGAGTGAAGATAGATGCATACTATCCCAAGAAGCCTTCTTATTAATTTTAAAGAAACAGCTTTAAATAAAATATTTAGGGATATATTACAGTGCCATCGTATCAGTCCCACAGGAATCGTGGGGACCAAGACTAGAATAATCAGACTAAAATAATCACAGTGGGCACTAACAATTATGTGATCCATTCGTAAATGAAACTGGAAGAAGCCCTAGACACTGAGAAGTAAATTCCGTCGTACACTTAACAGAGGTTTGCAGATTATGGATGTAGGTGAAGATTAATGTTGATTCAATGAATGGTACATTAGGACACTGCTATCCTGCTCATTCCTATTTTACTTCAATATCTGATGATGTAGTGGAGGAGGACAGATATGTAAAATTGAGACTTGGTTGCATTTGGCTGGCAAGAAGATCCGTAGGACTGAAGACCTATATGTGCAATACTTTTTTTTTTTTTTGTGTGCAGGTGCTACAATGCCATCGCACTACACGGTTTGTGTGAATACTCTGTGGGCCAAGGGTGGCTCGATAACACCCCGTGAACAGAACACCGTGAGTGGAAAACGAACTTGCTGTATGAGTCTATCTACTGGAAGCAGAGTGTCCCAACCCACCTACAGATGGGCACAGGAGTGACTCAGCACACAGCTGGTGCGGTCGGGTAACAGATACGCACTTGGCAACAACACGTGACACGAAACACAAGGCGAGGTCCTCATTGGGTGAACTCCATGTAAGCACTGGCCCACCTGGCCTATTGTTGCCTGTAATGGAACGCCTACCCCAGTGGGTCTGCCCATACTACGCATCACATGCACCCGTCAATGCACGTTTCCACAGTATCCCGTTGTGCTACCCATGCCAGTTTGTTTGTCTCCACTGTGATGTGTGATTTCTAGCATTTACTGGAATAGCCAAAGGTACTTGTGTACATCCATGTCCTGAACATGCTGTCTAAAACACTAAAACAGAAATGAAAACGAAAGCACATTGGCTTATGTAGGGACTAAAGGACTAAACCACAAAGTCATCAGTATCCCATTCATAAAATTAATCCATGGAGAATGATATTGCTAAAGGTTTCATCATCTCAACTGGAAACAAATTATGTCATCCATCCATATAAAACAATGATCTGCTAAATAATATCCTCCAGAACAGGTGATACAGAAAAATGTAATGTACCCCATTGTCAGGGCTTTGCAGGTCGTCCAGGCTGGCAGCTTGGCGAGAAAGCTGGAAATCGACACGGGGAGCAAGGCCTGCACCAGACACAACAAGCCATTCAACATCAGGTTCAGCAGGAAGGAGGCCAGCCTCTGTAAAATAGGAGAATTCAGAAGTCAGTGGCTGAGATAGGCAGCAATTGCAGGATGAGCGTGTGGAGTGCACACAGGCAACAGGACACACTTGGTAGCACACCTGTTGGATCTCCAGCCTGGAATCAGTACACTCAGTAAGGAAGTGCGAAGTAGTTGCAAAAGCAGAGAGGAGGTTAAGTCAATGATTGAATATAGGCAGAGTGTAAGTAAATTAAAGGCAGGTCATGTAGTGTGTGACTGACTATGGACAGAATATGGAGGAGGGTAGACAGAACAGTATACAAGCTGGTGCGAACAAGCTGCTGATGGGAAAGGAAGTTAAGCAACAGGAGCAGAAAAAAGAGAGCTAAGGCTGAGCTGGACTACTAAGAGTCCAGACCACATCTCTGCTACAAAATATCAAAGGCCTGCCCTCACATGAAGGCTTGCAGCAATATGATGGGCAATGCATAATTGACAAAGAGAGAACACCAGTGGAAAGGGGTGAATTACAAATAAAGTATTGTTTGAATTGTAATACGCTACCAAGTGTCCAAGTAATGTAGCAAACTACAATTAGTCTGGTGTGATTCAGTCTAAGTACATTTATTGACTGGGACAGCAAATATGGGGAAAAAAGTAAGTGCTCCCAGCAGCTGCTGCCTGCGTAAGACTGGGATCACAAAGTGCTGTACTTACAGCCACATCAAACAGAGCAGAATGACTCAACAGTCATACACTGCACGAAACCCTAATTTGTATTATCATCAATCACACCAGCTTAGAGCCATCTCTTTTGAAAAGGCACATAAAATTACAATGTTAATAACAATATGTTTATAATGTGAATGAAAATTACTTTTCTGGTTACCACAAAATGTGTTGGGACTGCCTCCATCTTTACATTGTAAAAGCACAACAAAACACTCTATATGTGAAACATAACAATGCTTCTCAAATATCTTCTGACTTGGTTGAAGATATTGCTAGTCTGTATTAGTCAACATGAATAGTCAAAAGAGGCTTGTAATTTACAGGTTAAAGGATTTTTGTAATGTTATTAAGCACTGACAAAAATACATCAAGTTTGATTCTTTATATTTGTAGTGTTGAATACTACTACTACTGCTAATACTAATAATAATATAATAATAATTTATTGTCAGTAGACCATCACAGCAATGGATAAAATGACACACATAACACAAATTTATAATTTAAAAGAAACAACAGACTTGTTGATAAATTCACGATTTTTTGTTCACAAAACTCTTGTACAGCATGTCAGCTGAAGAACCTGTACTTATCCTAATAACTTTCTTTTGCAGTATTAAAATGTCATGCTCACAACCAGAGTTTTCCCATAAAATAATACCAATGTTGTTATGCTTTGGAAGAGTGAACAACAGGATGATCTAACACATATTTCAGGTACACAATCCATTAATCACCTTAACAAATAAGATACTCTTGACAACTTGCCACTAGCAAATTGCACATGCTGGACACCAAAATAATTTATCATCTAAATATAACCTGTAAAACTTAATGTAACTTGGATGATCTGACGAGGGAAAGGGTGTGGGGGCGGGGTGGGGGGGTGGGGGGGGGGGCCCAAACACTCGGATTTTCTCAGTTAAAAACACACTTTCTGCATGACATACTTTCCCTCGGAGCTGTAAAAATATAAATCCTTTGAACGGTAAAGCTTTTGTACACCAGTGTCGAACTTATCAGCACTTCAGAAAACAAAACTCGGCCCCGGGGGAGGGGAGTTTTGGAAAGATCTTTGATTTGCAGCAAAATTTACGCTGCGATTAACGTATTATGAAACTATAAATTTGAATTCCACCAAACACAGCACGTTAGTCTCTGAAGCACTGAAATCGAGATTGCAATGTGCTTTTGTCAGTCAATCATATCTCATGTCATGTGTTCTCAACAGCCAAGGACAGCATTCAGGGCAGAGGACACATGATGTAGTCAGCCAATAGCAATATCACTTTTAAGTTACGTGAACAAACAAATGGGAAAAGTTAATGGTTTAAATTAATGAACATAGTGCAGCTGCAAGAAAAGCTGAGCTTTCACATATACACTGAAAAGCCAAAGAAACTGGTACACCTGCGTATTATCGTATAGGGACCCCGTGAGCAAGGAGATGTGCTGCAACATGACATGGCATGGACTCAACTAATGTCTGAAGTAGTGCTGGAGGGAATTGACACCATGAATCCTGCAGGGTGTTCATGAATCCGTATGAGTACAAGGGGGTGGAGCTCTCTTCTGAACAGCACTTTGCAAGGCATCCTAGATATGCTCAATAATGTTCACATCTGGGGTGTTTGGTGGCCAGCATAAGTGTTTAAACTCAAGAGTGTTCCTGGAGCCACTCTGTAGCAATTCTGGATGTGTGGGGTGTCACATTGTCCTACTGGAATTGCGGAATTGCCCAAGCCTGTCAGAGTGCGCAATGGACATGAATGAATGCAGGTGATCAGACAGGATGCTTACATCCGTGTCACCTGTCAGAGTCATATCTAGACATATCACAGGTCCCACATCACTCCAACTGCACACACCCCATACCATTACAGATCCTCCATAACCTTGAACAGTCCCTTGCTGACATGCAGTGTCCATGGGTTCATGAAGTTGTATCCATATCCATACATGCCTATCCGCTTGTCATGCTGTCATCAAGGGTACACGAGTGGGCCTTCGTCTCCGAAAGCCCATACTCATGATTTTTTCAGTGAATGATTTGCACACTGACATCTGCTGACGGCCCAGCACTAAAATCTGCAACAATTTGCGGAAGGATTGCATTTCTGTCACGTTAAATGATTCTCTTCAGTTGTCATTGGTCGCATTCTTGAGGATCTTCTTCCGGCTGCAGCGATGTTGGAAATTTGATGATTTACTAGATTCCTGATATTCATGGTACATTAGTGAAATGGTTGTATGGGAAAATCCCCACCTCATCGCTACGTCGGAGATTCTGCGTCCCATCACTCGTGTGCCGACTGTAACACCATGTTCAAACTTACTTAAATCTTGATAACCTGCCATTGTATCAGCAATAACTGATCTAATAACTGCACTAGACACTTGTCTTTTATACGCGTTGCCAACTGCAGCGCCATATTCAGCTTGTTTACATATCTCTGTATTTGAATACGCATGCCTATACAAGTTTCTTTGGCACTTCAGTGTAGTATTGGTCTTGAGGATTAATAAGCTACAAGCTAAGCTAAGCTTTCACATTCGTGTGTTCCGATTCAGAATGAAGCAGCCCCAACCTGATATTAAGCTGTTCAGTGCAGTATTCGGGATGCAAATTTTCTTCGAGTACCACTACTGCACTATCTCATGTTTGGTTCTTTCTTATGGCATAACGTCATATGCATCAGAAGACGAAAATGTGTACTTGAAATTCAGAGAACCTTTTTAACTAGCCAATAGTGCGAAATGAAACATTTCGTTTCTAGTATATTGACTTCCTCTGAGGACAAGATTAACAAAATCAACAATGGAAAATCCAGGATGGAATGTAACAGTATTATGAAAAGGAAAGTTAAGTTGCTATTGACAATACTGAGTCATAGATAGGCACAACAAAAAGACTGTCAAAATACAAGCTTTCAACCAATATGGCCTTTGTCAAAAATAGATGACACACACACACACACACACACACACACACACACACACACACACACAGAGACAGACAAACGCAACTCACACACACATGACAGAAGCCTCTGGCAGTTGAGGCAACACTGCGAGCAACAGCTGCAGTGCACGATGGCAATGGCAACTGGGTGGGCGTAATGAGGCTGTGGCAGGGAGGAGGAGTGATAGCAGGGTGGGGTGTGGGACAGTGAAGTGCTGCTTGGGAGTATGCAAGGACGAGGTGGAGAAACAGTAGGGTAGCTAGATAAAGTTGAGAGGTTAGATGGATGGCAGGGGAGAGGTGGTGGTGGTGGTAGTGGTGGGGGAGGGAAGTGGTGGTGGTGGTGGAGTTTGCAGAAAAGGAGAAAGGTAAAAAGAGAGGGTGCATTGGTGCAATGAGGGCTCCCTGCTGGAATGGGAACAGGGAAGGGGCTGGATGGGTGAGGAAAATGACTAATGAAGATGGAGGGCTGGAGGATTACGGGAGAATAGGATATATTGCACGCTGAGTTCCCACCTGTGCAAACCAGGAAAGCTGGTGATGGTGGCAAGGATCCATATGGCACGGGCTGTGACGCAGCCATTGAAGTGAAGGATGTCATGTTGGGCAGAGTGCTCAGCAACAGGATGGTCCGCTTGTTTCTTGGACACAGACAGCTTGTTGGTTGTCATGCCCACACAGAATGCAGCAGAGTTGTTGGAGCTTAGCTTGTAGATTACATGACTGGTTTCACAGGTAGCCCTGTCTTTGATGGGACCGGTGATGTCTGTGACCGAACTGGAGTAGATGGTCATGGGGGGATGTATGGCACAAGTCTTGCATCTAGGTCTGTTACAGAGATATGAGTCATGAGGTAAGGGGTTGGGACCAGGAGTTGTGCTGGGGTGGACAAGTACATTATGTGGGTTCGGTGGACAGTGGATTAGCACTGTGGGAGGTTTAGGAAGGATGGTGGGCACAAAATTTCTCCTTTCAGGGCATGATGAGACAGGAAAGATAAACCATGGGGGATTTGTTTTTGTACAAGGTTGGGAGGATAATTGCAGTCAGTGAAGGCCTCAGTGAGACCCTTGGTATATTTCAAGAAGGACCGCTTGTCACTGCAGATGCGATGACCATGGGTGCCTAGGCTGTATGGAAGGGACTTCTTGGTTGGAACGTGTGGCAACTGTCGAAATGCACATATTGTACATGTTTAGTAGGTTTGATATGGACACAGGTACTGATGCAGTTATCTTTGAGGTGTAGGTTAGCATGTATGAAAGCGGTTTGTTGGGTTGAGTAGGACCAGGTGAAGCAAATGGGGGATAATCTGTTGAGATTCTGGAGGAATGAGGATAGGGTGTCCCCACCCTTGATCCAGACCACAAAGGTGTCCCAATGAATCTGAACCAGGTGAGGGGGTTTAGAATTCTGCGTGTTTAGGAAGGATTCCTCAAGATGGCCCATCAACAGGTTAGCATAGGATGGTGCCATCCAGGTGCCCCTGATTTGTTTGTGGGTTTGTAGGTAAATGGCTTCCAAGGAGAAGTAATTGTGGGTTAGGATATAGTTGGTTATGGCGACTAGGAAGGATGTTGTTGGTTTGGAATCTGTCGGGCGTTGGGAAAGGTAGTGTTCAACACCGTTAAGACCATGGGCATAGGAGATGTTAGTGTGAAGGGAGGTGGCATCAATACTGATGAGCAGGGCACCTTGTGGTAAAGAGACAGGAGCCTTGGAGAGTCGGTGGAAGAAATGGTTGGTATCTATTACATAGAAGGGTAGGTTCCGGTTAAGAGGCTAAAGGTGTTGGTCTATGAGAGCAGAGATTCTCTCAATGGGTGTACAGTAACTGGCCACAATGGGGTATCCTGCATGGTTGGGTTTATGGACTCAGGGAAGCATGTAGAAGGTAGGAGTATGGGAAGTGGTAGATGTGAGCAGAGAGGTGGACTGCAGGGAGAGGTTCTGGGATGGGCTTACGGTTTTGAGGAGAGACTTGAGATGCTGCTTGATTTCCAGAATGGGTTCACTGTGGCAAAGTTTGTAGGTGTAAGTATCTGAAAGCTGGCAGAGTCCTTCTGCCAGGTAATTTTTGCAGTTCAGAGCAACAGTGGTGGAGTCTTTGTCCACAGATAGGATCATAAGGTCGGGATCAGTTTTTAGATGGTGGGCTGCAGGTCTTTCTGCAGATGTCAAGTTAGTTTGCATGTTGAGGGAGGGGGAATGACGGTGAGGTAAGGTTCGAGGTAAAGAAATTCAGGAAGGTTAACAAGGGGTGATTTGGAGCCAGTGGGGGTGGATCAGGGTTGGATGGAGGAGTGAACTGAGTCAGGCAGGGTTCAACATTGGTCTTGGTTAAGTCTGATTGGTGGGGTTGGTGGCGAAGAAGTGTTTCCGCTACAAAGACCAGGAGAAGGAGAGAAGGTCTTCAACAAGTCCAGCATGACTGAATTTGGGAGTGGGGCAAAAGGTGAGGCCTTTGGAAAGGATTGATATTTCTGTGGGGCTACGGTTTCTGGGGGAATGTTTCAGGACTGTGTTTCACTCCTGTTTGGTTTATAGATTCTGTGTGGTGGTGGAAGGGAGTTTTGGAGGGTGGGGTAAACGTAGTGGGTCTGTGAGAGAGTGTCAGCTATGAGGGGATGTGGGGCAGGTTTGGAGTTTGTTGTAGAGGTGGTGGACAGTGGTACTCCAAAGCGGGAGCAGTTAGCGCGCAGGGTGTTCTTTTGAGGCAGTGTTGTGCATACTGCTCTAGTTCCTGGAAGCATGACACATTCCAAACCAACAACCTCCTCCCTAGTCGCCATAACCAACCATTTCTTAACCCACAATTACTTCTCCTTTGAAGGCATTACCTACAAAGAAATGTGGAGTACGGCTATGGGCACCTGCATGGCACCATCCTATGCTAACCTCTTAATGGGCCATTTAGAGGAATACTTCTTAAAACGCCCAGAATCCTAAACCATCTACAGTGATGAGCAGTCCCTCTTGAAATATACTGAGGGTCAGACTGAGGCCTACACAGACCGTAATTATACTCCCAACCTTGTCCAAAAACAAATTTCCTGTGCCTTAGCTTTCAAATCCCCCACAACCTACCAAAGTCTTAACGTCCACCCATAGAGAAGCATTCCCCTTGCAACTAAGTACTACCCAGGACTGGAGCAACTGAATTACATTCTCCGTGAGGGTTTCGGCTACCTCTCGTCGTGTCCTGAAATGTGACATGTGCTGCCCACCATCCTACCCACAGTGGTATTCTGCTGTCCACTGAACCTATACAATATACTCATCCATCGCTACACAACTCCTGCTCCCAACCCCTTACCTCATGGGTCATATCTTTGTAACAGACGTAGACACAAAACCTGTCCCATACATCCTCCCACCACTACCTACTCCAGTCCAGTCACAAACATCACTGATCCCATCAAAGGCAGGGCTATCTGTGAAACCAGTCATGTAATCTGTGCAGCATTCTATGTGGGCATGACAACCAACAAGCTGTCTGTGCACTTAAATGGCCACCGAGAAACTGTGGCCAATAAACAAGTGGACTACCTCATTGCTGAGGATGCTGACCAACCCGGCATCCTTCATTTCAATAACTGCTTCACAGCCTGTGCCATATGGATCCTTCCTACCAACACCAGCTTTTCCAAACTGCACAGGTCAGAACTCTCCCTGCAATATATCCTACATTCCTGTAACCCTCCTAGCCTCCACCTTCATTAGTCATTACCCTCACCCATCCAGCCCCTTCCCTGTTCCCATTGAAGCACAGAGCTCTCATTCCACCATTTTTACTTATCTCCTTTCCCACAAACTCCCCCCCCCCCCCCCCCCCCAACCTCCAGACTTTACCTAGCTACCCTCCCACCTTTCCACCTCGTCCTTGCGCGTTCCAAAGCAGCACTTCACTGTCCCCCACCCCACCCTCGTCCCCACCCAAGCCCCTTCCTTACCCCCACCCAGCTGCCATTCTCATTGTGCACTGCTGCTGTTGCTCGCAGTGTGGCTTCAGCTGGCAGATGCTGCAGTCGTGTGTGTGTGTGTGTGTGTGTGTGTGTGTGTGTGGGGTCTGTTTTCGACCATGGCCTTATTTGCTGAAAGCTTATATTGTGACAGTCTTTTTGTTATGCCTGTCTGTGACCCATCATCTCCACTATATGGTGGGTAGCAACTTTCCTTTTCATAACAAAGATTATTCAGAGCCAATTTTATATAGTAAACTGACAGAAGTAACTTTGTTGTTCGGCAAGCCAATTAATGCTCGACTGCCAAAAATGTGGAATTAAAAGAAAATCAGGAAGCTGAAACAAAAGTAGGAATGAAGCGCTTTGATGCTGAAAATAATAATAATAAGAAGAAGAAGAAACTGCAAAGCACAATCTCCATTCTAGTGGAATCTGGCATCTACAAGATACCGAAATTTTTTGAGCCTGGGGATGTTAATCTACATATATTTCATGATTAAATATGTGTGACGCATTGAAAGTAAATTAACAGTCACATGATGACTAAGAAATTCCCTTACTTATTTCTCAGTTTCATGCTAATAATTACAAGCTTAGGCATTTCCTACAGTGAAAAGAGGTATACAACAATCAAATAATAGATTAAAATTATTCCACATTATAAGCTAAAAATTTGATGCAATTGAAATACTTTGTTTAGGAATGAGGAATAAATAATTCCATAAGTATATAGTTACTAGCTAACAAAATTTTATTGCCAGCCTTATCGCTGCAGTTTGCCAAGCAGAAAATTTAAAATCTCAATGTGACCCCCCGCCCCTGCTGAAATTTGCACACAAAACATTGCCATTATATTGTGTTTCTTGTATCTCTGTTGTTTATATACTCTTTTTACCCACAGGCGCTTTTGCATTTCCTTTTTCTGTCCCCTTTTCATAACAATAAACGTAACATAAGCTCCCAAGCACAGAAGGGGATGCATAACAGACTGCTTGCACAATGAGGCAACATGTGGGCAACAAGAACGCCCATGCATACATGCACTTCTTCCACAAATTTTTGTGCGTGCCCTTTTATTCCTGTGTGTCTGCGATTTGTAAGGGGTCCGTAGGCCATTACTATAAGTTTTGCGACAGCACAGGTCGACAGGACAAACAATCGATAGTGTGCGTCGGGTGGCGAGAGCGAGTGTTGAGATAGTAGAGTGGGACCCAGGCTGCGGGCCGGGCCGCGGGGCGGCCGGTGGCCGTAATGCAAGGCCGTACTGACAAAGGGGGTGGCCATCGCCGCGGTTTAACCCCTTTTGTGTTAAAAATATACGGGAAAGTGAAAAAGTATAATTACTAGTGTGATTCAGTGACATTTTTGTGCCGATATTGTAATTACGCGTCTACCGCGCCGGCATCATTTGGATTGCAGTGTTGGATTGTAGTGGTGAATTACAATGATTGAAATTGCGTGTGACGATAATGAATAACAAAAGGGCCTGTGCTGAGATTAGCCGTTATTAATTCTGTACGACGAAGGCAGTGGCTGTCTCCTTACTTTGTGTTTTTGGTGATAAATATAGGTTGTTGATTAATGAAGCTGTGTTGTTGTTCTTCTTGGAACCAGACATATCATTATTACAGCATTTGAGAAGGACAAAATGGAATGTAACAACTCCGTAGCAGTCCAATCCGATTGCCAGCCCCATTAGGTACACGGTCACATTAATTATTATCTATTTGGGCTGCTATCAGATCCCGATCAAGCGGGATAAGTCAGCAGATTAAACCGGAGTGTTACACCCTTGGCTTACCGTGAAAGGACAAGTGCAATTTTCGGACGAATCGCAAAGAACAATAGGTAATTTTATCTTATTTGACGCGAAGAAAATATTTTCCAATGTTGAATCGGGACAGAGCATAAACTTTAAAATCGCGACAAGAAACAGTGCATTTTGAACAATACGAAGTAATAGCACCTTACGATTGTGACTAAACTTTTTTCTTGCCATATTAGATGGAAATAATAGTGTCAACAAACTGTGTTATAATGTGCAAATGCGTAAATCCGCACGAAAAACTGTGAAAAGTGAACACTAAAGAAAGACACGTGTGAACATTATCACGACAAACGGGCCAAGAATTCGTCACGAAAGCTTTTAAAGAAGTGTTTAGTGGTAATATTTTGACTGAAATTGCCTTTTGAATAGTGAAAATCGGGCACCTTCATGTGGACCCATAAACTGCTATGCAGGCGACAATTTATGTAGCAACGCAATTGTTGAGTGACGTCACGCAGACCCTTGTAGCAGCTGCGCCAAAGAGCTTCGATCTGCGAGGTGATTTCACACATCATCCCAACTACCTGTGCAAGGAGTAGTTCAAGCACAGACGCACTACACTGAGCGCCGTCCCGACATCTAGCAGCCGAACTACAAACTACGCCCGCCTGCAGTGCCACGGATGGGCCGGCTGAGAACTACGACGTCCCACCACAGCGAGACCTCACACGGTTCCGGCGGCAGTACAGCGCCACGCCCACTTCAAACGTCAAAACATTGCGACTCGTGGTAACGTCGGTTGGTGAGTGGAGACGACTGGTTGACATAACATTAAATTGCAATGTGCAGTTTTCGCGGTAAATAAACGTTTGTAAACTGAATTGCGTGTTAGGAAAAGTGCCCAATTGCAGTAATTTCCGAAAAGTTTGCGAAAAATACTCTGAAATTGAGCATACTTATTTATGCATACTGCGCTGTCTAAATGGTAATTATACAGATATGCTTATTGTTTTGAGGGATTTTACATTTATAGATTTTATGAGTGGTATGATTTATCTTATTTAAAACATTTTACATAAACTGTGTAGGTGAAAATTAATATGTGAAGTGATTAAGTAGTTAAGGTGTAGGGAGCTAGGAACTCTTTTGCTGGTATACCAAGTGGCAACTGGTACACTCCCAGCTGGGTGAGACTTTATTTCTAATTTCAAGTGTCACTCCTCTACCATCTTTCTCTATCCTTAGGTTAAGAAAGTTAGTGAGTAGTAGTTAGGATTGGTAGTGGTCATCCAAGTAATTCAGTCAGGAACCATGTAGTAAATTTATAGTTGACTTAAAATAAGGATAAGTAGTTACTGTTGATGTAGTGTGTGAGGTGTCAAAGAATCAATAAGTTGAAAGCTCAGTTTAGTGTGAGTACATTACAAAGTGAATAGTGTCAGAAGTAATAAAATGAGAACCAGATAAAAAAGCTAATGTATACAAAATGTCGTGGGAAGCTAATTGGTCAAACAAGATTTTGTGTAATCTTATAGAGTTGTTTTATGAGATATGAAAAGGTCAAACAGTTGTAAGAAAATTGAAGTAATGTATCAGCTTGTAAGTAGATGAACATATAAAGAAACAAATACACAAGGAGATAGTTGTTCGAATAAATGATGTGAAATAATGATGAACAGAGAGGCTAAGGAGCCTGAAGTAGTATTTTTATGTGGTTATTGCAGCGAATATGGAGAGTTGATGTAGGTTGAAGATATATATGCAGTTGAAGTTGCTGTTAAGTTGAGGGAGTTATGTCGTAATGATGTGTATTGAGTAAGAGATATTTGAAGTATTGAAGTATATGGAGGATTGATATAGGTTGAAGATATATATGTATTTGCAGTGAAGTTGGTGTTAAGTTATGTGTAATGAAGAGTATGGAGTATGAGATGTTTGAAATATTGAAGTATGTCATTTAGCACATGAGCAACATCTGTTTGCAAGTTATTTGTAGATATACATGTTTATCTGAAGTATGCTGATAAAACAAGGTGTAACTAATGAATAATTAGTAATTCATGTATCCAATTAGCTATCAGAGTCAATTATGGTTATACGTAGGTCAAGCTTTAGAAGCAGAATTCTGGCACTGAGTAATGAATGACAAATATCCATATAGTGGATTTGAATTAATGTGAATATAACAGGAAATATTGTACCTCTCATCTAAGCTTTCTTGATAACAATTCACATATGGAAGTGATGTTTGGCAAAATGAAATGATCAGTAGTTTAAAATTTTTCATTGGGTGACCACATTAGTTGTAGTGTTGCAAATAATTATGTAAGACATGCTTAGCGGTACAATGTAGCATTTAAATTTATGGAATCTGTAATGAACAAGTTGTGAATTTCTTCCTTAACTTTTATAAGTGTTGGCCAAGTGAGTTATAAATTAGAGTGATAGTAGTATGGACGGCACAAACCCCGCTGAAAGGACGGCATACCAAAGGGGTAGCTGGCATTCAATGTATAAATGTCATATTTTGTCTCAATTTCAATTTGCTTGTGTTAAAGATTTAAATAAGTTGTGATTTTTTTCTTCCTTAACTTTTATATGCGTTGGGAAGGGAGTTATAAGTTAGTGTGGTAGTGGTATGGACGGCACGAACCCCGCTGAAAGGACGGCATACCAAAGTGTCTTTGCTGTAGCAATAAGTTGTGAATTTCTTCCTTAACTTTTATAAGTGTTGGCCAAGTGAATTATGAATTAGAGTGATAGTAGTATGGACGGCAGATCGGCAGGCCCAATCCATTACAAATACCCGCAGTAACGGTCCGTGGTTTTGGCCCCCCGTCACAGAAATCCAATCACGTGGCAATTTATTTACAAGCCACAGACAGCATGTTGATGAAATGAGACCATGGTGATCAATCCATGCAACAGACAAGTTGTTCATATAGTTGAGATGCTGAGTCGCAGGTAGGCACAACAAAAAGACTATCACAAATAAAGCTTTCAGCCAATAAGGCCTTTGTCAAAATAGACGACACACACAAACACACACACACACACACACACACACACACACACACACACACACACAAATGCTACTCACACAGATGGCTGCCGTCCCAGGCAACTGAAACCGCAGTTTGATTTCAGTCACAATGCAGTTTCAGTTGCCCGAGACTGCAGTCGTGTGTCTGAGTTGCACATGCGCGTGTCATCTGTTTATGATGAAGGCCTTACTGGCCAAAAGCTTTATTAGTGACAGTCTTTTTGTTATGCTTATCTGCTATTCAGCATCTCCGCTATTATGGTGAGTAGCAACTTTCCTTTTCATAATATTGTTACATTCCATCCTTGATTTTCCACTGTTAGATAAGTAGTTCAAATATTATGAGAATCAATAATAATGAGAATAGGTAGCAACTCACTGTAAAGATGATTGTTGAGCTGCAGACGGCCACACAGAAAAGGCAATAACACTCTAGAACTAAATTTTCAACCATATCTTTTGTCAGAAAACAAGAGCTCACACACACATTCACAAAATCATTCAGACAACTCATGCACACATGTCCGTTGTTTCTGGTCTCTGCGTCTACAGTCTCTGAGAATCAGACCCAAACAAACCACTCCTCATGCCTCCCTGCCTCTAGTCGGCAGCTGCTAGGCTAACAATAAGAAGTGGTGGCAGCACTGACTGCAAGCTGAGTGGAGTGGTAGTTAGGGGAGAAGCGGTGGTAATGAAAGGAGTAGGGAAGCAGCGAACATGCTCAGATGCACCCAGCTAGTGACGATACGTGACACATCAGTAAACAAACTTATTTCATCTAATGAGATGAATACGAGATTTTCTCAGTGTTTTTTTCGAATTTTCCTGATATTTCCCTGACATGTTTGAAATTCCCTGATTTCCAGAACCTGTGGCAACCTTGATAATATATCAATAAATAATCAATTTTTTAGGGATCCATCAAAATGGTTAATACTATTTTCATGGGGCCTTTTTATAAATCTATCTCTGTCTGTCTGTGTGAATATGCTCACATTTGGAATGTTTAAAATAGTATTTTACATCTTGTGTTAAAAACACATTTTGAAAGTGCACTTTACTCTTGAGTATGCAGAACAAAGGACTCTTTAAGGTGCAGAATACACTTTTTGCCATTTCTGGTCAACGGAACTGGGTTGCACCTGTTCAAGAAATTTTCAAGATGCAAGCTTTGTTGTATCTTTGCACAGTAGCCACTCAAACTGTCTTAACCAGCCATTATTAAATTTCCTTTTAGTTGGGAATGGTGGTGTGGCACTAACACCTTTTCTTTTAGCAGAGCAGGAAGTTCATATAAGCTGAACACTTTTGCTACTTTGATACAATATGATGTGATATTGCAGTGCCTGTGTTATTCTGTATTACAATGCAAAGTTCCTCCGAAGAAACAGGCTGTGACTGGAGCCATTATGAAATGTATTCACATTTATTTATCTGCTGACATCGGACAAGCAACTTTCATGTAAAATGTGTTGCCTGATGGGTATATACGTAATGGATGTACAAGTACAGGTCGCATGCAAATGGCTGATGACCCATGGAAGTTAGGGTATGGCCGAGAATCGCAGAGCCTAACGGTAAGGTAACTGCTTGCGATGCGCGGGAAATTCAGGTTCGAGTCTGGCATTTTCATTTTTGTCATTCCATTATGCAACTGATGGTTGTTCATTTTAACAATTGCGAATACATTTCATGTATGCCACTTCTACTGGCTGTTTCTGTCTCACAAGTTGCAATTTGTTTTTCCTGCACATGGGGAACATTCACATTATCTTTCACATCTCTGTCACTAGCTGCACACGTTTAATAGGATTTATTATGCTTAAAAAACGACTGAATGTCTGTCTGCCTCTTTTCCATGGAATAACTAATAATTTACAAAATTGGAAGTATTACATGTTAAGTTACATTTGAATACCAGAGGATGCTGCCTTATCAACAAAGCACTACCATACCACTTTTTTTAGTGGGTGGTGCTGCTCTCGTTTCACGAACCAGGACTTTCTTATTGTTGCCAACACCTAGCATGGCGTATTTACACTACTATAGTATGTGAGCTGTAAACGAGTTTAGGTTGTCTGTACAATTCTGAATCTAGCCCTAGTGTTTTCACAATAAAATAAAATTTACAAGTAAGCCCGGGTCACCAGCTGCCAATATTCGGTTGCCAATGGTGAGGTGTCACTATAACATACGCCAGACCAGCCTCTGTCAGCAAGGGACTTAGGTGCCCCTGTTACTGATATCTTGTAAATTCTACTCTCTTAGAAGATTTTTCAGTTCAGTGACGCTACATTTATGTGTTGTTATATCAAAATCTGTATTCAGATCACCACCTATTAAAATGTCACAATGCATAATTTTTTGCTCTGACATAGAAGGTCCTGATGAGAAAAATCCAAAACTACTACTATTTCACAGGTATTATATAAAATTACAAAATAAAAATGTATTACAATCAGAGTCGTTTAAAAGTTCCCGTTTTGAATGAATGGTGCACTGCCCAGCAGTGTTGTTTACACCACTCTCAAATGATATATTTGTTACTGAGATGAGATACTGGACCCAATGTGTGTGGATCTTTGCAGGGTAGATAGTTCGTCTTCACGTATCCTGAAATTACTGAGATAAAGAGATACTTGATCAAATGTGTACAGCACATTGGAGAATACAAAGTGTGGAGGAAGCACTGTGTACATCCAGGTATCCTGAAATTTATTTACTAGTGATCACCACAACAAAATCACTTCCTAACCAGAGAACCCTTTGATAGCACTGGAAAGAGTTTACATTGCTAGCATGTAGCTTTTGATGCAGTGAGATACGGAAAACCAAGAATACTATGAAATTGACAGATTGCTACTTCCCATATGGAGGAGACATCAAATAGCAGACAGGCACAACAAAAAGACTGTTATACATTTGAACTTTTGGCCACAACACAACATTTCATCTATATGGTGAGTAGAAATCCATCCTTTTTATAGTATTGTTGTTATTCCACCCTGGGTTTTCCACTGTTTGAAATACAGAAAAGGTAACATATATGTCTAAGAAAATCATGCACGAAACTAACTCAACCGATACAATCTCTCTTTATGTAATTACAGCAGTTGGAAGAACAACTTTCTCCCATTACAATGTAACATTTTTTGGGAAAAAATTTCCAGCCTCAAAACCCTTAGAAGGTTTTCATGATAATGATGCTGGAGTAAGGGTGCTCAACAGAATTGTCATTAGCATCCTTACTGGATATCAACACACACCTCTCATGGCTTGAATGATGTCTGTTCTCAGAAGTAAAATTACTAGAACAATTCCTCAAGAAGACACATGTTACAAGATTTCTGCAGAATGTCTGTCTATGCTAACATAAATATATGGTCAGTGTGTATCAAAATACATATAAGACATCAGTCAGTCACTGTTTACTTCAGCATTGGTTGAGTGTGCATTATCTACCTTTTACAAATGTGCAGAAACATGTTAGATGGCAATGATGTATGGAACAACATCACTGAGGACAGGGATGGTGTCAGATAGTGTTTTCAGCTGAATCCAGGCTGTGTTCCCTTGAAAATTTTGGCCACATTTTGTTTAGCCACAGACAGGAGGAGCAGCATCACAGCGACTGCATTCACACAAGACATAACATTAGAACTCAAGCCCTTATGGTGTGGTGTGCTATTGGGTACAACCACAAATCACAGCTGGTGCATGTCCAGGGCCCTCTAACCAGTGTGACCTACATGAATGATGTCCTGCAACCCTTAGCCATACGCTTTCTATGTAACACCCCAGATGCCATTTTTCAGCAAGACAATGCACAACCACATGTTGCTGCATGAACACACACACTCTCTTGGTGTCACAGGATGTCAACCTTTTGCCCTGGCACGTCACATCACCAGGCTTGTCGTCAATCAAAAATGTGTGGGATATGGTGAAATGACTGTGACCCAACACTAACTACCACAGATGAACTTTGGAACCAAGTAAATGCACCATGAATGGCTATACCACAGGACGCCCATTCACACCTTATACACATTGATGCCATCCCGCATGGAACAAGTTATCGGGGTTATGACGGACCCTGTGCTACTACTAGGAAAGAGGATATCTACTGAACCAAGGTGTCTGAAATTTCTACAGAACACACTAATGTACATATCCTATGAATACGAATGTCCTGTATCTAGTCATTCAAGATGTTCTGCTTTTTCTTCTGTATGTAAGTGTAGTACTCAAGTCGCTACATTTTTTAATAAAATTGCTTACCTTTTTTCATAGTAAAAATGGCATGAACTGTGTCTGGTGAAACAAATCTGGTTTTAAATGTATATAAGAAGAAAAATATGCAGGCAATATATATTTTAAGTTTAGGCTGATGGCATTTAGAATTGAAGGTTGTTCAATGACCATTGGAGAGATGTATGTTGGAAGTTGGTATTACGTTAACAGATACAAAAACAAGCAGGTCAGAGAACAGACTGCAGTAGAAGACACAATAATGACTGCAATGAAAATGATAATGACCAAGCCAGGTGAATGGATGGTGGATGAATCATGGAAATCTTTAAACAATGGAAAATCCAGGATGTCATGTAACAATATTATGAAAAGGATAATGCCTACTCACCATATAGTGGAGATGCTGTGTTGCAGATAGGCACAACAGAAAGACTTTCGGAAAGTGAGCTTTCGGCAAACATGGCCTCTGTCGAAACACACACACACACACACACACACACACACACACACACACATTACCAGTCTCTGGCAGCCGAAGCCAGCTTCAGCAGAGACAGTGCGTGTGTGTTTAGTCTATTTTTGACAATGGCATTGTTGGCTGAAAGCTCACTTTCTGAAGGTCTTTTTGTTGTGCCTTTCTCTGAGTCAGTATCTCTGCTATATGGTGAGTAGGAACTATGCTATTCATAATATCATGGAAATCTTTGGTGGATTCGAAGTGATTAGGTTATGTCCTACTTTGCATTTGTGGGTGCACTTGGCACACTAGGTAAACTCAAGTACGTTAAGTGAATCTTGCTATTGTGGTTTCTCTTGCAGCAATCCAAGGGAAACAACAGTCACCAAGTATATTGGAAACAATAAAGTACACGTGGAAAGTGCTCTTCAGTGTGAACTTTCAGCGGCAAAATGGTGTGTTCAGGAAATTGACGATGTTTTAAGTTCGGTCTGCGGTGGAAATATGATATGTGGCTTTTGCGGAGTTACGGTTAGTGGAGGTCAAGAAGATCGTCTTAGTTACGGGGTAGTGATACACAATTCATATTGAACACTAACAATTACTCTAAGTCTTGGATTGGTGTGTATCTGTCTTTGACTCACTTTTTTCAGCCTTACTGGACTGTTTAAGAGAGCCTAAGCTGCCTAAATATAAATGAATACAGCCACATAAAAAGTGCGACACCACCGTATTGTCTGACAGCCATGGAAGGGGTTTAGCAGCTATTTTGGCAAGTAGTGAACCTGGTACCAATCTTGTGGGCTATCACCAAGACCAAGGCCCGTCTCATACCAGAAGTATTGAAAGGCTGTGAGAAGTTAGTTAATTTTGGTAGTGGCTAAGTGTTAACTGGAGGTGCAAATGATGTCTATACAAACAAGTGTAAAAGTACTGAGTTTGTTCTTAGGGGGAAAAAAGCACCAGTAGTGAATTTCATCATTGTCCCACAGGCATGACCTCATGAGAAACTCATGAGTAAACCGTGCAATAAAGTGGATAAATAAAAATCTTGCAAATCTCTGCAAGGGAGCCTGCGAATGCAACTTATGTATGTGCAGACAGTACTATTAAAGAGACCACTTCTCTAGGCATGCTCTCCACTGGAACTGAGATGTAAAATAAGCTAAGGCAGCTGAAATTCTAAGTACCTTGAAATCAAGTACTGCTCTAGCTGTGGCCAGGTCACTCGCAGTTGAGGTCATGCTGAGGTGGAGCACCTTGTATCGTGTCTTTGTAACTAAGAGATGATAGCAGGCAGGCAGCTTCATACATGAGTCATGTCTCACATGACAGGTGTGTGCTCTAATCTGATTGAGTAGCTAGCTGCAACTAGTTTCGGCTGTGGTGAAAGATGTCAACCTCCTGCGGACTATGAAATTATCACAAAGTAAAAATTGTATGTTTGGGAAACAAAACCATATTCGTGATTTTTTTTGACTTTCCCGACAGAACTGTTCCAAATACACATAGCAGTTTGCCACCGGATCGTATTGTGTAAATCCCACCTTTACACAATACAATCCAGCAGCAACCCCGAGAAGTGTTATTTGCAAAACTGTATTTACTGTGATGGTTGCAACTTCCATTAATTATTGCAATGTGAATGTGAGGTATTAAACAAATGAATACTGTTACATCTATTAACAGAGTATATGTTAGTGTGAGAGTGACTCAAACCCAGGGGAAATTGTATACTGCAACTAGCTAGTTTATGGGATTGAGAAAACAAGATACATTTTACAATAATTTCTTTATTTTAAGAGAGAGTTATTTTGATATTTGTGGAGTTTATACATTTGTTCTTTTGATAAATTGTTCACAAAAGCTATTAAGCTGTGATTGGTTAAAAGTAAAAGATGTAGGATTGGGCGGTTTAATACTAATAATGGATTGGTCATGATGTATATCAACCAATCAGAGGACAGTACGTACGCGTGCATTCTGTGGGCTAAAGAATTGCTTTGTGAAGCCCAAGGAGATTTCAGATCTCAGCTGTGATCATGTTTGCACATGGAAATAAGGAGCTGTGGATAGATGTAAATAATGGATAAACTTGACCGTGAAGTGCTGCAATGTGGATGGAAATGTGTGACAAAAGATGAACAATCAAATACCAATTTTAATACGTAAACTGACTACTGAATAACTAAAATCTGCGAGACAGATGCGACTGCAAACTGAACATTCATAGTGGTCAAATTGTGTAATATTTGAGCGAGCTTTTTGTCGCACAGAATTCGTCTGTTAATCCTTTTGGTAATGCGTTTGATTAGTTACCATAAGCTGGCTATTACGAGTGAGTGTGATTGCATGTGATTGATGAAACTGTGACTTAAGATTAGCACTGGCTTGGATGTGTTTTGTATCAAACAAATCACAATATATTGAAGATTTTACTGGCAAACTACCTTTCAATTATTCGCTCAGCTAACCTGATGCTGTAAAATATTTTGTTGCAACTGTTTTATTCGTATAATGCTACTGGTTCTACTACAGACTTTCCAGTAGAGGAACATCATTCGTTTCTAACAGGGAAGCCATGAGAACTGGACTGCAGAACAAGTAGTCACTGGAAAGTGAGTGCAACTGTTTTCATAGGATGAAACAAAAAATAACTGCACTGTTGCAAGGCCACCAAACGAAAGGTACAGACTACCAACAGATGAGGGTGGGACAGCTCCAGCAGAAGCTCCGTAAGTGAAGGACCCTGCATTGGCAGCAGAAGAGCCCTCACCGGCAGCAGAGGACTACTTCACCGGCAGTGGGGTTCATTTCATCAGCAGTGAGGGACACTTCCGGCAGCTGAGAACCTTGCATAAGCAATCAAAGGTCAGACACCATCAGCAGTAGGAGATGCTTCACTGGCAGCTGTTGATCCAGCCTCACCAGTAGCTACTGTGGAGAGCACTACAACACAGCCGAAAGAAAGACCTGCATGGCGTCAAAAACCCATAGTGCTCGAGGATTTTTTGTACTCTGCCTCAAAGCAGCATCTACTAGGACATGGTAAAGTTTGAGAATAAATGTGATCATTCTCTGTTTTAGATGTTTTCATGTTTTAAGCTATAACATTCAGTCTGAGAAATAAATCTTTTGAATTTTAAGTTTTAGTTAACGATGCCAATATACACCATGTGTGTGTCCTGGAGCACTGGTGCAAGGATTTTGGATTAGGTATTATTAATATTTTAAGCATTACATTTTGGCTAGTTAGTTTTGTAGGAAGGATGCCAAAGGAGGTGGAGCTTGTAGTTTTCTTCAATCTAATATGGAATAGAAAAGGAGATTTCAGTATTGAAAAGCATTTGGAAGCTGCTGCTCTTCAACTGCATGGGGAGATGGATTTTTACAGCAGTTTATAAAGCACCTAGTGGGGACAGAAACATATTCATTAATAAATTGGAATCTCTGCTGGACTTTATGTGTAGTGAAAAAGCCACTACAATTGTCTGTGGGGACTTATAATATAGACCTTATGAATGATTCTGCACCGAGGAACCGATTTTGTAATGTATCACAATAGCTTCCACATGTTATAAACAGCCGCACAAAAATAAAACAGGAAGTGACAACATATCTTCAATTGTGACCACCACAGAGATAGGAATTATTATTAATGACTTTCGGCTATCTGATTGTACTGCCCTCATCTTCACAATTCGTGCAGTTGCAGTTGGATAACAGCTATGTGGACACCGAGAAGGGTGGGGAGGGGGGGGGGGGGGGGTAGGGGGCACAGAGTTCTGGTCTTGTAAACCAGAGGAATTCCAGCTACACCTGCAAAAGAAAGGGATGCACTTATTTCTTACAGAAGAAATTTTTCTGTAGAAAACTGTCTTAGTTTTACTGATAGTCTAAGTAAGAAGCCAGGTTAGTAGTGTTTTCACATTAAAATACTAAAAATGCTTATGATGCTTTCTCTTCAACCTTCAAGTCCCATTTTGAAATGTATTGACTTCATGTTGGCTCACAAAATCTAGTTCTTGGATTATGTCAGGCATTAAGGTTTGCTGTAGGACTTTAACAGGGCGTATACACGGACAAGAAAAAAAAAAAATTCCTGGATTTCCCGGTTAAAATTACACTTTCTCCCTGGTGAAAATACACTTTTTCCGTGTTAAATGACAGTATACTTTTCGTTGGAATTGTAAAACTTATCAATCCTTTGAATGGTTATGGTTTTATGTAACCGGCGTAGAACTTCCCAGACCTTTTGGAAAAAAAAGGAAAGAAGAAGAAGAAGAAGAAGAAGAAGAAAGAGAGAAAGAGAGAGAGTGTGTAAATTCAAATTCCACCAAATGCCGCATGTTACTTCCCAAAGCATTGAAATCAAGATTGCAATGCGCTTTTGTGGCCAATCATAGCTCGTCATGTGATCTCGCCAACCGATGACAGCGGATCTTCTAGCGTAGGATACGTGATGTAATCAGCCAATAGCAATATCACTGTTAAGTAGCGCGTACACACAAATAGGAAAAGTTAATGGTTTAAATTAACATACACAGTGTTACTACAAGAAAGGCAAAGCTTTCACACACAATATTGGTCTCGATGATTACTAAGCTGCAAGAGAAGCTAAGCTTTCACACATAATGTTGATTTTTTTTTGGACATGTTACACTTTAAGGTACATCACACAAATGTGTCAGTAAATTTTTGATAAAGACATAAATGTCTGATCTTCTGAGCTCGAAATTTTTCTAAATGTACATCCTCAACGACTTGATTTTTAAATGAGAGTCAATCGCTTTGTGATTTAAGAAATTCATTGTACATTCTCGCACATAATTCATCTTGCATAAAAGGAAATTTACTTTGACATTAATGGTTTTTCAAACAACCATTTGCAATATTTTCTCGTGACCTGTTAGGAATAGGTTCGTTTCAGTAGTTGCCAGAGAGTGCCAGAAACAGGCATCACCGTGCTTGCGCAGCGACGATGATGCAGGAAGCCCGTATGTTCGTAGGTGTAAAACATTAAAAGATCTTACATTATGTCATAAAAGAAACAAGACATCCGAGGATACTACAAGAACATCAGAATTTCGTGAACCATACTAAAATGCGTAATTCGGCTTAAAGTGCACATTAGTATGTCCAGATTCGGATGTAAATTTTCTTGAGTACCGGTACTGTATTATCTTATGTTTGGTTCTTTATTGTGGCAGAATGCCATACGTGCTAGAAGATGAAAACATGCACTTTTTAAATGCAGCGAACAGTTGAAACTAGCCCATAGTATGGAATTAAACACTTTGTTTCAAACAAATTGACTGCCCCAGCGGAAAAGATTAATAAAAGCCAAATTTCTTTAGCAAACCGACAAAAATAACGTCATTGTTCTACAAGGCGATTAATGATTGACTGTCAGAAAGGTGGAGATAAAACCTGAAACTAATAACATATTATAGGCTTCCGTAATTATGCGAACATATTTTAATTCATTTGATAGCTCATGGCCATAGACATCCGTTTTGTTTTCGTTTAATGTGAGAGCCATAAATGAAGATGAAACAGCAAAATCACCAAACGTAAACACGGATCACATGAAGACTCCCCACTACAACTCAGACTACTCTGTGGATCAGCCCCAGATCTCCGATATTTCTGAACTGGGGCAATATTAAATAGTGGCGCCCAACCACACGTCTGTAGCCAGAAGCGGGAGAAGGTACTACTCACACACGACTCAACTGCACATGCACAAGAGCCCGCCCGCTACTGCTCAAACAGTTGTGACATCCCGCTCATCGGATACAATTTGTTGTTAGGAAGCATTGCATAGTCTTCCCAAAGCCTTTGACACACTTTGCAAATGCTTGTATGAGCACTGTGTTTTATTGTTGTATATGGTGTATTTCTTTTACGACTAAAGTTTTATTTTATTTTTTATTTTTATTTATTTATTTATTTATTTATTTATTTTTTCATGTTTTGTTGCTGCAGTATCACTCGGCAGAAGTGGGATACAGTAATATCCTTTGTTAGAGTATTGGTTCTTACCCGTCACACTCACAAAAATTTAACTGAAAACTAAAACAACGAAAAATTCCCGGGTTCATCCCGGTTTTCTCCCGGATGAAAAAATTCCCGGGTTTTTCCCGGATCTCCCAGTTGTCCCGGGTCGTACACACCCTGTTAAAAGTTACTCTTACAAAGCCTCAAATGCAAAATGTCAGCTGGTGTAGATGATGTATCAGTATATCTTACAATATACAGGGTGATTCAAAAAGAATACCACAACTTTAAAAATGTGTATTTAATGAAAGAAACATAATATAACCTTCTGTTATACATCATTACAAAGAGTATTTAAAAAGGGTTTTTTTTTTCACTCAAAAACAAGTTCAGAGATGTTCAATATGGCCCCCTCCAGACACTCGAGCAATATCAACCCGATACTCCAACTCGTTCCACACTCTCTGTAGCATATCAGGCGTAACAGTTTGGATAGCTGCTGTTATTTCTCGTTTCAAATCATCAATGATGGCTGGGAGAGGTGGCCGATCCTTAACATACCCCCATAAGAAAAAATGGCAGGGGGTAAGATCAGGGCTTCTTGGAGGCCAGTGATGAAGTGCTCTGTCACGGGCTGCCTGGCGGCCGATCCATCACCTCGGGTAGTCTCTCCATACAGTCGACTCTCCATACAGTTGATTGTGGAATTTGCAGCTCTCTGCGAGTCGATTTTCCTGGGCTGCGAACAAATGCTTGCTGGATGCGTGCTACATTTTCATCACTCGTTCTCGGCCGTCCAGAACTTTTCCCTTTGCACAAACACCCATTCTCTGTAAACTGTTTATACCAACGTTTAATACACCACCTATCAGGAGGTTTAACACCGTACTTCGTTCGAAATGCACGCTGAACAACTGTCGTCGATTCACTTCTGCCGTACTCAATAACACAAAAAGCTTTCTGTTGAGCGGTCGCCATCTTAGCATCAACTGAAGCTGACGCCTAGTCAACAGCGCCTCAAGCGAACAAATGTACAACTAAATGAAACTTTATAGCTCCCTTAATTCGCCGACAGATAGTGCTTAGCTCTGCCTTTTGTCGTTGCAGAGTTTTAAATTCCTAAAGTTGTGGTATTCTTTTTGAATCACCCTGTATAATGCTTTACAAATTGCAAAGCCATTGGCTCACATTGTTTATTTATCAGTCACTGAGGGAGTGTTCCTCCAAAGATTAAAAGTATTGGAAGTAATACCTTCATTCAGGCCTGGGAATAGGCATAAAGCTGAAAATTGCCGACCTACCCCACTTCTCTTGGTATTCTCTTATGTAACTTCTCTCAGCATTCTATAAAGTAACACAGATTAATGAAACAATGAACTGCCAAGTACTTAGATGGCTACAGTCTGCTGAATAATAATCAGCATAGATTTTGAAGAGGTAGAACTACATAAACAGTGATAAATGATTACACTGATGAAATAGAAAATTGGATAAAAACAATAGTGTTGCAAGAGTTAATTTAGATCTTTGTAAAGCTTTTGATACAATTCATCATGTAATCACTTTAAATAAGCTGGAAGCAATGGGAATGAATGGTATAGAAAACAAGTGGTTTCGATCATATTTGCAGAAGAGATCACAAATTGTCAAGCTCACATCAGCTCAAGCTAATCATAAAATCAGATTAATATTTGATGCAAGGAAGTCAAAATAAGTCTACCCTAAAAATAGTGTGTTAGGTGCATTTCTGTTCCTTATTCATATAAATGACATATACAACTTGGAACCTGCAGCCACACCCATGCTGTCTGCAAATGACACTAGTGTAACATTGAGTGATACTACAACTGATCGAGTCCTCAAGTTCTTGTGTTCTTGGTTCAATGCCGACAGGCTGACCCTTAATATGAAGAAAACAAATTATTATGTACTATTTGGAAAGATGAATCAAAACCAAGATCTCCATCAGGTAGCGGGCAGAAGAGTTAGAAAGGGTACGATGCTGAAAACTTGTAGGAATGTATTTTGACCGAGAGTTAAACCGGAAAGACCATGTAAGTAAACTGTACCAGATATTCAGTTCTGCATGTTTTGCTCTGAGACTTATTTCTAAACTTTGCTCCTCAGCTTATGCTAGAATGGCCTATTTTGGCTCCTTCCACTCCCTTGTAGCTTATGAAATTTTTTCTAGTGTAAAATTAATGGTCAATTAAATGAAATTTTTACATTACAGAAAATCCATTAGTTATAGGTGGAGACTTTAATCTGGTGTCCATTGGCGGGAAAAATGACACGTTTATTACAGGCGGCAGAAGCAAAGATTTGTGTGAAATTATTCTAAGAGCACTCTCAACATACAACCTTGAGCAACTGATTAGAAACCACCTCGAGATGGAAACATATTAGATATCTCGGTGACAAACAGACCTGATCTTTTGAGAAAATTAATCTAGAACAAGGTATTAGCGACCATAAGGTTGTTGTGGCTTCTACGCCAGTGGAAGTTGCAAAAAGCTAAAGAAACAGTGCAGAGTTTTCTTGTTTGGGTAAGCAAATAAAAGTTTCATTAATGAATATCTTCATAGTTGGCTCCAAGATTTAACTGTGGGACACAAAGATATTGAGCATCTTTGGTTGGAATTTAAAGGTATTGTCTACCACATGCCAGAGAAATATGTGCCTAGCAAAAATATAAGGGAGGGAAAGGATCCACCTTGGTTTAACAAACATATTAGGAAGTTGCTGAGAAAGCAGAGAATTTGGCAGTCATTTTAAACATAGTCACTGCCCCGCTGACAAACAAAAACTATGCGAAATGAAAGCAGCTGTCAGAAGGACAATGAGAGATTCTTTTAACGAATTTGACAGCAATATTTTATCTGGAGATTCTAAAAATAACCCCAAAAAAATTTTGGTTGTACATAAAAATCTATGAACGCTACAAATAATTCAATACCTTCTCTTGCTGACAGTATGGGTAATGTAATGGATGACAATAAACAGAAGGCCGAAATTCTAAACCCAGCTTTCAAAAACTCGTTTACAGTAGAGGACTGCAGTACCATTCCCCCTTTCATTTATCGAACAAATGCGAGGATGGCTGACACAGTGTTTAGTGTATCTGGGATTGTAAAACAGTTAAGATCCTTAGACGCCAGGGAGGCATCTGGCAAAGATGGTATTCCTGTAAGATTTTATGTTGACTATGCTACAAATATAGCACCATTCTTATCCATCATCTATCAGAGATCATTGGAATAGCAGAAAGTTCCATGGGAATGGAAGAAGGTCCAGGTCATAACAATCTACAAAAAGGGTAGAAAATCAGATGCACATAATTACTGGCCAATTTCACTGACATCAATTTGTTGTAGAATCAAGGAACATATTTTGTGTTCAGACATAATGACCTTTCTAGACTCTGAGAAGCTCATCTGCAGAAACCAGCACAGTTTTAGGAAACAGAAGTCATGTGAGACACAGCTGCCCCTCTTTGTGCATGAATGCATGATATACAAGAGGCTCTAGGTACCATCTCCCAGGTTGATGCCAAATTCCTCGACCTTCGAAAGGCATTCAACTCAGTTCCTCACTGTTGCTTGCTCCAAAAAGTGCGCGCTTACAGTCTATCCGATGACATATGCGGTTGAATAGAAAGTTTTCTAAAAGACAGAAAGCAGTATGTCGTCCTGAATGGGGAGACTTCAACAGAAAGAAGCATAACATCAGGTGTGCCCCAAGGCAGCGTAGTGGGTCTGCTGCTTTTTATGATTTACATAAACAATCTGGTTGATGGTACAGACAGCAGCATTAGACTGTTTGCCGATGATGCTGTAGTCTACAGGAAAGCAGTATCACATGAAAGCTGTGAACAAATCAATGAGGCTTTGAAGAAAATAAATGTGTGGTGGAATGACTGGCAGTTATCTTTCAATATTAGTAAATGTAACCTACTGCACATAACAAAGCGAAAATCCCCATTAGTGTGTGACTAAAAAAAAAATGCCCAGTATTTGGAAGCGGTAACATACGTATCTGGTTGTGACTATTCGAAATGATCTCAAATGGAATGATCAGATTACACAAGTAACGGGTAAGGCGAACTCTAGATTGCAGTTTACTGGTAGAATCCTGAAGCGATGCAGTCCTTCAATAAAGGAAATTGCTTACAATACTTTAGTTCGTCCAGTCTTAGATTATTGTTCACCTGTAAGGGACTCTTACCAGTTGGGTTTGATTCAAGAAAGTGAGAAGGTCCAAAGAAGAGCGGCAAGATTCGTGATTGGTGCATATAGCCATTGCGAGAGTGTTACAAATCTCGTAGAAAGTTTGAAGTGGGACACACTTGCAGATAGATGACGTGCTAAACAGAAGGGGCTGCTAACTAAATTCCAAAATCTGATTTTGGCAAGGATGTAGAGCTTATATCATTACCACGAACTTTCATATCACACAATGATCACCATTCAAAGATAAGGGAAATTAGAGCATGTACAGAGGCGCTCAGACAGTCGTTTTTTCCTTGCACGATCCGCGAGTGAAACAGAGGTTGGCAAATATGACTTTGGTATGAATAGTGGCCTCTGCCACACACTGCTTGGTGGCTGGCGGAGTATATATGTAGGTATAGACATAGTTCTGCTAGGGCTCACTGCAAGTCTCTATTTAAACAGTTGTGTTTGCTTATTGTACCCTCCTTGTAAATATACAAATGTGCGTTGATGACAAGAGTTTAACTTGGTGACCTGCAAACCAACTCTGATTATAACAGTTTTAATTCTCTCAACCGTGGGTCCCTCCATACAGAAGAAATTAGAACAACTTGTACTCAGAGACTTGTGAGCCACTTTGGTGTCATACTTCATAATGCAATACATGAAGACATTAAGAGATGAAAATTACTTTTAGAGCAGAGTTAAAATCACTTCTGCGTTCAGAAGTGTTTCTACAATGTAAGTGAATATGTTAACTTACAGGATTACTAGGCTCTCATTTATTGTTGAGTTCTTTTGATTCAGTTAACTTAGGTACTGAGCGACATCTATGCTGTCTTTGTGTTCACAAAACAATTTCCTAGCAATGGTTTTCTGTTTCCTGTGCAGATGAAGTGCAACACACCTCCTCTGAGAAGGGATCTGATGCCAGCCAAGTTGTGTTTGTGGGTTATACTTTTCAGAAGTGTCATAATTTATAATGTGTTCATGTGCTTTTATTTTTTCATGGATGTTTCACATCAAAGTTTCATTATTTAGCTACATCATAGGTTCACTCGTGATGGCCCAGAGGCTTGGAACAAGCATTTCGGAAACTGCACAACTTGTTGGGTATTTGAGGAGTGCCGAAGTGAATGTACGCAACACGTGGCGAAACCATGTTCAGACATTGTGGGGCCGGACAGCCACCCTCATTGCAGTTCTCCGATGTCTTAGGCTGGGCAGACTGGTAAAAGAGGATAGGTGCGAATGAGATGGAACTAACATCAGACTTTAATGTCGGTCAGAGTTCAAGTGTGTCTCAAGACACAGTGCACCGAACACTACTAACAATGGGACAACAAACCATCCAAGTGCCAACATTAATGCCATGACATTGGAAATTATGACTGAAATGGGTACATGAACACAGGCACTGGACGATGGCATAGCATAAAAGCATTGCGTGGTTTGATGAATACCGATACCATCTTCATCATGTGTGAATCCGTTGCCTTCTGGCGGAACAACTCCTCGGCACCCATATTACAGGACAGAGACAAACTGGCGGCAGCTCACCAGTGGAGCTCTTCCAAGGCACCACAATGAGCAAGGTGTGTCATACACTGGTTGCAGACCATGTACACCCCTTCATGATGATCATGTTTCCAGACCACAGTGGCATTTTTTCAACAAGTTAATGCATCATGTCACAAGGCCATGAGTGGGATGGAATGGTTCGAGGAACAGAGTGGCGAACTCCAATTGATGTGCTGACCCTCCAACTTGCCAGATCTGAATCCTATCGAACACATCTGGGATGCGATTGGACTTGGCGTCAGAGCTCATCGGCCCCCTTCCCGGAATTTATGGGAATTACCGTATTTACTCGAATTTAAGCCGCACGCGAATCCAAGCCGCACCTGAAAAATGAGGCTCGAAATCGAGGGAAAAAAATTTTCCCGAATCGAAGCCGCACCTGAAATCTGAGACTCGAAATTCAAGGGGAGAGAAAAGTTTTAGGCTGCACCTCCAAATCGAAACAAAGTTGGTCCATTGTAATACGAGACACAGTTTAGGTCGAATGAATGACGATACAGCTATAGTAGTGTGGTTTGAGTCGTAAGCTTAGCAGTTAAGCTTTACCAGGTAGCCGTTGCTATGCGTGAGGCACTTTGTCCGTATTTATACGGGTACCCTTCCTTTTTCACGTGCTTCATCTGGTTTGAATTGATTGCTTATTTTTCTTTGATCTGATAAGTGCTGTTCTCTTTGTTATAGGTATTTACGTCACTCAAAGCTGAAAATGCATTACTGTACTGTGTCATGCATTGTTTGTTGCATTCTGATAATGAGTGTTTACGACCTGTCGCCGCTCGCGGCATGGCTTGCTTTTGTGCGCGCTACCGCCGCTTACAATTTAAAAAAAAAAAAGGGAGGAATCGTCTCATTAGCGAAACAATGGCAAGAGACTGCTTTCTTTGATAATGATCAACAAGAACCAAATAATAGACTGCGGATGATAAAAGATGTTCTGAACGAGAGTTTAGCGAAAAATTTTCTCCGTTTGAAAATCTTTACAGACGCCTCTTTAGTACATTACATTCTGCACAGAAATTAGTTATCTTAGATTTAAAAATCTAATCAATTCCCATGCTTCATTTCTGACTGTATCACTATTCGGCATAAGAATAATACGAATATAAACATGACATGATATGTATATTCTACCGCGTTTGCTGTTGTCTCACTCTAGTTTCGTAGTTTATTAGGCAGCTGGGATTTAAATGAGATAGCAGCAAACACAAAAAAATACATGGCAAAATGTTTATATTTGTATTATTATTATGGTGGAGAGAATACTGCAAGTGATTCACAATTCATAAAAGTTCCTATTAACAACCATCTCTTCTCACAGGTAGGCAACATTCAGAACGCAGAGTTGGCCATATTGGGAAACATCCCAAACATTCTTGCCAGTCGGATTTTCGTAGTGCATTGAAATGCTGCTACATTCGAAGATGAACAATACGGAATTTGTATTTACTTCGTTGGATAATGTATGAAAATGCAGTGGTCGAAACTCAGGGCAGAGAAAAAAAGCTCGTCTTCCGCCTTTTTTTAAATTTATTTACTGACGCAGAGGTTTTGGTGCCAGTATTTATCTTTGTGCCTGCGAAGCGCTACATATATTTGACGACAGAAGTTAGTTGTGGTGGCATCTACCAACATTTTTCAGAACTTCCGCGTTGCACTTGATTCTAAGCCGCAGGCGGTTTTTTGGATTACAAAAACCGGAAAAAAAGGTAGGCTTGGATTCGAGTAAATACGGTAGATGACATTTGTGTGCAGACGTGATGCCAACTCCCTCCAGCGAATTACCGACCCCATTCCTTCCATGCCACGATGTGTTGCTGCTGTTATCCATGCCCAAGGTGGATGTACCAGCTATTAGGTATGTAGTCATAATGTTCTAGCTGATCAGTGCATTATGTCAATGTGTTTTCACTTTGTCAGCCACACGTTTCTATTTTAAAAATGTCTTGTTCATTGATTTACTTATTGTGCATGTTACAATAGCAAGGCAGACTATGTATTTGTGATTCCCCTTCCAACTATGTACCGAGTAAGGTGGCTATGCTAGTTTTAATATACTGGAATCGGATTTGAAAGGATCGGAATTCATTCCACATCCAGCCGCCTTGACTTGGGTTTTCCATGGCATCCCGAAGTTGCTAAGGTGAATGTTAGGTTGATTGCGTTAGTTAGGTCATGGCCTACTTCCTGCCCTTTTCTCTTTTAATCCTACCCAACTTTGTTAATGTTTTATACATGTATAGGCTCTACATTATTTCTGGGTCAATCCAAATTAAGTGGTTCAATAAAAATTAAGTTGGTTGCTTGACCATTTTTAAAAATTTTAATTTTTTATATGTGATGACCCTATAATTGAAAAGTTAAAAAGTCTTTTAAAAAATTTTTACCTTTCACCTTTACTGAATGGTGGCCATTTTCATTTGTAAGCATGCGACGATCTTTCAGTTTAGAGACATTAGCAAAAATGTGAACATCTCTGCTCTGGGTTAAGTTACAACATTGCAATTTACATGATTGGTTTTAGAAAAGTGTCCTCTACAACATTGTCTATTACACAAAACACCCTAAATTCAAAAATAACCAGTCAAAATGAGCTCCAACATTTGGGAACCAAATTTTCAAAAATCCACTTTTTAGGTACAAAAATAACAAACAAGGAGTGATTTATGAGTCTATTTTTTACCTATAGTTAAGATATCATACACTACTAGCCTCATATACAGCAAGAACACTTACAAATGTTTCCTTAATTTTTAATGAATTTTTGAAATTAAATTTTCATTTTTTGTAATTGGGATTACTTATCTCAGGTGGGACTGATTATTATATTAATATTTTTATATTATGATTTTTGTACAGTTTGTACAACTATATGATAACAATGTACTGTAAAAATTTCAACATTGGTATCTGACTGTGAACATATGAATTTTTGAAAATGAGGAAATAATTCACATTACTCTACAACTGATCTTATGGCTGTCGCCTATTTAAACGGTTTATTGTTTCATTGTAATAAAATTTAATTGTGACATGTAATTAGTTAACACTATTGCCCACTATTCACTTAGTTTACTTATTTTTAATAATGCAATATTAAACAATAGGAGCTTTCATATTTGTTCTATGGTAATAAAAAATGCCCATTTACATTTAGGTTTATTGTCACTGGGTGTGGCATTGTTGTAGTCGGTCTTCTGCAATGTATCTGACATGTCTGATATTATTGTACTAAATGATCTATGGACGCATTTATAAATAAATAAAAATAATTATTTAAAATGCTTATTGCAGACTTTTCTATTATCTAATATTCGATTTCTGAATTTACCTTGCAGCTTTAGTTTTTATGGCAAAAAGTGCGTTAAATATGGTGCAAATATAAACACCTAACCTAGACACTATACCCTAACCTAGACCTGAGGCTACACTACAAACCAGTCTGTCACCACAACCAAGAACCGCGCGGGATTAGCCGAGCGGTCTTAGGCGTTAGTCACAGACTGTGCAGCTGGTCCCGGCGGAGGTTCGAGTCCTCCCTCGGGCATGGGTGTGTATGTTTGTCCTTAGGATAATTTGGGTTAAGTAATGTGTAAGCTTAGGAACTGATAACCTTAGCAGTTAGGTCTTCTACGATTTCGCACACACACGCACGCGCACACACACACACACACACACACACACACACACACACACACACACACACGCACGCACACATACACACAACCAAGATTGCTGGGGGGTGGAGAGGGTCCTTATCACACACTAGCTATGTGCTAATCTTCTGCATCATAGTACTGGTAGTAAATGAGGTCGACAAAACTTGTTTCATGGTGAAAGGAGAAAGAACTGTAGCAAAAGTAGTCCAATTCTCAACTACAAAATGCATGTTTTGAATGACATTATATATTTAACTTTATCAAATCCACATCAACATCCAGTTACAGTATAATGCCCAATGAGGGGGGATTTCCGAGCAAGATCCAGTTGATTGACATGTCCCATGTCGCTGTACTTGTTACCAGTAGGTTCGAACAACACATGTTACGGAGATGCTTTGGGAACTCAAATGGGAATCCCTGGAGGCAGGATGACGTTCTTTTTGAGAAACACTATCGCGAAATTTAAGAGAACTGGTAGTATTCTACTAATAAACACAGATTTGAAGCACTTAGTGATGACCGTGTCTTTGTAAATCATACTGAGCGTACTGAACAGGATGGCCCTTACTTTTCAACTTCATGGAAGTTTAGCTCCCACCCCCTGTTTTGTCCCAGTTGATAAATTAACACTATGTGCAAAATTTTAGCTCAATCAGGCAACTACGAGACGACCCTCATCGATCATGAAGTTTCGAATTTTGTTATAGTTTCTCATAAACATCATAATTAAATACAGTTTTATTTTTAAAAATACATGCCTTTTATCCTCTTTTACGACTTTAGACCTAATATATTGTAATATTTAACCCCAATATATAACAAACATCATCCAACATGAGAAGGCATGTAAGTGATAGTAGTGATGACAGTGAAAATTCCCCTGTTGTCAGTCAGCAAATATCAATAACAGTATAAAGAGTAACAAAAACTTGAGGTAAACTGCAGTTTTCTACTATTTCTCTTCCTGAAGCTTTTGACAGGTTCAAAATCAGTGATAGACATGGGGTCTACATATTAATGGCTACTGCAGAAGTTTTTGGGCATGAAATTGAAAACCTGGTTATCAACAGAACTTTTTTATAACATCTCAGGTAAAATATAGAGAAGCGAAACATGCAGAAATTCAGCACAAAGCTAACATAAATGATTGCCAAGAATTACGAGTAGTGCTGTACTGGGATGGAAAGATGTTAAAAAAGGTAGGTAGAGGGGGCAGTATTAGTAACCATTCAAGTCAAGCAAGTTGTCTGGAGTCCCTGATATCCCAATAGCTTCTGGAGAAGATCAAGCTACTACTGCTTACCAGGCAGTAGGGTATGGCTGACAAAATTCAAGTCCTTGCTGTGATACAACTAAATGGTTCTGGCAGCTGTAAAAATCCGGAAAAATTGGTCATTCATGACCTGTTAATATCTCCATTGCTATCATCTCATTTTTCAACTGGTGTTACAGAGCTGTTTCAATTTACTTTTGGGGGCAACTTCTGACCCGGATTTGGATGTTCATCCAGTTATAAAATCACCTCTGGAACTTAGCTCCAGAAAGTGTGGCTTTAGCTTTCTTTAATGATAACGTTCCCATAAGGATCAAGGCAAATATAGCTCAAGTTATCTTGGAATTAGAAAGACGTCCAGAAAAAGAAGGAAAAAAAATCAAGTGAAAAGGTACATTATACACAAAAATGACCTTTCTTCTTTTACAGATGTTAATTTTCATCTTTTTAACACCTGCTGTGAAAACTTTCTTCATGAGGTTTTTTTATCAATACCAATTTTTACCTCAAAGACTCTTCAATGTGGGAAGATGATTCCCATTACAAAAGTGCAGCTCACAAATTTGAGGGAACCATTTGTTTTATAGATTGTTGCTGCATACTGTAAAAGCATGCCCAGCTGCTACTAAATCTTTTCTTAGGAATAAATAATGTTCAGTTTTCATTCATTTAAAGCATCTTTTGATTCTACAGAAATGAATGTTGTAAATAAAAACTAGATACTTCTTAAATTTTTCATGTCATTTTTTGAACGCCTCAAATGAATTATTCAGTTATAGGGATCAAAATGGTTTTATACAATTGTTGGGTTTACTTGAATTAGAACATACATTACCCTCATGAAAGGCAAGTACACAGTTGAGATAAGGAAGAATACAATTTAATTTTAACAGAAATAGGTGCTGTTCCAACCTCAAGGTATTTGAGGGCTTTCGGAACAAAAGTCAAGGGTAGGGAGAAGCAAAATTCTAGCTTTCAGAAAATCACTTGTAGCTAATGGCCATCCTAATACACAAATGCTGCTTGTTCAAAAAATGCTTCTCGGAAATCTACTACTTGTAAACCTTAGCGTAAAGACATCCTCAAAATATCGGCCAACATGATTCGGACTGTAATCGCCTGAGGAAACTTGTGACTCTTCCTGATACTCGTGAGTGAGAGATTGCTTCTCATATAAATAATGCAGCAGAAACAGTGAGAGAAGCAGATTTTTTCAAGTCTAGTGCATTACTATCTCGAATAAGAAACCCCCTTCATTTGGAAGAAATCATAGCTTGCTAAGAACTATTGGAATGCTTGCACTGTCTGGGACACAAATGTTATACATGTAAACATTCTGCACTGTTACAACTTATCACCATGGTCACGACACAAACAGTCTTTAAACGTTAATGTTCTGGATACAGCTGTGTTGGTCGAAGGTTTCATACCTCACGTGGCCTTCATTTGAATTACCTTGGAAAAAAGATTTTAACACAAAAAGTAGTCTAAAACAATTAAATGCAACCGTTGTATGTCAAATGCAGGAGAAGTGACACAAAATGCTATATCATCTCCTGATGACCTTGGTGGGCAAAATAAATGTAAGAAGATTTTTATGGAGTATGTGTTCCATCAGACATAAGTAGAATTAATGATAACATTACATCTGCAAATAAGTATTCTAATGTGTTACAGCTACTACACCACAATGTTCAATCTCTGGAAAATAGTCACTACAGTTTGAATATTGCAGCTTTACTGTATGGTTAAATGATGATGGGGTCCTCTTGGGTAAAATATTCCGGAGATAAAATAGTCCCCCATTCGGATCTCCGGGCGGGGACTACTCGAGAGGACGTCATTATCAGGAGAAAGAAAACTGGTGTTCTATGGATCAGAGCATGCAATGTCAGATCCCTTAATTGGGCACGTAGATTAGAAAATTTAAAAAGGGAAATGGATAGGTTAAAGTTAGATATAGTGGGAATTAGTGAAGTTCGGTGGCAGGAGGAACAAGATTTTTGGTCAGGTGAATAAAGGGTTATAAACACAAAATCAAGTAGGGGTAATGCAGGAGTAGGTTTAATAATGAATAAAAAAATAGGAGTGCAGGTAAGCTACTACAGACAGCATAGTGAACACATTATTGTGGCCAAGATAGACATGAAGCCCATATCTACTACAGTAGTACAAGTTTATATGCCAACTAGCTCTGCAGATTATGAAGAAATTGATGAAATGTATGATGATGTATGATGAGATAGAAGAAATTATTCAGGTAGTGAAGGGAGACGAAAATTTAATAGTCATGTGTGGCTGGAATTCGAGAGTACGAAAAGGGGGAGAAGGAAACATGGTAGGTGAATATGGACTGGGGGTAAGAAGTGAAAGAGGAAGCCGTCTGGTAGAATTTTGCACAGAGCATAACTTAATCATAGCTAACACTTGGTTCAAGAATAATAAAAGAAGGTTGCGTACATGGAAGAATCCTGGAGATACTAGAAGGTATCAGATAGATTATATAATAGTAAGACAGAGATTTAGGAACCAAGTTTTAAATTGTAAGACATTTCCAGGGGCAGATGTGGACTCTGACCACAATCTATTGGCTATGAACTGTAGATTAAAACTGAAGATACTGCACAAAGCCGGGAATTTAAGGAGACGGGACCTGGATAAACTGACTAAACCAGAGGTTGTACAGAGTTTCAGGGGGAGCATAAGGGAAGAATTGGCAGGAATGGGGGAAAGAAATACAGTAGAAGAAGAATGGGTAGCTCTGAGGGATGAAGTAGTGAAGGCAGCAGAGCATCAAGTAGGTAAAAAGACGAGGGCTAGTAGAAATCCTTGGGTAACAGAAGAAATATTGAATTTAATTGATGAAAGGAGAAAATATAAAAATGCAGTAAATGAAGTAGGCAAACAGGAATACAAATGTCTCAAAAATGAGATCGACAGGAAGTAAAATGGCTAAGCAGAGATGGCTAGAGGACAAATGTAAGGAGTAGAGGCTTATCTCACTAGGGGGAAGGTAGATACTGTCTACAGGAAAATTAAAGAGACCTTTGGAGAAAAGAGAACCACTTGTATGAATATCAAGAGCTCAGATGGAAACCCAGTTCTAAGCAAAAGAGGGAAAGCAGAAAAATGGAAGGAGTATATAGAGGGTCTATACAAGAGTGATGTAATTGAGGACAATATTATGGGAATGGAAGAGGATGTAGGTGAAGATGAAATGGGAGATACGATACTGTGTGAAGAGTTTGACAGAGCACTGAAAGACCTGAGTCGAAACATGGCCTTGGGAGAGCCCGTCCTGACAAAACTCTACCATCTGGTGAGCAAGATGTATGAGACAGGCAAAATACCCTCAGACTTGAAGAAGAATATAATAATTCCAATCCCCAAGAGAGCAGGTGTTGACACATGTGAAAATTACTGAACTATCAGTTTAATAAGCCACGGCTGCAAAATGCTAACGCCAATTCTTTACAGACGAATGGAAAAACTGGTAGAAGCCGACCTCGGGGAAGATCAGTTTGGATTCCGTAGCAATGTTGGAACACGTGAGGCAATACTGACCTTACGACTTATCTTAGAAGAAAGATTAAGAAAAGGCAAACCTACGTCTCTAGCATTTGTAGACTTAGAGAAAGCTTTTGACAATGTTGACTGGAATACTCTCTTTCAATTCTAAAGGTGGCAGGGGTAAAATACAGGGAACGAATGGCTACTTACAATTTGAACAGAAACCAGATGGCAGTTATAAGAGTCGAGGGGCATGAAAGGGAAGCAGTGTTTGGGAAGGGAGTGAGACAGGGTTGTAGCCACTCCCCAATGTTATTCAATCTGTATATTGAGCAAGCAGTAAAAGAAACAAAGGGAAAATGCGGAGTAGGTATTGAAATCCATGGAGAAGAAATAAAATCTGAGGTTCGCCGATGACATTGTAATTCTGTCAGAGACAGCAAAGGACTTGGAAAAGCAGCTGAACGGAATGGACAGTGTCTTGAAAGGAGGATATAAGATGAACATCAACAACAAAATCAAAACGAGGATAATGGAATGTAGTCGAATTAAGTCGTGTGATGCTGAGGGAATTAGATTAGGAAATGAGACACTTAAAGTAGTAAAGGAGTTCTGCTATTTGGGGAGCAAAATAATTGATGATGGTTGAAGTAGAGAGGATGTAAAATGTAGACTGGCAATGGCAAGGAAAGTGTTTCTGAAGAAGAGAAATTTGTTAACATCGAGCATAGATTTAAGTGTCAGGAAGTCGTTTCTGAAAGTATTTGTATGGGGTGTAGCCATGAATGGAAGTGAAATATGGACGATAAATAGTTTAGACAAGAAGAGAATAGAAGCTTTCGAAATGTGGTGCTACAGAAGAATGCTGAAGATTAGATGGGTAGATCACATAACTAATGAGGAGGTATTGAATAGAATTGGGGGAAAGAGGAGTTTGTGGCACAACTTGACAAGAAGAAGGGACTGGTTGGTAGGACATGATCTGAGGCATCAAGGGATCACAAATTGGAGGGCAGCATGGAGGGTAAAAATTGTAGATGGAGACCAAGAGATGAATACACTAAGCAGATTCAGAAGGATTTAGGTTGCAGTAAGTACTGGGAGATGAAGAAGCTTGCACAGGATAGAGTAGCATGGAGGGCCGCATCAAACCAGTCTCAGGACTGAAGACAACAACAACAACAACAACATGTAACTAACACTGGTTCATTGAACTCTCTGCCAGGCAATTTATTGTGAACAGCAGAATGATAATGTAGATGTAGATGTACACAAAGACCAGATTATGTCAACTTGAATGTTGGTAACATACATGTAACTAACACTGGTTCACTGAACTCTCTGCCAGGCACTTTATTGTGAACAGCAGAGTGATCACATAGATGTAGATAAAGACCAGATTATGTCAACTGTGATTCCTGGAAGCAAACTTGAGAGTTATTATTGTAGAAGCAATAGTAAATTTACAGCAGTAGAAAAGCATTAAAACGTGGCAAGAGACAAAGACTTTGAACTAGGTTTAGTTGATTTGACAGATGTTAATGTCTTAGCTGTAACACTCCATAGATCTGGGGACTGGAAAATTATCATTAAAAATTTCAAAAGCTTGCTAAATAATACAACATCAAGAGTGTTTCATTTTATACCGTTTAGGGGTGACATAGGAGGATTCCTTTGGTAAAACAGAAGTAAATTGCATATTCGACATTTTCCACAATGTGTTTTTATATTATTTGATATAACATTTCTAATGAAAAAGAAGATGATTAAAAACAAGGGTTGGATGATGAAAGGTTATTACACTTCCAGTAGAAAGAAAAAAAAATTATCCAGTCTTTCACGAAAAACGATAAAACTAATCCAGAATTTAGAAATTGCATGAGAAAATATAACACAATATTAAACAAAGTTATAAAAAACAAAACAATGAAATAATGATAACTACATTCCAAGTGCGAACAATAAAATGAAAGCTGCCTGAAAGGTTATTAGAGCAGAAACTGACATAGAATGGCCGTCATCAAAGAATATCTCTCTGCAAATTGAAAATAACAGTCTCTCAGATACAAAAGAGGTAACTGATCAGTTTAATGTATTTTTACTAATGTAGCAAATCAGTTAATCCCAAACCAGTACAAAGACAGACCTATGTGTCTACCAAATGCTAGTCAAAATCGTCGTTCCTTCAAGCAGTCAAAGAGACAAAGTTGAAGTAAACAATAAGGTTGCTCAAAAACAAGTGTCCAAATGGGTTGGATGGTGTGTCAGTTTATGCATTTAAAAAGTCCTCTGATTATGTAATAAAACCACCAATGTATGTAGTAAACACATCCTTATCAATTGGATCCTTTCCCAGCAGGAAGAGTTTTCTACAATAGGCTTCAAAGTTACATTATAAAAAATTCATTACTCTCACCAAATCAGCACAGATTCAGCAAATCCAAGTCAATGTTAAAGTATAAGTATTCAGAAGTTCGTTTCACAGCACTGGAGGATAAAGCCATGCTATTAGTGTTTTCTCTGAGTTTCAGAAGCATTTGACATAACTCATCAAGACTTTCTTACTCACAAATTAGCTGAAAAAGGTGTCACATAAACAATACAGGTTATATTGTTTTTGTTTCTCCAGAAGTTTCGAATTAGTATCCGAACTTTAGGCCTAAACTGTCTAAGAAATTTAATCTATTAATTGAGTAGTCTACGAAGTTATTCTTGTTTTAACTCAGACTAAAGCTAATATTTGTTTCCCATGGGTGAGAAGTGTATGACTTGCCATAGGATTGTTAGTTCCGGGGTGTGGTGTGAGCGTTGTTGCAGTTTCTTTCATGTGGGTGACTGTAGCAGCATGGGAATTGGGGAAATAAACAAGGCTCATTGGTTGTGCAGGATTTGCTGTAGAGATAGGAAGATAGAACAGGAGGAGAAGATTGCTGCCCTTCAGGTGGAAGTAGATAAAGTGGAACCAGATCTGGAAATATTAAGGGGGGAGAAGGGAAAAGAGAGGTTGGAAGTGACAACAGGTTATAGAAGAAATAGAAATAGGACGTTTTCAGACAGTGTGGTTATGAATGTGGAAAACAGGTTTGATCTATTGTCACGGTTGGAAACTGATGAGCCACAAATAGATGTAGGAGTTGACAAGACGCAACAAACTTTCAAAAAGTTTTTGAAAAGTAAGAAGTCAGAAAAAGCTGTGAAGAAGAGGAAAGTTTTGTTGTTAGGTAGTTCACATGGTAAAGGTGTTGGCCATCTGTTGCAGGATGAACTAGGGTCAGATTACCAGGTCACAAGCTTTTTTAAACCTAGTGCAAGTCTGGGTCAGGTGATAGAGGATGTAGGTTCACTTTGTAAAGACTTCACAAAGGAAGACACTGTGGTAATAGTGGGTGGGGCGAGCAACAGCATAGACAGGAACCGAAATTATTCAATTGAGGGTGACCTGGTAAAGATAGCTTCAGCAACGAGACATACTGGTGCTGGGCTTGTGTCTGTTCTGAGTCGCCATGACTAGCCTAATTTAAACTCTTCTGTTAGGAGAGTTAATTTAGAGGTGGAACAGCTGCTTGTATCGGGCATGGGGTCTCATATCGGTGTGGTTCCTGTTGACTCTATCAGTGGGTGGGACTATATAGGCATGGCCTTCACCTCAACAGCAATGGCAATGGAAGGGAAAACTGTCTGGGCTAATAGCAAATAACTTAAGGGGGGAGGGGGGGGGGGTTACTGTCATAAGTGGTTAAGTACCAGTGGTTACAAGTGATAGATCAGCAGTTTTTTTAGGGTAGGAAGGGCAGAAACAAAAGCTGTACAGAGACAGGCTGAAAATGACATTCACACTGATAAAATAGGCAGCCAGAAAGCAAATTTTAATGTACACAATTCACGCAGACAGCCTCCGATTGAAACTAAAGATACTCAAAATTGGCAGGAAAATTAGGTTCATCCAGTTGTAATTCAGCCAGTGCACAAAAATCAGCTATCACTATTGCATCGAAATATGTGAGTATTAAGGAGTAAGCTTAATGAGTTGTTTATGTGTGTTGAAGAATAAAGAGTTGGGCAGACCAGTTGATATAATCTGCCTCTCTGAACATTATGTGACCACTGGTATAGATATGTTAAGTGTTACAGGATTCAAGTTAGCTTCTTATTTCTGTAGGGGAAGTATGGAGAAAAGCTGTAGGGGAAGTACGGAGAAAGGAGGAGTTGCCATATTTGTCAGAAACTGTTTTGATTTCAAGAATATTGACATTAATAAATTTTGCTCAGAGCAGCACTTAGAAGCTTGTGCAACAGAAGTAGTATTTCATGATAAGTCCTTTATAATAGTAGATATATACAGATCTCCTTCAGGAAATTTTGACCTCTTCATAAAAAAATCTGGAAGCTCTCATGTCCCACCTCATAGCAAAAAACAAGGAAATGGTGGTTGCTGGAGATTTTAATGTGGATTTATTGAAAAGCTCTGTCAGTGAACAATTATTGCAGTCAGTAACACTAACATTCAATTTAGTTCCTACTGTGAACTTTGCTACTAGGATATGTAAATGCTCTGAGACTGCTACTGATAATATCTTTGTAGGGAATAATATCTTTCTAGGGAAAAAAAGTCATAACACAAAACCAATAGTAAATGGGCTATCTCATCATGGCATGCAACATCTTGTGTTAAATGTTGAAACTTTCCAGTATATAAAAAAAAAATCTATTAAATGTGAGTACAGGAGGGTAAACTGTGATAGTGTTAGCTCTAAAAACATAAAAGAAAAATGGAACGAAAAATGTATGACATATGTAAAAATTAGTGAATACTGCAATCGTAAATGCATTGTTCATGATATTATAACTCAAGTGTCCGGAAATTCGCTCTAGAAATAGTGAACTACTGGTACGTATATGAAGTCAAATGAAATGGCTCACGAGTGTGATGTGCGCAATGTTCTACCACACCGAAATACAGCCGTTGAAGGTGAAAATATACCGTGTAAAAAATGTGTAGCAGATATTAAACATTTAAAAGAGTTCATCATAAGTATGCACGCAGCGATTAACTCATTAAAGAGTGATCTAAAGAAACTTCGAAATGAAAATACTGAACTGTTAGGTAACCTGAAATCGAGTGCACCAATCAAAACAGAACCTACAAAAACTGAAAACAGTGAGAAAGAAAAGCAGAATGAATGTATCTGAAGCAAAAATACTACAGCGAAGGACTCAAGTGCTTGTGCTAGGAAGTGCTCTGATAAAACCAACAGTGTTAATACAAATGAAAACTGTAAAAAAAAGCGATCAACCAGTGCCCAAAAAAATGATACACAGTGAAAACAAGAGACAGAACATATTAATTCTTTCTGACAGTCATGGTTGTCACTGCGCAAAAATTATGATCCGCTCTCAAAATCGAAAACACTACACCTCTTCCATTATAAAACCTAACACACAGTTACAGGATGTGGTTTGTAACATAGACGGGAAGATGAAAGAATATACGAAAAATGAAAGTGTCATCATTCTAGAGGGACAAACGACATCCTAAAGAAATTTCAGGATTTAAAATGTGCCTTAACAGATTCTCTTCATATGACAATCCACACAAGAGTTATCTTGTGCACAATTCCGTACAGATACAATGTACTAAAACTGAACAACAGAATCTATGCTGCAAACGAATTCTCAATGAGCATTGCAAAAAATTATGAGCATGTAATGGTAATGGACGTCAATACATTCCTCAGCAGAAGCGATTACAAAAAGCATGGACTTTACTTGTGGATGGAAGGCAAAGACAAATTATGTAGACATTTACAGCTAGCAGTAGGTGCCAATCTGCAAATACCAGCTCTAACCCAAATACAATGTGAAGACCTTTCCGCAAATATGACAGTGAAAACACAAGAAAAATCAGCAGCAAAAAGGGACTTATCAAACTCGATAGTTATGAAAGATAAACGAGGAGCCACAAAAAAGAACTGTACGACACCTTCATCACTCAAAGAAGACACAGCAAAACAAAACTACCATTGACTAAACCAGGCGAGCAGATTGATGCCGTATTCCTGGACTTCAGGAAGGCATTTGATACGGTTCCGCACTTACGTTTAGTGAAAAAAATACGAACTTATGGAATATCGGACCAGGTTTGTGATTGGATTCAGAATTTCCTAGAAGAAAGAACACAACATGTCATTCTTAACGGTTCAAAATCTGCAGATGTAGAGGTAATTTCGGGAGTACCGCAGGGAAGCGTGATAGGACCTTTATTGTTTACAATATACATAAATGACTTAGTTGACAACATCGGTAGCTCCGTGAGGCTATTTGCAGATGACACGGTTGTCTACAAGAAAGTAGCAACATCAGAAGACTCGTACGTACTCCAGGAGGACCTGCAGAGGATTAATGCATGGTGCGACAGCTGGCAGCTTTCCCTAAATGTAGATAAATGTAATATAATGCGCATACATAGGGGCAGAAATCCATTCCAGTACGATTATGCCATAGGTGGTAAATCATTGGAAGCGGTAACGACCGTAAAATACTTAGGAGTTACTATCCGGAGCGATCTGAAGTGGAATGATCACATAAAACAAATAGTGGGAAAAGCAGGCGCCAGGTTGAGATTCAGAGGAAGAATTCTAAGAAAATGTGACTCATCGACGAAAGAAGTAGCTTACAAAACGCTTGTTCGTCCGATTCTTGAGTATTGCTCATCAGTATGGGACCCTTACCAGGTTGGATTAATAGAAGAGATAGACATGATCCAGCGAAAAGCAGCACGATTCGTCATGTGGACATTTAGTCAGCGCGAGAGCATTACGGATATGCTGAACAAGCTCCAGTGGCGGACACTTCAAGAAAGGCGTTACGCAATACGGAGAGGTTTATTATCGAAATTACGAGAGAGCACATTCCGGGAAGAGATGGGCAACATATTACTACCGCCCACATATATCTCGCGTAATGATCACAACGAAAAGATCTGAGAAATTAGAGCAAATACGGAGACTTACAAGCAGTCGTTCTTCCCACGCACAATTCGTGAATGGAACAGGGAAGGGGGGATCAGATAGTGGTACAATAAGTACCCTCCGCCACACACCGTAAGGTGGCTCGCGGAGTATAGATGTAGATGTAGATGTAGATGTGATACGGGCAAAAGCATCTAACCAAAAGAAGCAACTAAACCAAGATCCACATCTGAAGATATTCAAGATACAACAAGAAGAACTGGGCACTGGAAACCAGAAGCAGTACCCCAAGGAGACCCACTAAGGACATCAGCACATCCAGTCTCAAAAGTATCACCAAGGACATCTAATTTTACATGTATCAGTGAACACCAACAATCAACTACTACCATCCCAGCAACAGGAGGAAGTTCAGCAATTCCAGTGAGAAGAAATGTAAGACGACCATGTCATCCACAAGAATTTTTATTCCCAAAAAGCCTCAAAACCAAATTAGGATAACTAGTGCACCTATCAACATAACCTCCAGTAGTGGTCCTTGCAGCAAAAACAGAAACCACCTCAACATCGACCACACAAGTAAAATGACCAAAGAGATGGAGAACTGCCCCTTTTCACCATCAGGACACTTTCTTATGACCAATGGAAAAAAAACCAATTCATGCTTAAAGATGAGAATGAAGATTTCCCACATAATTTAAATTCAGGAATAAAGGTAAGTTGTCAACCAAGTACAATCATAACAAACCTGAAATCTCACCAGGTCACCCTTCTTCATCAGAATATACAGTCACTTAGGGATAAAGTAAGAGAGCTGGAAATCTTGCTATCAAGTGAACTCAGGTATGTTAATATACTTTGCTTAACTGAACACTGGCTGAAAGAAAATGAGTTAAGAACAGTTAAAATAATGGGCTATGTGTTAGCAGCACAAAGTTGTAGAAATCAGTTTACACATGGAGGTAACTGCATATACATAAATTAAGATATAAAATTCAATAACTTAGACAATGTCGAATCCTTAATTCAACACTCAGCTTGATACATTACTAAGTAAAGTAGTAACACATCGAAAAACAGTTCTTATATGTGGAGACCTAAATGTAGACTTTAATAAGCGAAGCAATTCAAACTCTGAGCTGATAAACATATTAACAGTCAATAATTCGGAAGATTACAATCCACTCCCCGACATGTGAAACAAATCATTTTAGTACTACTATAGACCAAATAATAATTAGCTCCAAAACGAAATATAAATCAGTTTTAATTAAAGCTGGAGTAGCAGACCATCATGCACAGGCTATAAGCTTTTGTGTAAACACTAATCCATCCTATAATTATGGAACTGGTGAGTGTATAGTACAGAAAAATTTCTGATAAGTTTCAGACATTCATGAACATTTTTAAATATTATTTTGATCTTGCTTTTCCATTGAAAGCCAAAACAAGCCAAACCACTAAAAGCAAAAAGTGGATTACTAGCAGTATAAGGAAATCTTGTGCTAGAAAACGGTACCTTCACAATATTGCAAGAAGCTACAACACAACTCAGGAGTTCAATATTTACTTTAAAAAATATAAATCTATCTTAAATAAAATAATAAAGCAGGCAACGAAACGAGACAATGACAAATACATAGAAGATGCTTCAAACAGAACCACAGCAATCTGGCAGGTTGTAAAGAAACAAACCAAATCTTACTCAAATAAGAGTTAATAACATAGTACTAAAGGCGGGCTTGGAAAACATTAATAACCCACAGGAAGTAGCTAATATGTTTAATAACTATTTTATAAATGTAACAGAGAAACTACTACAACAGAACTCTAATAGAAAACAGCATACACTAACAGAAAAAAAGTCTCAAGCAAATCAATGTTTCTGTATCCAACAAATGTAGAAGTAGTACAGGTTACAATAAAAAGTCTCAAAATGAAACACTTTGCAGGTGTAGATGATATACCTGATTTCACTATAAAGAAATGTGGGGACTTGATCACTGAGCCCTTAACTCACCTATGTAACTTATCCTTTGCTACAGGAACTTTCCCTTCATGTTTGAAAATAGCAAACGTAAAGCCATTATACAAGACAGGAAACAAAGATGATATTTCCAACTACAGACCAGTGGCACTTCTGTCTGTTTTCTCAAAAATATTAGAAAGGCTCTTCAATAAGAGACTAACAGACTTCTTAGAGGATAATGGCATTCTGTCAGAATCTCAACATGGATTTAGAGCAAACTGTTCAACCAAATCAGCAGTTCACTCGTTTCTGTTAAAGGCACTGACAGCATTAGACAACAAAAAACTTACCAGGAGTATATTTTTAGACTTGTAAAAGGCATTTGACACCATAAATCATGACAAATTGCTACAACAGCCAGAAAATCTTGGCATTAGGGGAACAGCTAACAACTGGCTCATCTCTTATCTAAAGAACAGGAAACAATATGTAGAAATAGGTCAGGAAAGGGATAATGTCATTAGAAAATATAATTCCAAGCTACTGACTGTTAAATATGGAGTGCCACAACGATCAGTAATGGATCCTGTTCTATACTTACTCTATGTAAATGACCTAAACATAAGCAATGACAGCAGTAAAATATTTCAATTTGCTGATGATACGAGTGTTCTAATTACAGGAAACTCAGAAGAAACTCTTGTAAAAAACGTAAGAGAAGCCACTAATACGCCAACTTGTTACTTTCATGACAATGACTTAATAATAAACACTGGAAAATCTGTAACTATGGATATACACACAGCACAAACAAAAACTCTGATATCACCCAATCTAGAGCTATATAGACAGACAATTGCCAAAACATCCTGTACCAAATTTCTTGGATTTCATCTACAAGACAACTTGAAATGGAAAGCACATATTGAGCAAAAGAACAAAATATTAAATATGTTCTGGGGAAATTCTGGAAATCCATCAAAACATTCAAAATTTTAAAAAAATTATAACAATAATGGAAGGGGTAGATAATTGCAAATCATGTAAACCATTGATTCAAAAAAGAATGATCCTGCCACTTCATTACATACATATACTTGAAAATATAATGTATTTAAAGTAAAACTTACATACAAAAAGACCACTCATCACTCAAAATCACACAATACACAACTATGATACAACACAAAAATTGGATGTACATGTTCAAAGCACCAACACAAAGTTATTTCAAAACAGTCTTATCCATCCTAGTATCAAACTATACAAAGCCTTACCAGATACCATTGAACACATACAAAACATTGGTCACTTCAAATCTAAATTGAAGTCGTACTTGGTCGATCACTGCTTTTACACAGTAAATGAATACCTACAAAAATAAATTTTACTATGTTAACCCAATGTAGTCTCATTAAGAAGAAGATTTGTATTTTATCTCTATGTATATAGTGTAACAACATTTATTTAAGTTTTCATAATTTATTAATATATTTATTAATATATTAATTAATTAATTATTAATTAATTTAATTATTAATTAATTAATTATGAATAAATATATTTATTAATATATTATTATGAAAATATGTCTGCTTGTGTCTGTTTGTGTGGATGGATATGTGCGTGTGTGCGAGTGTATACCTGTCCTTTTTCCCCCCTAAGGTAAGTCTTTCCGCTCCCCGGATTGGAATGACTCCTTACCCTCTCCCTTAAAACCCACTTCCTTTCGTCTTCCCCTCTCCTTCCCTCTTTCCTGATGAGGCAACAGTTTGTTGCGATAGCTTGAATTTTGTGTGTATGTTTGTGTTTGTTTGTATGTCTATCGACCTGCCAGCGCTTTCGTTCGGTAAGTCACCTCATCTTTGTTTTTATATATAATTATTATGTACAAAGGTATATTATACGTAAAATGTTAATATTAACATAAAAATCCAAATATCTCTTGCACATTGTGCAGCTGTAGATGAAAATGGATCAATAATAAATAAGTCAAAAATTGAGAAATTCAGGAAATTGCTCAAAGACATGGACTGGATGGTTGTTTACAATACATATGACTCAAATGGAAAATACAAAGCTTTCATTAATAAAGTTTCCTCCACTTTTGGGAATTGTTTTCCCCTAAAGGTAACTCAGCTCACACACAAGAAAAAAAAAATATTTCGTGGATTACACAAGGAATAAAAATATCATGTGGGACAAAAAGGAGACCCTGTCTACTATTTAGGAACAGCTCTGAGGTTAGAATTGTAATGCATTACAAAGAATACTGCAAAATACTGAAGCAAGTAATACAGAAATTGAAGCAGCATTATTATGAGAAAAAGATATTACATCAGGTAACAAAATAAAAACTGTATTTGATATTGTGAGGACAGAGACAGGTGGGGCCAAAAAGGGAGAGGAACAGATAGCTCTAAAAATAAATAAAGCTTGGGGTTATCAGGTTCGGTGAACAGTGCAATGGAGTATCTAAGACCAGTTATTAATAATAACTTTAGTAAAATATTTTGGGCCTATGGAACGAAAATTGGGTCTAATCTAATCAGAGACATCCCAAATCAGTGGATGCAATCTTATCTAAAAGACAGGCAATAAAATGTCATTTTACAGCACGATAATATTAAAGAAAATGTCATAACAACAACACATCTATCCTATAAATCACCAATAATGTTTTGGGTGCCACAAGGCCCTGTCCTATGACCTCTATTGATTCTCCTTTTTACATTGATGAGGTACGTGACTTCATTAAAGTGAAAGAAAAAAACCCTAACTGGTTTAAACACAAAACAGGAACAAAAAAACTGTCTTTACTAATTTCCACTCTTCTCCACTTGTACAAGAATTTGATACAATAACCTATAAAGGCACATTTGCATGCCGAGCGCGAGTTTCCTCGGAAACGCGAGATATTAATTAAATAAATAATCAGTGAAAAATAAATAAAGCCTATGGCACACAACTGCAGCGCTGTGTCGCTGATAAAACAAAAGCACAATTACGTTACTCGTATGTTTGATTAAGAAAGGAGAGCTCTGGTTGAAGTGGTGCGAGAAGCACGTATTTTAGTTTATTGTCTGGCACACCGCCATATTTCATGTTATAGAAAATTACTGCGAGTTGCAACCATACTAGGCACTCGATTCTGAAAAGAATTTATATTTATAAAAGTAAGTAGGATTGTGAACTGTAGGCTTATTCATTGAATATATCTGATTTAACTAACTGTGTAATTTTTTTGTTTAGTAGACAATCACTTCTGTACGACGTTTTGGCATGGCTGGCAAATTATTGTAATATTGAGATTTAGTTTATGAGTCCGCACCTACGGCAGCAGTCTTTGGAAACGATTTAATTACGAAGTCCGGTTATTTCAGTTTTATTTCACGGTCAACTACGAGTAACATTGCCTTTACGAAAAAGCCATTGTCAAGCGTCTGATACCGAATAATTAAAACCTGACGACTCATAGGAGAGACAATCATACAGATAAAATAATTAATATTTTATTTATTTTATTTTATTTATTTTATATTGGCGACTGCGTGTCGGACTTGTTATTTTGTCATTTGTTACATTGTTCTCTTTGTTTCATGTGAAAAATCAACTTTCTGGACCTGGACTTGACTATATGAGAAATAACAAAAATCAGAAGATATTTGCCAATTATAAAATTTTTGCGGGAAGACGCAAAGAAGCTTCCAGCAAAATAAGGTAAGACGCAGCATCTTTGCATTAGCAGGCTTGACCAGACGTATAATTCAGTGTATTAGCTTTTCAGTAAATTTCTGTAGTGTTTCTTTTCCGCATAACAGTTTCAGTGATAAATTCCATTCTCAGTATTTTTCCTTAAACAATAACGTATGCAACAATACCAATACACGAGTGTACAATATGGCCGACTTCTGTACGATATCATGTAACATGGCCAGCAGCCATTACCAATAATCTCAAATTCAGTTTATATTTTTAAATTAACAGACAGCCATTGTTGCTACGACCGATTCATGCTCAACTGCATTTTATTTTAAAATCAGTGTCAAATATTTTCTTGAAACATATATCACGTGTGGCATGGTAATAACTAGAAAACAATACGCAAAAATGGAACAGCAAAGACGTACTATTCAGACGCAATCCGACTCGGACGAGAGACAAATGTTAGAAAATGACTTTACGACAGCAACCGGTAGTGACGATTCATCAAACATTGACGCAAGTGTTGACGAAAATTTTGACAATAGGCCCTCCACCACAAAAATTTCAAAGTCTCAATCAGAGCCCATGTTAATGCATGACGTCACGTCTAATGACGCGGCGGGGGCAGAGACCTTGCAAATGGTAAACATTGCCGACATGTTACAAATGCTAATGAAGCAAAACGCCGAAAACATGGCAACCTTACAGACGCAAAATGAACAGTTAAAGACACAAAATGACGGAATCAAATCTGATCTCATAGCACTCAAGACAGGTAATGAGACTTTATGTAAGCGTGTGGAACTTATAGACGCCACACTGACCAAACAGATGACTGAACTCAGTGCTAAATTTTCCCAGCTTAATACGAGACAAGAAAAGACTACAACTGACGTAGCACTTTTACAGACACAAGTAAAAAACCTTAATGTCACGTGTGAAGTTCTTACTGAACAAATTCAAACATATCCTTCAGTACATGACAACCTTGAAAAACGAATTACTGACGTACAGAATAAATTTGACAATGTTGAACAACACCTGACTGACATCTTACAATCTGATGCCACAGCTCATTTTCAAAATATTAATAAAGAATTTCATGATTGGGTAGTGAACAAAGACAAACATTTTGATAGATGCTTACGTGAAAATTTACCAACAATTGTGCACGACTCCGTAGCGCAATACATTACTAATAACAAACAGCTGATCAGTGACGCAATACAATCCGTCACTGCACCCATGAGACAATTCACCGATCAACCACAGTCTGAATGTAACGAAAATATCAGTCAAAATGCACAGTTCAGGAACCAATATACATTCGAGTATGACACACACATACCGCACACGACAAATACACAAGAACAAAACACACCACGACTACAACACATATCACGATGTGGAAACACAAACACAAGCTATTATCATGGTAAACCACATTATCGTAATTACTCGCCAGCTGGACATAGCAGTAATTACAGTGGGACAAATCCATATCATAATGCAAAGGAAGACGAAAGCTTAATGAAACACAGGCAATTTCAGATTTTTATCCCAGAAAAACGAACCATTCATCCGGTGATTTTTCTCAAATCTTTTAGTAACGCATTTCCACGCACTTGGAGTGACCGGAAAAAGATTTCATATATTGTTGGTTACATCCACGGCGATGCAGCTGTCTGGGCATACAGTCAAGCTGACGTATGTACCACGTACAGTGAGTTTGAGCGTGCTTTTCTGAACAAATTCTGGTCGCAATCCGTTCAGGACCGACTCAGAAGACAAATTTTAGAACCTGAAACTTTTAACAGTAAAAATGGTAACTTACGCAGATATTTTGAAAAATACTTGAACATGGGACACTTTTTAGACGAACCAGTCGCAACGCGAGATATACTCCGTGCGTTGAAGGCCAAATTGCCTTTCAACATTAAAGAAAAACTCCTACATATCCCGGATGACGATTCAGATTATTTTTTAACAGCTTTAGATTCGGTTGACATGTTACTTGAAGATCAGCGCTTCGCGCGGCAAAACAGCAGCCACAATGTTTACACTAGTGGTATGCAAAACATGCAGGCTTGCCAACACAATTCTGGCGCGCCCACAGTTGGATACGCGGTACAACAAAAACAGTAAACTCACATGCCGTCTCAGTACGGAAATCAAAATCAACACGCGTATTCCAATACAAACAATAGTTACAACAGTAATAACATTTCATGCGGCAATCCATACAAAAGGCACCGCGGTAATAACTACAACGGTAACGGATACAAAGGTAATAACAAAAACACAAACAGAAATAGAAATAATAATAACTACGAGCCAAGACAGCATCAAGGTTGGACTCGTAACGATCAGTACTTTCATTCAAACTCTGCTTTACCACAGCAGCCACCAGGTCAAAATTGGAGGATACCTTACGACCGACAGGTAAGTTATAATGCGCAACAGCAGCAACAACCGCAAAAGTTTGGAGATCATAATAGGCAATATCCGAATGTGAATATAATAGAAATGACACCTGATGCACAACCTCAATCTGTGTCAGTACCTAGTACAAATGCTAATCCAACAAACTAGAAACAGTCACTACTTTGCCCCAGGTCGTGGCTGAAGAATCCTTGGGGGGGCGGCTTCAATGTTAATCAGTTATTTGACACCACACTTGAACAACGGAATAATGATATGCCGAGTAATTCTAAACAAAAACTACCTGTTTTATTTATAAGATACAACCACAATAACAATATATCAGATGAACTTTTACAAGACAGTACACAATGTCGTTTAAACACAAATGAAATTGTTTTAGCATCCACTACTGGTGTAGTAGGTGGGATTCCAACTACTATTATCCTAGATACAGGTGCAGCTGTGAGCGTTTTGTCTTTTAATTTTTATAAAAAGATGTGTGAATTGGAACCTGTGCCTGAGTTTCCTGCCCAAAACTGTAAAATAACTACTGCACTAGGTAATAAGTCATGTAGGGTTTTGAAGCAAGTTTTTGTAAACGTTAAAATAGGTAATGGAACCGTACAATGGCCATTCCTGGTTGTACAAAACCTTGTGACAAATTGCATATTAGGAATAGATATTATGAGCGAGAAGGACTGCATTATAGACTTCTCCAAAGGTAAATGTATTTTAAATGATAAAAGCAGGGTAATTATTATTGATTTGGACAGAACTCTAAAGCATGACAAACACTGTACAGGGTACAAGGTTCAGTTAGTACTTGACAAAGACATTCAAGACATGCAAACACGCTCATCTGACGCAGAGCTAATGGACTTGAAAACATTGCTTGATCATAAGATAAGTGAAGCTACAGCTCTCAGTGTACATGAACGTATAAAACCTGACGACTCATAGGAGAGACAATCATACAGATAAAATAATTAATATTTTATTTTATTTATTTTATAAACCCTATCCTGACGACACATTACTGAAATTAAAATGCTAGGGATACGGATACGAGACAATTTAAAATGGCATTGTCGTGCTAAAGAACTTGGAAAAATCAAACAACAGAAACTCCAGGTTAGAATATCAACTATGTAGGAAAAGAGACTGCTACTTACTGTAAAGAAGACACATCAAAATTTGCAGACATGCACCTGGAAAAAAACTTTAAAAGGCTCGTTATGATGAAGTGTAGGAAGAACAGGTCACTCAGGTTTATAATGTATGCTTCCATTCATTACTCAAATATGGGCTAATCTTCTTGTGGATCTCTCCCACCAGCACACAAATGTTTAGGAAGTGAGCAGTTAGGGCTACCTGCAACCTAAATAAACTGAAAACATATACACCCCATTTTATGCAGCTGAAAATAATAAGGCTGACAACCCTTTACATACATGAGTACACCATTTGCATATGAGTACCTAGTACTAGATACCTGTGACAAAATAAGCATATCTGTCGCCACAACACAAGAAATATCAGTGATCTCCACATTTTGGTGTAGAATAGTACTGCATCAAGAAAGTGTTTCACCGATAGCAGTTAAAACTATTCAACCTGTCAAGTTAAAATTGCAGTGAGATAAAAGTACAATTAAACAGGAATTTTAAATTATAAAGAGCAGCCTTGTAAATTGAATATATAATTATGGCTAAATTCACACTGTGTTGTTGTAGTTACTCGTAATTTAATCCTACTACATTCTTCAGTAAAGTCTAGCTGTGTCATCATGACCTAAATAATAAAATCTACACCACTTATTTGTTGGAGTTTTCAATATTGAAACCATTATGATTGTTATATAAACAATTTTGTATAGTATCTGACTGGTCCCATAGTCAATATGTGTACTATTTAAGTACGTAATGAATCATTGTCCAAATATGTACATGAAATGAAACAACAGTAACGGCAATGTAAATGATTTGAAAAAAACATATTCAATAGATCCAATAATGATTACTCCGTAAGTCATCTACTGTATGAAACATTCGGCAATGTAATACAAATTCATTCGCAGAACATTTAGTATGCACTGATTACTGCCCAGCCTCTCCCTAATTTATGTTATTATTATTATTTTTTAAATACACTGGAGTAAACTTTTGATCTGCGATTGTTTACCAGGAAAATTGGTGATTTCTACATCGATGTGCTTTTGCACACAGGTGTTATCCAATATTCAATAACTGAATAGCTTATTTCAAAAATCACATACCGGACACTCCTTCTCGAAACGTTCCCAAATTTTGAACGCCTCTTCCACCGTGTAACATACATTCATTACCAACTTCTGGAACCATTCCTTAATCTTTTGTAGTACTCCAGCCATGCTACTTGCTTTTAAGTTTTCGATTTTCTTTAAAAGATAACCGTACTCTCTATCCAAAATAGGTCCGCAAATAACACTACCATTCGAACTTGCACGATTCCAAACGTCAATCTGCTCGTACGCGAGAAGATAACGAACACGAACGCGTTGAACTACTTCGGGCTGGCGTTCGGGTCACGTGACGTCTCTCGCTTGCTTTAAAAACAATACACGTCGTTTGTTACAACTACCTTTTTATTTGGCATTCGCAATTTCACATTCGTTGGCTTCGCAAACTCACAGTAAAACTCTCATATTTCCACCGTCAGGCTACATCAAAGATCAGTTTGCCACCACAACCACAGCGACCGAGTTCAGCCGAATGCCATTTGTCCACATTTTACCGAATGACAAAAAATTACCACAGAAGTGACCTATAGCTCTACTTGAAAGTTGCCAGTTTCGTAATACCTACGTGGAAGCTTGGATAAATTGAACTCATATTGTATTTGAACTTATTTACAACAGCCGTTGTCATTTGCGGGGAATTCCCCCCAGCAAGATTCAGTGAAACGATAAATAGTATCGATATAGACGCTTGTGGACACGAGAACAAAGAGTAGTAACAAAAATTCTGCATTTGTGCTAAAAAGTTTTGCACACTGTTGCGAGGAGACGCTCCCGTTTATGTTGGTTCGATTTGAGAGCAATCAAAACATTATTCACTGTTTATATCAGGTTTTACAATGCGTACACACGATAAATTTTTTGTGTTCAATCTGCGTATGTGCATAAATTTCCAACAGCACAATTACGCATGCATCATATTTCTTTGTCAAAGTTGATATGTCAAATATTTATGCCGAAGAAATTTGATAGTGTATTAAGGAACTTTTTCAAATCTCGCCTGTCGTCAAATAAATATGATCAACTCTAGGGCCGGTATTACACTATCAAATTTCTTTGTCAAAGATATTTCATGGTCTAATAGGAACTTCGTCAAATGTCGTCCAATATTTGATCAAATCTAGAGCCTTGGGCCGGTATTACACTATCAAATTTCTTTGTCCAATATCTTTGTCAAAGATTTTTGATAGTGTAATAGGGATCTTTGACAAATGTCGTCCAATATTTGATCAAATCTAGGCCGAGGCCGTATATTTAATCAAAGAAATCGCATGTCTTCTGTTCACTGCAATGCGATATGTTACCACGCGGAGCGCTAGCATCGCTGCAGCGTTCTGTCGTCTGTAGTGCTTTTATAACCATTGCCGGTAAATACAAACAGGCGTCTAAAGCTAGCGAAATGAGGGATGCTCAACTACCGGACCTACCGATAGATGGCTCTAGCGCGTGCAGGCAAGAGGTTATATAATTGAGTGTCCGCCATATCTGAATTTGGTAAAAAAACGAAGTGTCAAAACACTGATGAAAATGTTTTTCGTTCTGCGCCCTCATAAGTATTTTATATTGGATGTTCTGGATATCTACACATCAACATAATGAAGTGTTTCTAATCTAGCGAGAAAAAACACTGATGAAAATGTTTTTCGTTCTGCGCCCTCATAAGTATTTTATATTGGATGTTCTGGATATCTACACATCAACATAATGAAGTGTTTCTAATCTAGCGAGAAAAAACAGTGACAGTTCTGTTATGAAATTCCTAAATTCGAGTGTGTTTTGAAAGTTTGACAAGCTGACCTATAAATTGTTTACTATTTTATAAGTGCTTTACTTATTTGCCCGTTTAAAACACTATTTAAGATTCAATGGAGGTCAACAAATTACCTTACTTGCCGAAACTTTTAACTACTGGTATAATTCGGAAAATCAAGTGTGGACAACAGTGAAGACGTCTCTTGAAAAAAAGTTGACATCGTTTGCTGAGGGGTATCTTTACTGACAACAGAAATTACAACTGAACTATTAAAGTATTACTTACGTATAAACAGAAAAAAATCATTATTTTTTCTTTATCTGAAGTGATGCATTACCGATCTGCATATATGCTGACACTGTAATTGCAACATGCACTTACGAATTTGGCTCTCCCTTTGATCAGTAATTTAAATGCCATGATTTTATTAATGCCTGTACATGACACGGTGTATTTAAACTGTGTGATATGGTAGAAGCACCAGTTTTTAACAGTGCTTCAGTCTTTGATACGAGACAAGAAATACATTTAAATGAGATAAACACAAAGCCCAACGTTAAGGCTCCTCTTAAATGCATGACTTGTATCATTTGGAAGTTAAGTCTAGTAATGATATTATATTGGACTGATCCATGATCATGTAGGAAGTGAAGGAACTTGATGAAAATAACCTCGACCACAGCTGTTAATTTTAAGGTTGGCGTGTCTTAAAACTGTAATTTTCCAGTCTGACACCAAAACAGTTTTAAAATTGAATTCAAAACATGTCAGTGAGCAAAATTAATTACACTTTGACTTACAACCATAGAATTCTATTTCTGTGAATCTTGGTTCCAGTCTTTGGCATGGTGTCAATCACTGGAATGACTGGTTGTCAGTATACGGCCCAAGCAAAAAACAAACCTGAAAGTGAAAGCTGCAGAAGCTGGCCAGACAGGCACCCCAATGGCTGCTACAATCTGTGTGAGACAAGGGTGACATTATATTGCAAATTTATTGTAAAAAGTTCCATATTGTCTGAATTTGTCCTATACTGACAGGACAATCTAGTCCAGTCGATTTTCTTATCTGCAAAAGTACACTAGCCAATACCAGTGGCACAAAGGTAGTGCCACATTACAAACTATCTGGTAACAACAGAAGTATTGGTGGACAATGTACAGTAAATAATATGTAATAATCTGAGAAATTCAAAATTGGTTTGAAGAAATAGGGCAGTATTTGGAAAGAGAGCAACATTTTGAAAATAACAAATGACGCAAGTAGAGTTTTCAGTTATGAAAGCTCACTTAAATTTTTTTCCCCTCTTTTCGATTATCATGGGAAAAGTGTGATAACATAAAAGTGCAAGAAAGTTGTGTACAATGTTGGAAATGATGAAAAAGAAAATCTCACTATGCTTCCTTCTCCATGTGAAGAGTATTCCTGTAATAATAGCTAATAGCATACCAAGAACATGAGGGTGTCACAGTGGAGATTTGTTTTCTGGTACAGACACCTGATACAACTATTCCACAACAAAACGTACTTTCAATAGGTGTGGTACCAGTGCACTCCCATAGGATAAAAGAATATTATGTCCTCCAGGAATCACATTGGGTACACCACATACAGCATAAACTGTACAGCAACTACAATACTTTGTGAGCAAGTAATAACAGTCAGTATCTTTAATTTTAACATAATTCTTGACTCCCATAAGTATCTGCTTATACGTTTGCTTGTACTACAGGTTATTGGTAAAGCAAATACTAATTGAATATGTCTTCACACTTTTAATACTTAGCAGAAATTCTGAAAAAAGTAAATTGTTTTATTACTGTATCACCTCTATGGCGAATTAAGAGGTACTGACTGGTTTCTTTGAACATTTAATAGAAGCCTTCTTTTTTACCTGCTATTGATAAAGAGCTATTCCAAGTTCTGTACAGAATAATCTCTCGCATTTTTCATGAGGTTTGTTATTCTGTACACTAATATTTCTTCTTCTAAATGGTAAATAATGCATTCAGACAGTGCTGGTATTAAAGGTAATTCATGAAATAAATTATATTTAAACCAGAAAATTAAAGGTTCCACATGGCACATGAAAAGTACCTTGCTACACAAATGTATGTACAGATTCCAGAATGTCTGTGAATTTGAGTTACAGACTTTTTTAAATAGAAATATGAAGATCACAATACTTTGGGTCTGCAATAACTCAAACGTAAAATACTTAAGTTCCCTATGGGAAACTTTGTTCTTTACGTGACTTGTGCAACTGCTTTCACTCTTAATGGAAAACTAAATGGTTTATGTTAAAGTTAACTAGCAAAAAGTGTAACCATTGTTACATAATTTCTGTGAAGTAAGATTCCTTAATGTTATTTCCTTCCTTTGTCGTCATAACTCGATAATTTCAGTTCCGTATGGGACATATGAACTAACAAAATGAAATGCTTTTATTACTATGACCAAACAAAATCTTTTTAACATGTAGTACACAGTTCAAATCAGCAATAAGTGTAACCGTATAATTAAGGTAAATGTTGATGAAAATTAGGCATGTAACATGAATACTGAAATTTTCTAGATTTCGACGTGTACCTGTAATCACTGTATTCTGTTCTTTGCAGTGCTAGAAAGATAATTCTATATGATTATTTGCATTCTCTCCCCCCCCCCCCCTTAACACAGGAAAATATAATAGAAAGACATCCTAACAAAATAAGGACAAAATTCAGAAAATTAGGTTTTGCCTGACTCAGGTCCCCTTATTCTGGTATGGTTATAAAGTAATAAGAATGCTTATGATCAACTGGAACATTGTGTTCATTATAGGAAGTATTAAAACATGAATTAACAGAGTAACAATTTTATTGCTCTTATGTTGCAGAGTATCCACAAACATTACTGTTTGAAACATAGGGCCACTGCATACTTCATTAGATCACACCCATCCTGTGATTAAACTGTTTTCTTATAGTGAAAAATTCAAGTTAACATAGTTATTGAGGGACATATTTTCTCACACTGAAAGCCATCTGTTAAATAAGTCTCAGAACATTTTTTTTTTCATTAATTTTACAAAAATCACCCGTTTTTAATGCAAGTGCATATTTTGTAACACCAAACATCTTAAAATAAGCTTGTATAATAAACAATTATAATTTTGTTACAATATCCACACAGGATGTAAAGACTTAATTTTACTTCAATGTGATTCATCTTTTGAAGTTCATCATTACACAACAACAAATCTATGGACAAAATAGTTTTAAAAAATCTGTCAAAACGTCACACCCATCTGCATGGAATGTTCCATTACATAATTTTTCCAATTTGAGCACTATACATGATTAAACAATATGAGTTTATTTAACTTCTGCCTTATACTTGATTTGTTGTTTAAAATTTTCTCAGCAGGCTTTTTTTCCACATATTTTTAAGCGTATGCAGGAGTATAGGGATGCAATCTTACAAACAAGTTGAGTCTGATGTAAGTCCTCAATCCTAATTTCATAACGGTAATCATGACCAAGAGCAGAAAATGGGTAATCTACAAATTTATTTTTAACACAATGCAAAATCTTGGCCTGTATATGTTTCTGTCACATATCCCCAGCAGTCACAAACATCTGAGACAGTTTCTGAATATTCTACAACAGAGTACACGCAGTCACTTGTTTTAACCAGTTTTTCCCGTTAAACAAAATTTACAAATGCATTTTTATTGGCCATATTGGGAAAAGCATAGAGAGAATCACATTCTAATGCAGATTTAACTACTGGTGGCTTCAGTATGTGAAGACAGTCTTTGCATGTGATCTGCCATGAAAGGCGCAATGACACATACCCTGCAATATAATAGAGTATGTTTTACTTGTGAAATGAGAATTTAATTTTATCATCAAGAAGTGCATACCACTCCTCTACTTCATTTTCTGCAGCACTTTCATCACTTTCTACTACATGCTTTCTTGCATGAAAATCATAAACAGGTGGCAAACAACACACATTAAAATTTGAGCAATTCCCATTCGTTGCAGTGACACTATTACCCAAGAGCAACTTTCTCATGGCACATTTGAGCTGGTATGCATTTGGATTGTTGTTCCAACCACATCTGGACCGAATGCAGGGGGAAAAAAGCTCTATGTGGTCTTGTGACAGTTTATATGTTAGCAAATACTTCAAAGGAGATTCAACACAAAGCATACTTGTCAGAGCTATGTGCCTTAAGGCCGGTTCCCACTAGGGCTGCCGCGCGTCAAAACGGCGCGTCAGCGGCGTGGTTGCCATGGAAATGGCGTCAGCGGCAAGGCGCGGCGGGCTCTGCGTCGCGGTTTGACCATGTCGAACCGCTTCCGCTGCCGCGTGCCGCGCTCCAGGTGCGCGCCGCCAATCACAGAACGCGCTGAGCGTGACGTCAGGTACGGACTCCCGGGCCACACGAACTTTCGCCGAACCGCTGGCGCGGACGCGGCGGCAGCTATGAAATACTTATCATCCGATTCCAAGGAAACTATCTTTTAGAAAAATTTGATTCTTGGGCATGTTACAGCCTGATATCTTCTCTCGATAAAGGACCGAATTTCTTTTCATTATTCGTCGTGGTTACTTGCTGTATCGCATTTACGTAAACCTTTACACGAAATTTTAATGAGTGTGCAGAGGTAAAAACGCATTGCGTGGACTTTGGGTACAGTTCATTTTAGGTAATACATTATTGCGTATGAAATTTAGTCAACATATCGAAATTGTTTTTAAAGCTGAGAGCAGATCGATAGCTATCACCGTTCTCGAGATATTGTCTGATATGTCGGCAGACGGGCTATGCCGTGACGGCGCGCGGGTTGCTCGGCGACGCGACCGGTACTTCGTCCTGCTCGTCGTAAACCGTGTGGTTGTATCAACCGCAAATTTCGTAAACGGTTCAAGAAATCGATTTTTTTTTTTTTTGCAAACGATAACTTGTGAAAAGTCATGTATTTCGTCGCATGATAAATATCCTAAATCTGTTTATCTACCAAGATATGAAAGTAACTACAGTTTTTCAGAAGGGATAGATGAATTTTTTTAAATGGCATTAATAGCATGTCGAATGAGAAGTTAAACCGAAACTAATTTGCTGGTATGTCATAAGATGTAATTTACTAAATATGTAGAGCTATTGATTATTTCCTTTCTTTTTTCTTTATCTAGTGTACTTTACTGATTCAAGACGCGTTTCGCCTTTTACTTTAAGGCATCTTCGGTGGAATCTAGAATGACTCAGTTTTGTTTTGATATGTGATACTTGCAGATTATAAAACAGTTCACATCTTTGTTTACGTGAATGACTGATTACTTACAGTGAATTGAGTTTTTGGCGGACATATACGTTTCCCCTCACCTGCTCACATGCTGGAGGTTGAACTAAAACTTAGATTATGGAGCATAAGCACATTTTCATGTTCGCTCTTTTTTCTTCTGTCACTAGCAGTAGACGTTTTACCGAAAACTCTGATTTAAAGTCGTAACTACAGTGTGTTCACCTCATGTCCCTTCCTGTCTGGTTTGTTTATGTACATGTTGCCAACCTGCAGAATTATATGCTGAAAACTAATGTTTGTTTATTTTTGTTCTCCTTATATCTGTATGTGTGTGTGGCTAGCCAGTGATAGTTATAGAAAGTTGAAAGTGAATCCAGTAGTTGTCAGACAGTGGTTGAAAGATTTGGTGTTCAGCTGATTTCAGTTTTGGTTTAAATGTCTTAAGGAGTGCATGGAAGAGTAAATTCACTGCTTACATTAATAGATAAAATAGTAGAATAGTATTTCAACAGATGATTATTATCAGAATACTATCACCCAACCCCTTTGTCCTCACTCTTTGACGCCCCACAATACGCCCTGTCAACTAACCCCTATTGTCGTCAAAGTTGTACCGTAATTTCCTCTTCCTCCTCTATTTAATTCCGTACCTCTTCTTTAGTCACACGATCCTCGTATCTAAAGTTCAGCATTCTTATGAATCACCACGTTTTGAAAGCGTCCATTGTCTTCTTGACAGAATTGTTCATCGTCCACGTTTCACTTACATACGAGGCTGCACTCCACACAAATACCTTTGTAAAATAGTATCCAACCATTAGCATTTATATTCGGTGTGAACAAATTTTCTTTTTCAGAACGCTTTTCTTGCTATTGACAGTCTTCAGTCAGGTTTGCGTCTGCACCAGGAAATGCCTTACAATTTAAAATCTGGTTTCGAAAACTGTTCCAAATATATATTATTCTTTTGGGATTCTTAAGCGAGGTGCTGGCGATGATTACATTATGCTCTGTGGGAAATTCTATCAGGTGGCTTCCACTTTCATCCCTTCCACCTAGCCTTTGTGTTCTTACTGTTTTCGTGTACCTGCTACCGTATCACATTTTAAATTTTTGTCTCGCTTAACTATCTGAATAATCTCTTTTGTCGTACATTGTTTCAATGTGTTAGGAGATAGTGAACAATCGTGAACGGTAGTCATGAAATCTGTTTATGGTGAAATGAGAAAACATGAATAATGAAATATGTGAAAGAGTACATTGTACAGAAAATGAAAAATTGGTATGTCTTCACCCAACTTCGTCTTTCCTTCATGTAGGTGTAAGATATAGCTAATCAAACGCACCGCGCGTTTCAGTGGGTCCTGCCCCGTACCTCAGTGGCTGTCCGTCATTGGCTACCGCTAGCATCTGCCGCTTCCAGATGGGAACGCCAATTCCGCGAGCCGCCGCGTCAAAGCGGAAAACGCTTGCCGCTGCCGCACGACGCGCTGCCACGCTCTAGTGGGAACCGGCCTTTACTGATTGCACATTGAAAATTATCCCAAAAGCAAAAGTATTTCTTGCATGGAGCAGCAATGGAACACCAATGATTTTTAAGCTTTTGATATAATTTTCAGTGTGTCTGAAAATACCAACGTGTTGACTGGGTGTTGTGTGATGTCCTTAGGTTAGTTAGGTTTAAGTAGTTCTAAGTTCTAGGGGACTGATGACCATAGATATTAAGTTCCATAGTGCTCAGAGCCATTTGACCCATTTTTTTTATTATTATTATTTTTTTTTAAAATCCCAAGCCAATAAGATTTGTTATCAAGTCTCAGGGGGCTCTTATACCCTTTACCTAATGGATTTCTGGAGTTCAGAATATCAAAAATCCTATCAATATTATACAAAAATTCTACTGTTGCTTCGCTTCCTTTAATATTTGGATCACCAACCCACCTCAAACACTCTATACTATCTGCCACACTAGAACTCAGTCTGTGGAGCTAATGAAACATTCATTTTTCTATTTACATAACTTATATGTTGTCCTGATAGTTTTTTGGCAAATGTCATACCTTCTTGTTGTACCTTGTTCAATTGCTCAACGAAATGCCATCTAATAATGCCAGTTGGAGATGATGTACCTTGTTCAATTGCTCAACGAAATGCCATCTAATAATGCCAGTTGGAGACTCAATAGCAGATACTTCTGCTAGAGCATTTCTGGCAAACTTAATCATATGACATGTCCAAGATACAATAAACATTGTAGCTCTTAAAATCACCCTTGGAAAAATTTAAAGTACAGTCAAGTGTACGTGAAGTGCTTATATTTACCTTGCAGCCATCACATGTAACACACCAAACCCTAATGTCAGAACTATGCAGCCTCTCTAAAGCGGATTTTATCAGTGTGGCCTGATTATTTGCCTGTACACCGTTGATAAAGAAATACGCAATCGGGCATATAAATTTGCCTTTAATAGAGACAAGCATGAAAACCAGAGCCTCAGATGCCTCTATTACTTCTTTTGACTGAGGCACTTCCCCACCAAACTCTAAAAAACCTGTGTATTGCTTAGTTCCTTGGTCCCAAACTACTTGCTTCCTAAGTGCCACATTGTCTACAATTAGACATGAATCGCTGAACTGGTTCCTTACAATTGGGTTCGAATCAACGTACTTAAAAACATCTTTTAAGAAGCCAGTTTCACAGTCGACACTTGCCCCGTCATCATCATCATCTTGGACAGTTTCCAGCCACTGGCTGGGTCTGTCGGGAACACAATCCTCTCCATCGTGTTCTGTCTTTCCACCGTTCCCCCTCTTCCACCTTCTTCCAGTTCTCTCCTCTTCTCGTCACACATTCCTTCACTCCCTTCACCCATCTATCTCTTGGTCTTCCTCTGGGCCTCTTCCCCTCCAGTTGCAGATCAAACATCCTCTTTGGAATTCTTCCCTCATCCATTCTCTTCATGTGTCCATACCACTGCAGTCTTGATTTTTCTATCCTGTCCTGTACTGGTTCCTCCTGTAGTCTTTCCCTCACATACACATTTCGCAATCTGTCTCGTCTTGTTACACTCAACCTGCTCCTCTGGAACTTCATTTCACTAGCCTGTATTCTACTTTTGTCGCTTTTGTGCATTACCCATGTCTCACTTCCGTATGCCAATATGGGGACAAAGTAGGTTCGGTATATAATTCCCTTTGATTTCTGTGGCACCTTCTTGTTCCAAATAAGCCCCCTCATGCATTTGTAGAACTGCCCTGCTTTTCTGCACCTTTCATTAATTTCCATTGCGTTTCCCCCCTTACTTTCAATCATGCTTCCCAGGTACTTGAAGTTCTCTACCACTTGTAGTTTTTCCCCTCCACAAGTTATATCCACATTTGGCCTATTCTTCTTCCTTGTTGTGACAATTATTTCACTTTTCTTTGCAGAGAAATGCATTCCATGTTGTGTTGCCGTTGCCTCCCATACATCTAACTGCTCTTGCACCTCCTTCTCGCAATTTCCCCATAACATCAGGTCATCGGCAAAAAGCACTTCTTTCATTTTATGATCTCCAGTTGCATCTGATACTTGCTGTAGGATTTCATCCATAACAATAATAAACAATAAAGGCGAAAGTGCACTTCCCTGTCGCAGCCCATTTTCCAGCTTGAACCATGCAGTACGTTCCCTCCCCACTTTCACACAACTCTCACTTCCCCCATACATTTTTCTGACTTTTTGTGTTATCTCTTCATCTATCCCTTTTGCGTTCAGCACATCCCAGAGCTTGTCCCTACAGATACTGTCATACGCCTTCTCAATATCTAAAAAGGCCATGATTAAGTCCTTCCCGTACTCATAGTGCCTTTCCTGCAGTTGCCTTACCGCAAATATGAGGTCCGTTTTTGATCTTCCCGGTCTGAAACCTAACTGCTCCTCTTGCAGTCTACTTTCAATACTGCTTCTTATTCTCTTCTCCAGGATCTTTTCATAGATTTTTCCACAGTGGCATAGCAGGGTGATTCCTCTGTAGTTCTCACATCTCCTTTTATCCCCTTTCTTGAAGATCGGGACTATAATTCCTTTCTTCCAATCCTCAGGAATTCTGTTCTCCTTCCACACCACCCTCAGCACTCTGTATAGCCACTGGGTTCCTACTTCTCCTGCTGCTCGTATCATACCCACTGTTACTTCGTCCCAACCTGGTGCCTTGCCCCCTTTCATCCTCTTTATGGCTTCTTCCACTTCATTCCAAGTTGGATCATCAATTTCCCCACTATTATAATCGTCTGCTGCCTTAGGCTCTCCATCGCTGTTATTTACCCGCTTGGCGGCATTCAACAGATCTTCAAAGTACTCCTTCCAAATCTTTTTGAGCTCATGCATTTCCTCCACAACTCTCCCATTATTATCCATGATCCTCAGGCACTCGCTTCTGTCGTTCCTCTTATTTCTTACCATGGTGTAAAGTACTTTTTTGTTCCCTTCACTGTCCTCTTCTAACATTCTTGTCCATTTTTCCATCCACTTCTTCTTCTCCGCCCTTACTATGGTCTGTGCCGCTTTCTTGTTTTCCTTATATTTTACCCTAGTTTCCTCTGTTCGGGTCTGGAACCATTCTCTGAAGGCTTTGTTCTTTCGAAGTACTGCCTCTTTACATATGTTGTTCCACCATGGGGTTTCCTTACTTCTCCTCTTTGTGCTAGTTCTTCCGCACACAGTCTCAGCTGCCTCAACTAGAGCCCTCTTAAAATCTCCCCATTCTTCTTCCACTGTTCTCTGATCTTCCTTTGGCAGCTTCTTCCTGATCAGTGTCTGGTACTGGGTCCTCTGTCCATCCTCTTTCAGCATCCATGTCTTCAACCTTTTCTCCTGTATATCTGTTGCCCTCCTATCTTTTTTCTCTCTCAGGGTGGCTACCAACAGCCGATGGTCACTGTCTAAGGCCTCAGATGGAATGACCTTAACATCTGTGAGGCTGCTCATCATCTGCCTATCCACTAGTACATAGTCTACTACTGAAGTTTGGGACCAGTCTCCACTGTACCAAGTTATTTTGTGGCTACTTCTCTTCTTGTACCAGGAATTTGCGATTGCCAGCCCATTCCTCTTGCAGAATTCTAGCAACAAATTTCCTTCTCTATTTCGGTTCCCCCAGCCCTCTGGTCCCATTATCTCCTTGAATCCTTTCCTGTCTGTGCCAACATGTGCATTGAGGTCCCCTATTATAATCTGATTACCTCCATTTAGCTGCTTTTGCATGTCATCTTCAAATTCCTCCTTCTCCTTTTTTGTACACCCCACCTGTGGGGCATATGCTTCGATGATTTCAATGCTTTTTCCTTTCACTCGTACTCTGGCTTTTATCATTCGATCATTGATACCTTCTCCCTCCTCCTGCAGACCATCTCTGACCACTATTGCCACTCCATTTCTTCCCCTCTCATTCCCTATCCAGTACAGTTTACATCCTTTACTTAGTGGTTTTTCACCAACTCCTCTCCACCTAGTCTCAGCAAGTCCCAAAATGTCCAATTTCCTCCTTTCCATCATTTCTACAATTTCTTCTAACTTCCCAGTTAGAGTCCTTACGTTTAAGGTGCCCAGTCGTAAACCATCTCGTAATCCTTTTCCATTGCTTGGTCGGTTTCCTTTAAATCCGTTCCATGATGCGAGGCATGTTCCCTTTTTAAAAGCAGTTGATTTATCCACTACTGGCTTGCTAGGCCTATCGCAGCCTCACCAGAGCCCCGTTAGCCGTCACGTTTCAGGGTTCCCATAGGGCCTTCCCAGCTACCGTAGCGGTCCTGGGTCACACGAAGTCCCCGCTGTACATCGCCCCTATAGGCAGTCCCCTACTTTGTGCCGTTGCCCATCTCCCACGACTTGGACGAGGGGTTGGACTTATGGGAGACGTCGACACTTGCCCCCCTTTTGGAAATCAATGATTTATGGGTCAGAGGCATTAATTTTTGCAGGTATTCATATGCTGCTGGTGAATAAAAGTACACAGTCATCGCAAACATTTTCACATTTGTTGTGTATCTATTACCCTTTGACGAGAGAGAGTTGTCCACTAAATTGCACACTAATTCCACTTGTGTTCCTTTCTGATGATTGAGGAAGTTATGTAACTTCTCAGGAAGATGCCCCTTCTCCTTCAATGAACTTATGATGTCATCCATGGAAAACACTTTCTTCTCTCTTCTTCGAAGTTTTTCACGGACACACTTCAGTTTACATTTTAATTCGTGCACAATGTCTGAGAAAAAATTGCAAGTTTCAGTCGCCTTGTCTTCCATTTCTACTTTCGACTGTATACCACAATCAATTACTTGAGAACCAACTGCACTCTGAAATAAAGAAATAATTTCGTTATATATGATTGAAATAACTTAAGGCTTGATGAAAAAATATTATAAGAAAACTTTGGGGGTGTGAAAACATCCTTATACTAACGATTTCGACACAATTCGTAGCTTCTGCATTGGATAAATGGGACGTGCTTTCCACTGAAGAATTCTCATTGACAACATTCTCCACGCAATCAGTAGCTGCTGCAGAGGGCAAATCAAGCACGGATTCCAGGACAGAACGCTAAAAACAAAAATATGGAACTGTATTACAACATTGTTTAGACCTATGTAGCCCATTTGTGTCCGTACGAAATAAATTCACAAAAGTCAAAACCACACACATAGCAAGGAAATTAATTAACTACCTCAAATGGAGAAGCATCGTTGTCACTCAAAATCCTAACATGTCGTCTTGGCTGTTTATTTGGTGGCATCAAATGTGTCGGAAAGTCAAAAATTGACGGCACTGCTTCAGGTCCGAGACGTTTCTTCCACGTTCCAGGGCTCACTACGTAATCATCTTGTCGGAAAAGGTTTCCGCAAAGAAAACTGCAAGACGTAGGTTTAAAATCTTTCCGCTTCACGGAAGTAATTCACTTCTTTAGCAGCTCTGGGTGCTTTAGAGGAAACCTGTTCAAAAACATCGAATTAGCAAACGCACTAAGTCTGTATTGTTGTCGTATTGTATCGGTAGTCCTATTACCTGTGAAATGGTAAGTCACTTTCCTTACTCCATCGCTTCGTACAATTGAAAGCGGAACAAGAAATCACCATTTCGATAATCCTTAATTCCTTATACACCGTACAGACCGAGAGAAACTTCTTGGCAAATTCAAATATGGCGGGCAATACAGACGATAGTAATCAGCTGGTAGAGCCATCTATCGGTAGGTCCGGTAGTTGAGCATCCCTCATTTCGCTAGCTTTAGACGCCTGTGTAAATGCAATTGGTGTGTGCCGACATCTACAGAATTAATAGAGATGTCTGAAGCTGATGAGGCGCTTTACAACGTGAGGCACTCTGAATACAAAAATAGATTAAGAAGATTGGAGACCTAACCTGATCTAACCTAACCTAACATAACGCTCTCCTGTAGCAAGGAATCGGAGTGTTATAGTGAGCCTGTTTTCTGAAGATGTAGCAGTTCTTAAGTGAAAATTGTGCTTTGTGATATGAGGATACACTTCATTGAGCACATACAGAAATGTATGCTCATCCATTCTTAAGTAATTGATGTACGACTTGACGTCTTCCACTGTAAGCTCACGTAACAAGTTTTGTTGAATGCTTTTATCGTGTTGTCGTAAAACCCACGGCTTCACCCAGATTAGATTAGTTTTTCATTCCATAGATCCGTGCTGAGGAGATCCTCGTGGATGTGGAACATGTCGATTTTTTTAAGCTGAAATAAAAATACTAATAGTATGAATAAATACAATACATCATTTCTTTCTATTAAAAATTTCGCCAATGGAGTAGAAGGAGTTGGCCAGTAGTAAGTCTTTCAGGCTCCTTTTAAACTGATCTTTATTTCTAACTAAATTTTTTATGTTTCCTGGCAAATTATTGAAGATGAGTGTTCCTGAGTAGTGGACCCCTTTTTGAACTAAAGTAAGTGCTTTTAAGTCCTTGTGCAGATCATTTTTGTTCCTGGTATTGTATGTATGAACTGAGTTGTTTGTTGGAAAAAGAGATATATTATTTACGACAAATTTTATTAAGAAGTAAATATACTGAGAGGCAGTAGTTAGTATACCCAGTTCTTTGAAGAGGTTTCTGCAGGAGGTCCGTGAATTTACTCCACAAATAATACGTATTACACGCTTTTGGACCTTGAAAACTTTTGTTTGACTTCAAGATTTACCCCAAAATATTATCCCATATGACATTATGGAATGAAAGTACGCAAGCTTTTTCATTTTTATGTTGCCTATGTCTGCTAACACTCGAATTGCAAATACAGATTTGTTAAGGCGTTTCTGCAGTTCTGTGGTGTGCTCCTCCCAACTGAATTTATTATCAAGTTGTAATCCCAGGACTTTTAAGACTGTCAACCTCGTATGTATGGTTCCATTTTTCCCCCCACTTCTTTTCCGCACGTGCACACAATGCAATTGGAGTACGTAGAACTGCTGCGGTTAATAACAAGTTGTTGTCAGCCATCTTGAACTTTGACGAAAAATTTGATGACAGTGTAATACCCCTTGTAGCGCTACGTCAAAGATCTTTGTCAAATATATTGGACGGAATATTGGATCACATCTTTGATCAAATCTTTGACAAAGAAATTTGATAGTGTAATACCGGCCGGGCATAGCTGTAGATATGGTCATAAAAGTCACTTGTGTGACTTGTCTTTTGTTAATTGCAACGTGAAATGTTACCACGTGGAGTGCTAGCATCGCTGCAGCGTTCTGTCTGTTTGTAAACATGCCTGCGAAGTTTAATTCGTATGTGCTGTCAACTACAAAATTAATAGAAATGTTAAAGTTGACGAGGCGCCTTATAACGTGAGGCACCCTGGGTACAAAAATAGATTGAGAATACTGGAGAGCTAAAAAAAAAAAATAAATAAATAAATAAAAAAAAAAAAAAATCAACTTCATATATTTCTAGTGACTTTGTAGTTGTGGGACACAAAATGTAGTTATTACTTTGATCTACAATAAAAAACATTTCTTAATGCACATAAAGTGTGTTGAGCATTTATTTACTTTACGATATTGCTCCTTTAGAGCTTTATAAATTACTTCAAACGTTTCAGTTATTATTTTAGATTATGTACACTGTGGTATTCGAGTGCTGTGCTCGAGCTAGAGTAACTCCCTCCTGTAGCAAGAATTCGGAGGGTTACTGTGAGTCACTGAGTCTGTATTCTGCAGATATAGTGGTTCTTAACCCAGATAGTCCTGAATTATTTGTTTTTCAAAATTGATTTATATCTTATCTACATTCATTCACAAGGTTGTAAGGTAGAAAGTAAAAACAATTTTGAGTATTTATTTTTATTTAGTATTTCCAAAAATGGGTGTCCTTCCAGAAGGACGTCAGGACAATAAGGGAACATGTTTTTAAAGTATATGACATTGCACAATTAAGTTGTTTTGGTTGTTATACTTTCAAATAAACATAAATAAATTTGAATTATGGGCTAAAACAGCTAATAAATACAAAAAACAAAGATATAACCTATACACATTTTTATGGACTAGTATGATAAGACAAAAAGCAACAAACATGAAGCAGTTCGCCACATCTTACGCACATAGTAGTTTATTCGTGGCAACTTCGACATTTCAGCTGCTTATTCTTTTTTGTTATCTCGTCCGTTGGTAATTCAGCAACATAATGTTTTCTTCCATCAAATCTAGAATCTAGTTTTGCCCTCTTACTAGGATGTCCTCTGCTGGTAGTGACTCTTTTGTTACTTTCAAGATTTGCAGTGACAAATCGACGACGAAATGTCAGATGATCTATGGGTTATTCGTTGTGCTTGTAAAGATCCCAGGCATTTTGCTCTGCAACGTCTATAAAATGTGCAATGATTGGGAAATACCACTTATTCCCTCTTATGGAGCATCTATGCCTCCCATATGAGTTTTGTAGGAGTGTAATCAGTTAGGCTGAAGCACGCTAATCCTTTTCTTTTGGTCCCTGGAAAATCTTGCTACAGAGCATAGTGGTTGCCCTCTGTCAATGTTGGTGGCTGCAGTAACAACATTGTTGTCATTCCAACGTACAATGGAAATCCCGTATGCTGAGTCAGAACAAATTTCATATGATCCTTCATTTTTTTTATCATTTTATCTACAGATGATAGAGTACAATTCTTAACTCTGTTTCCTCTTATTGTTCCTGTTGCTTCCACGCCCCTCTCTTTTAGGTCATGTAGCACAGTAGCATTGAGCTGACTTGTTGGTAATTTATCTACACTTGGATTTTCTTCAGCACCCGGATCTTCATCTGTTACGTCATCAGTTGAATTTAGAGGAGGTGTAACGTTACATTCACACCAGTATTAGGTATTTCCTCATCTTTTGATTCTAGCATGTCCAAAAGTTCCATAAGTGTACATCGTTTTCTGTGAGTACAAAATGACAACATATTACCCTGACGTCCTTCTGGAAGGACGGTTGAAAACATTATTGAATTACAACTGACGAAAACTTTCAATCATAATAGCAACCCATAAATAATATATGTTAATTCTTTAAGATATTATATGACTAGTTTCAGAATTATTGACGCAATATGAAAGAAAATATACATACCCATCGATGACAAGGTCAGTCAGCTCGTCCATGGTAAAATCGGCCCTATTTTCAAGACACAGATTCTCACTCACTACGAACGACAGCGTCAAATTGACTGTCGCAGCGCGCAACTGACTCTGCCTACTTCATATAACAACGTGTCACAGTCTGTTGCAACAATGCGTTATTCGCAAAAATACATAATTTCAACAGTGAGTTACGTCGTCCTTCCAGAAGGACGTCAGGGTTATCTGGGTTAAGTGAGTATAGTGCTTTGTGATATGACTAGGCACTTTACTGAACAGATACTGAAATGTATCCTCATCCACGACTTGGCATCCTCCAGTAGACTCTTAAGTAACGCATTTTGTTGAGTGCTTTTGTCGTCTCGTTGTAAAACCGGCGGCTTCACCCACGTACGTTTATTTTTTCCCCCCGCTTCTCTTCCAATATGCGATCACAGTGCAATTGTGGTACTTGCAACAGCTACGTATTGTTGTTGTTGTCAGCCATCTTGAGTTTTAACGAAAAATATGGTTTTTATTTATTTATTGATCCATTTTCATCTACAGCTGCACAATGTGCAAGAGAGATTTGGATTTTTATGTTAATATTAACAGTTTTACGTATAATACACCTTTCTACATAACAACACACATAAATATATCAATTAATAATGAATACTTACATAAATGTTGTTATGCTATGTACAGAGAGATAATATACAAATGTTCTTCTGTATGAGACTACATTGGGTTAAAATAGAAAAATTTATTTTTGTAGGTATTCATTTACTGTGTAAAAACAGTGATTAACCAAGTACGACTTCAATTTTGATTTTAAGTGACAAATATTTTCTATGTGTTTAATGGTATCTGGTAAGGCACTGTATAGTTTGATACTAACGCCATAGTTTTTGCACTGGACTGGCCATCAGATATCACGGCGGTGAATGTTCTGCGCCTTTTAGTTGCTACTTGCAACTTGTCACTGAAATCGCAGCTAGACCTGGTATCATGACACAGGGTTCAGAGAAAGAAATTCGGCCAACAGATACCACACCACAGGGTCAATGGAAGCATTCGATCCCACCTGTGACGTAAGGTTGATATGGGGTGTGACGTCATTACGGCATGGAGATTATGAGTTGGTTGTACTTCTAGATGTCTTCTCGCCTTCCTGTTGTTTTTGATGGTGCCTACTGCTCTGTGTGTGTGTGTGGGGGGGGGGGGGGCGCACACTGGAATTTGTTGGTGGTAAGTGTTATATCCTAGCCAGTAATGCCACCCGAGCCCGCTACCAAAAGGTTGGCAGCATCAAAGTCCGGACGCCGTCCGCATAAGCAGCGCCAGCGAGACAGGAAATCGCCGCAAGTCTGTGCGCGCCACCGCTGGCTTCTGGTTTCTTAAGCGCTGGAGTCGCGAGCGCTAGGACAGTTCTGTATTCGCCGCTCAGTTGTATACTCGCCACCGAATTGTGTACTTGCTAGTCAGTTGTGTGTTCATCGCAGCGGAGTTGTTGTTTGTCGTCAGCCGACGTTGACCTAGCCGCTCCGACTCGAACTAGACAGATTTCTGTAGACACAGAGTTCACTACTGTGTTTCTGTATCTTCGTTAATAAAGATAAGTACCGACTTTTATTTAATCAAAGTGTTTGGGTTTTCATCTTTCTGTTCACTGTTCCAGCGGACCGGTCGGCCCGCTATTAAAAGTGTGGCGGTGACTTCGTAAGCCGTTTCTACAGCGAATTGTTGGTTCAACTTGTTTCTGGTTATACTAATTATGGCGATAAAATTTTGGGGGCTGGTTTAATTTGTGTTCACTATGTCTGCCGAATTACAACAGTTGATCTTGTTACAGAGTCAGCAAATACAAAGTTTGGTGGAAGCAATCGCCAAACAAGCGGCTAATCCTCCAACACAAAAGGAACAAGCACAGGCAGCACCACCTTTCCGTGCTTTTGATGCATCAAGAGAAGAATGGCGAGAATATTTCGCGCAGTTGCAGGCGCACATGACACTCTACAAAATCACGGGTACTGAGCGGCAGCTTTATTTAATTTCCACTGCTGGCATGGAAGTCTATCGACTACTTTGTAAGTTGTTCCCGGAATCCAAGCCAGAAGCTTTAGACTATGACGTTGTTGTTAATAAGCTTGCTGAGTATTTCGAGTCGCGAGTTCATGTGGCAGCAGCCAGATTCAAGTTCTTCAGATTGAGGAAACTGCCACATCAATCTAATAAGCAGTGGTTAACAGATTTACGGGGCCTCACCCGTCAGTGCCGATTTAATTGTGTGTGTGGAGCTTCCTACAGTGATGTCATGTTACGAGACGCTATTACTCAAAACATTGCAGATTCTCGTATTCATGCTACTATCTTAAAGTTGCCTGACCCATCATTAGAGACTGTGATGAACATCATTGACGCCCAAGATACTTTTGACTATGCTGAGTGTGAGTTAGATCAGCCATGTATTTCTCAAATTGCCTGTGCTAAGCAAGTTATGTCACGCCCGCGGCCCCACCGGCAGAGTCAGACTGTAAACACTAGCCGGCCGCGTCATGTTACGCACATTCGTCAGCCGCGTGTGCAAAATGATAGAGTTAAGTCTTGCCCTAAGCGTGTTCTTGCTCATCCTCGTGAACGTTGCCCGTTGAGAAACGCGGTTTGTCACTTTTGTCAACGGAAAGGACACATCCAGACTGTTTGTTTGCGTAAACGCAAGAACAATTCTAGTGCTGCCCAGCCCATGGATATTCATGTTCTTCAAAGCCAGCCCGCCCAGAAGGTCGCGTTTAAAGACTCTTCCACGGTTCGTGTGGGTAATAAACTTGTTCGCAATAAGCCACCCACCCAGCCCTCTGCTATGCGACCCAGGCGTAATTCAAACGCTGTAAAAAGTAATGTACAGACTGCAAGTGAAGCGGGAGTTGTTGTTCCACCCGCCCAACCCACGAGTTGTCGTAAGCAGCGAACACGCACTAAACGCGCTGATTTTGTGTCTTCCGCCTCCACTGCACCGATCCAGAGACAGTGTAATAAACTATTTGTGAAGCTACGCATCCAGGACAAGACCTTCAATTTTCAATTAGACACTGATGCGTCTGTGACTCTCATAAATAGTGCTACGTATGCGGCTATCGGCCGCCCTAAACTTTCAGCGGCAAAACATTCTTTGGCTACTTATAGTGGAGAACAAATTCCTGTGTTAGGTGTATGTAGCGTGCCAGCCACATTCCGTGGCAATACAAAACAGTTTCATTCACAGTGCTCCGCGCTACAGACAGTGTAAACATTTTCGGATTAGACTGTTTTGACTTGTTTGGCCTGTCTATCCAAGACAATGTGTTGCAAATTAATTCTGTTGTTGTTCCTCAAGACAGCATAACCGATTTGTGTAAACGATACAGTGACATATTTAAAGATGAACTAGGTTGTGCTGCGAACTTTGCCGCTCATATTACGTTAAAAGATAATGCTCAGCCTCGATTTTTTCGTGCTCGTCCAGTACCTCACGCCCTCCGGGCACCTGTAGCAGATGGACTTTGTCGTTGGCAAAACAACGGTGTTATTCAACCCGTTTCAGCGAGCCAGTGGGCTTCTCCCTTAGTTATTATAAAGAAACCGTCTGGCAAGTTACGTTTGTGTGCTGATTTTAAGTCAACAGTTAATCCTCAGACTGTCATTGATTCTTTTCCTTTGCCTAGACCAGACGAGCTGATGGATAAGTTAGGGGAAGCTCGTTTCTTTTCCAAAATTGATCTCCATGAAGCATATTTGCAATTGCCCCTCGACGAGCAATCACAACAGTATTTTGTCATAAACACGTCGTTGGGGTTGTTCCGTTTTCTGCATTTGCCTTTTGGTTGTGCGTCAGCTCCAGCTGTTTTTCAGCGTTTTTTGTCACAACTTCTGGCTAATGTGCCATCGTGTTGCAACTATTTAGACGATATTGTTGTGTCCGGTCGGACGCCTGCTGAACATTTCCGTAATTTGGAGTGTTTGTTTACAGTGTTGTCTCAGGCAGGCCTACGTTGCAACATCGATAAATGTTCATTTTTCCTTACGGAGATGGAGTATCTGGGACATGTTAATAATGCTCAAGGCATTCATCCCTCCCAGTCACATTTAGCAGCTCTTCGTGATTTGCCCGCCCCTCGCAATCTGCATGAATTGCAAGCAGTTCTTGGCAAATTGACATATTATATTAGGTTTATACCTAATGCATCACAGATTGCTGCACCGTTGCATCGTCTCCGCCTTAAGAATGTACCGTTTGTGTGGTCAGCTGATTGCCAATCAGCCTTTCAGCAGCTTAAAGAGGCTTTATTGAATGATCGTTGTCTGGTCCATTACGACCCTAACAAGCCTCTGGTGTTAGCTTGTGATGCCTCTTCTTTCGGCCTCGGTGCTGTGTTGTCTCACCGAGTCGGTAACACCGAACGTCCTATTGCGTTCGCATCTAAATTGCTAAACAAAGCTCAGTGTAATTATAGCCAATTGGACAAGGAAGCGTTGGCTATTGTGTTCGGTGTCAAAAAATTCCATCACTACCTCTATGGTAGACCATTCTATTTAGTAACAGATCACAAGCCCCTGACGTCACTGTTTCATCTGTCTAAACCAGTTCCTCAGCGGACAGGTCAGAGACTACAACGTTGGGCTCTTTTGTTATCACAATACCAGTATGAGATACTGTATCGCCCTACAGCTCAGCATGCAAACGCTGACGCGCTTTCTAGATTGCCGATTGCTGCGGATGATGTCTTCGATTCCTCTGACGACTCTTGCCATCAGATTGACGCCGATGAGCATCAATCCCTCTGGGATTTTCCGATTGATTATCGTCAGGTGGCACGTGAGACAGCTACGGATCCTCATCTGAGTTTACTATTACGTTTTGTTCAACGTGGTTGGCCGTCCAAGGCAAAGGACATATCGGATCCTGTGGTTCGTCGCTATTATCCGCAATGTCATCTGTTGTCTGTTTCGCACGGAGTTTTGCTGTTACGCACCGAGAATGACCAGCTTCGTGTAGTGGTTCCCCAAGTGCTCCAATCCAAGGTCCTCGACTTGTTGCATCAAGGTCATTGGGGAGTGGTCCGCACCAAGCAGCTTGCCCGCCGTCATTGTACATGGATCGGCATTGATAAGCAGATTACGCAGATGTCTACAGATTGTTCGACGTGTGTCGAACACCAAGCTGCTCCGCCTCAACGCTATTTTGAGTGGGCACACCCTGCCGGTCCCTGGCAGCGAGTACATATTGATTTCGCTGGTCCATATTGGAATTCTCGTTGGCTCATCGTGATAGATGCATTTAGTAATTTTCCGTTTGTTGTGCCCATGCAGTCTACAACGTCTGCACAAACTATACAAGCGTTGACTTCAATTTTTTGTATTGAGGGTCTTCCAGAAGTTTTAGTGTCTGACAATGGTCCACAATTTACCTCTGCTGAATTTGAAAGTTTTTGTTCTGCCAATGGCATTCGCCATGTTCTTACTCCGCCATTCCACCCTCAATCGAATGGTGCAGCGGAACGTTTTGTACGCACATTCAAGGATCATATGGACCGCCTTCGTGCTACGCACTCTCGTCAGTAGGCCCTCATCACGTTCCTGTCGTTGTACCGGACCACGCCACGCGACGGCCCTTCGCCTGCGGAGCTTCTCCACGGCCGTCATCGCACCCTACTACGGTTGTTGCACCCCCCGGATCGACCCGCCGCTTCTGAGCATCGCACGCATTTTCAGCGCAACGACGCCGTTTTTTTCAGAGTTTATCACGGTCGCCGTAGTTGGGAACGTGGTACCATGATAAGTGTCCAGATCGCGGTTTTTATACTGTTCAAGGTGCTACTGGGGTGCACAGGAGGCATCAGAACCAGTTGCGCCGCGCTGGCCGCCCGGATTCTGCCGCTCGTTCTTTGTCCACAGATTTGGTCCGCGGCGGGTTCCAGCCGCACCTTCCGACTTCGCTGCCGCCCCCAGGGCAGCAGCAGCAGCCGTCGCCGCTACCACGCCGACAGCCCATCCCGTTAATGCCTCCCGCGCAGCTTCATCCGGGAGCGCCCCAGGTGGTCGCTCCGGCGCCTGCGGTCCCTCTTCAGTCGCCACCGCCTTCGGAGCTGATGGACGTCGACCCCTCAGCCTTCCCAAGCAGTGGCTGTGCAGCCTGTCCTGCAGCCGCTTTCCTTGGGCACCCCCTAGGAGTCTGACACCGCAGCGCCTTGTCCGGCACCCACTCAGCAGCCGTCGACGCAGCGTCAGGAGACGCTGCCTCTCTTCGTGGGTCCCGACGCCCCGTCGCGTCCAGTACCAGAAGCTGCGCCCGTGGTCACAGGCGTGCACCCTGACCTCGGTTTTCAGTCGGTGTTTCCCGAGGTCCCGCGCAGCCAATGCTGGGGTGCAGACCGGGGACTGCCACCGACAACAGTCTCCGCCCCGGTCTCATCCGCTACGCCTGCGGCCAGACCCCTCCCCCGCCGTCGACGCTCGCCACGTCATTATTCAACGACGGTACTGTGATTTGGGGGGGAGGAGTGTTATATCCTAGCCAGTAATGCCACCCGAGCCCGCTGACAAAGTGTTGGCAGCATCAAAGTCCGGACGCCGTCCGCATAAGCAGCGCCAGCGAGACAGGAAATCGCCGCAAGTCTGCGCGCGCCACCGCTGGCTTCTGGTTTCTTTAGCGCTGGAGTCGCGTGCACTAGGACAGTTCTGTATTCGCCGCTCAGTTGTATACTCGCCACCGAATTGTGTACTTGCTAGTCAGTTGTGTGTTCATCGCAGCGGAGTTGTTGTTTGTCGTCAGCCGACGTTGACCTAGCCGCTCCGACTCGAACTAGACAGATTTCTGTAGACACGGAGTTCACTACTGTGTTTCTGTATCTTCGTTAATAAAGATAAGTACCGACTTTTATTTAATCAGAGTGTTTGGGTTTTCATCTTTCTGTTCACTGTTCAAGCGGACCGGTCGGCCCGCTATTAAAAGTGTGGCGGTGACTTCGTAAGCCGTTTCTACAGCGAATTGTTTGTCACTACGAACGCCACCACAAAAGTAAGTAATTGTTATTTTGAGTCTATTTTTCTTGAGTTGTGATGTTTTGTGAATTTATGGCGTACTGAATGTCTTTATTTATGTAGGGATGTTTGATTTTTAGATTGAGGTGTGGTGGTTTTGGTTTTATTTTTCATAGGTGTTGGTGTTTTGGTATCGTCAGCTGTGGTTGACCCGTCTTGCCATGGTACTTTCCCAGCATCATTATATAGTGTTTTAAACTCATCTCTAACTGCTCTCCCACTTATTGCATGATCAGAGGCAGCTTGGCTACGTGTAAGTTCCATTTCCTGTCTAATTTTTCAGGCCCCTTGCTTATATTCATCAACAGCTGAAAATTGTGTTACCAGTTCAGTACAAAGGACTGTGCTAGTCAACTGGTGTACTCAATTTCATCAACAGCATCTTTGTAAGATAATTTTTCTTTCAAAAATTCTAACAATTTGTCATCACTGGGACAATCATCACAGTGATTAAGCTTGTGGTTGTAGTTTTCCAACTCTGATACAGGAAATTGAATAAGCAGTTGGTCATTAAAAATTTGAAAACTGCTTCTTTAAATGAAGACATATTTTTTATTTCTTTTATCTTTACCGGTAGTTTGTTATACAATCTACTTCCTTGTATGTTTGTCATTGCACTTTCTTGTGTTGTAAGTATGTTGATCCGAGTTGGATTGCAAATTGTCAATATTTCTTTTTACATTAATTATCCTTTTTTGTACATAGAGGCACGGTAGGGGTAGAATATTTAGCTACTGAAATAATTGCTTTGAAGGAGTTAGCCTTGAACTGTTGTTAATTATTCTAACAGCTCGTTTTTGTAGAGTTAAGATGGCTTTGAGATTTTTCTTACTATGTCCTCAGAAGGTGAGGCCATAGGTAATAGCAGAATGTATATAAGCAGAGTAAACAGTTCTGCTACATTCCCTACTACATACAAAGCTAATAACACGTAATGCAAAGCAAGCAGAGCTTACCGGTAACTTATGAGAGAGATGCAGGATGTGGGATTTCCAGTCTAAATTTTCATCTATATGTACACCTAAGAATTTTGCGGTAGTTACACTCACGATTTCTTTATTTTGTATTCTGAGATCCAGATCAGAGTGTGCCTTTTTTCCTGTAGTGGGTATAATTAGTTTTAGAGATATTTATGGTTAATTTGTTCATTTCAAACCAATTTTGCAAATATTCTGTAGCTCTGGTTGCAGATGTTGGCAATACCCGGTTTATGTCAGTTACTACAATGTTTGTGTCATCCAAAAACAGGGTTATGTGAGTACCATTTACTGGAATCTTGATATCATTTATGTAAAGAAGAAATAGGAGTGGCCCTAGAACACTCCCCTGCAGTACCCCAATTGGCACAGTCTGAATATCCGATCTGTAAACGATACTTTGGTTTTTACTGTTTGTTAAATGCAATTTCTACTACGTGTTTCCTGTTATGGAGATATGACTGAAACCACTTTTTTGCCACACGTCATATACTGACATTCTAATTTGTATAGCGGTTGGACAGTATCAAATGCCTTTGATAAGTTCAAGTTTATTCCTATTATACTGTTGTTCCTATATGTAGCCCTGTTACAATATTTTCAATGAATTGGGTGATGGCTGACTCTGTACTCATTCCTTTGCGAAAGCCTTGTTACTTTTGAAAATACTGATAATAAAGCTATTGGTCTGTAGTTTCCCACTTCGTGTACAGGGCTATTACAAATGATTGAAGCGATTTCATAAATTCACTGTAGCTCCATTCATTGACATATGGTCACGACACACTACAGATACGTAGAAAAACTCATAAAGTTTTGTTCGGCTGAAGCCACACTTCAGGTTTCTGCTGCCAGAGCGCTCAAGAGCACAGTGAGACAAAATGGCGACAGGAGCTGAGAAAGCGTATGTCGTGCTTGAAATGCACTCACATCAGTCAGTCATAACAGTGCAAAATAATTTAATTGGACAGATAAAAAAACATACTTGCCAAGCAGTGGCAGAACATACACATAAAAGGAGGTCATAATTAAGGAAGCTTTTGGAGCCAGTGGCTCCTTCTTCAGGCAGAAGGGTTGAAGGGAAGGAAGAGGGGCGAAGGAAGAGGACTGGAGAGACTTTCTGGTCAGGGGGGGACTTACCGCATAGGATGAGAAGGAAAGACTGAATGCACTGGCAAACAATGAAAATGTCACAGGCTCAAAAATAGTTAATTCTCATGTATTTCTGTCTGCTGAATTAAAAAATCACCATAAAAATGACAGATTAGTTCTTGCATTGGAGACATTTCATTTTTATAGTCAATGATTTCAGTTTGAGGCACATTTTGTTTTTGGAGTTGGCGCACCTGACCACTAACAAAACACAAATGCTCTTAAGTTGCTTGTAAGTCATAAACGTAGATACTGTTGCTGTGACTGTGAGTTTCACATCATTTCTGCTGTAATTAAAGCAGAATGTCTGGTTTGAGAGTGATTTTGTAGAGCAATGCCATGAAAATGTGTAAATAAGTTGAATAATTTTTGTTACATTTGTGGTGAAATATCATTTTCCTCACAGAAATGCAATCTGGCGCCTCTTGTGAAGACTGCCTATCAGCATTATGTTGTTATGAAAGTAGGGGACTAGGATAAGTCTTGGGCTCCATATATATATGTTGCAATGCATGTTCAATTACACTGTGAGAATGGTTGAGAAATAAGATATAATTTATGGCTTTTATTGTGCCTAGGGTTTGTTGGGAGCCTACAGACCATAGACATAACTGCTATTTCTGATTGACTCCATTTATAAAGGTAGGATTATCTATGAAGAAAAGAAGAACAGTTCAGTAACTGAATCTTCAATCTGCTAATTGACTCTTTCGCATTCAGGTAGTTTACCAGTTCCTACTCCACCCAAAAACTGTTTGAAGTAGAAAATGAAGGCAGTGTGAAACAAGAAGAAGAAGAAGAACCAAAAACGCCTTCAACATCCCATAACCCTGATTTTGAGGGAAAAGATGATAAACAGCACAGACTGAGTCAAGCGGAATTGAGTGATCTCATTAGAAACCTTGACCTGTCAAAGGAGAAGGCAGAAATTCTAGGGCCTCGACTGCAGCAACGGAATCTTCTCGAAAGTGATGTCACAGCCTCACAGTACTGAAAACATCACGTGGAACTGCTTCCCTTTTTGGAGAAGAAAAACAGTCTTGCTGTTTTCTGTGACATTAATAGCTTGATGAAATCTTCGCATTTGAACCATGATCCAACTGAACGGAGTCTATTCATAGACTCCACCAAGCTTAGTCTGAAAGCTGTGTTACTTCACAGTGGCAACCGCCTTCCTTTTATTCCTATTGGTCATGCAGTTCACATGAACAAGACATATGGAAATATGACAGCTCTCTTGGACTCAATCAAATATCATGAACACAAATTAAAAATCTGTGGTGATCTAAAAGTCACTGCAATACTCATAGGAATACAACTGGGGTACACAAAACATTGATGCTTCTTATGTTCATTTGACAGTAGCATCAGGAAATCGCATTATATTAAAGCAGACTTGCCTGCGAAAAATCTTAACTGAGTGAGAAAAATATCATTGCCGAAACTCAAAAGATGTTCTTTCTCCACCCCTGCTTATCAAGCTGGGTTTGATGAAAAATTTTGTCAAAGGTATGAACCAAGATGGGCCTTTAATATAAGAGAGAAATTTCTGAAATTAAGTGATGCAAAAGTTAAGGAAGGTATTTTTTTGGAAGAGAAAGAAAAGGAAGCTTGGGAAGCCTTCAAGTGAGTTGTTCTTGGTTTTTTAGGCAAAAAAAGATATGATAACTACACTCAGTTGGTGACAATGCTCCTGCAAAAATACCATAACCTTGGGTGGAACATGTGCCTTAAAATTAAATTTCTCCCCTCTCACACAGACTTCTTCCCTCCTACTTGTGGAACTGTCAGTGATGAACATGGAGGAAGATTTTATCAGGACATTTCTGTTATGGAACACAGATATCGAGGTCATTGGAATAAAGCAATGCTTGCATATTATTGTTGGTCTTTGTGTAGGGATGCTTCAGAACTCCGTCGCAAGAGGCAAGCTGAAAGACAATGATCTCATGCAGCCACTACATGGTTCTCTTCAGACCCAACCATCTGTGTAGTATTCTTCCAGCAATTTAGAACTCTTAAAATGTAACTACCATTTAAAAAATTCAAATACATTTTCAGTGTTGTTAGCATGTATGATTAAAATTTATCTTTTTCTCTTAATCCGTTAATATGAAATAATTCCACCTAGTGTGTATCACAGAAACTTGAGCAAGTTAAAATTTTTCATTGTCATATTCATTTTTTTAGTAAGAACTGACTCACGAAGTGCAGGAACATTCAAACATTGTTTTTTGTTGGCCAGTGTTGTTGGGGGACTGCATTGGACGAGATTTGAAAACCCGAGATGTTAAAGGTGGAAGACAGGGTAATATGCAAGACAGAAATTACTACTTAAACATTGTGCACGAGCTAATAATAATGAAAAGCTATGTGCATTGTATGTAACAGAGGTGGGAGAGGGGCAATGAAAAATACACAGGTAAGACAATGAAAGACGTAGAAAACTAAAACAGAGTGAAGAAAAGAGTAGTAACTGTAAAGCAATGCCAAGACGGAAGAAATTAATGCAAATTAAGGACAGGTGGGTGGCAAGAACCAAGGGCATGTAATGCTAGTTCGCACCTGCAGGGTCCTGAGAAGCCGGTGTCTGGGGGAAGAATTAGGATGGCACTTGTGGTGAAACAGACACCAAGGTCACAATTATCATGTTGTAGAGTATGCTCTGCAACAGGATATTGTATGTTGCCAGTATGCGCCCTCTGCCTATGCCCATTCATCCTTATTGATAATTTACATCATGCTGATGTAAAAGGCCGAACAGTGTTTACATAATAGCTGGCATATGACGTGTCATTTCACATGTGGCTCTCCCTTTGATAGTATATGTTTTGGCAGATACAGGGCTGGTAGGAGGGTGGATAGGGCAAGTCTTGCTGCGAGGGACAGTCACAGGTGTGGGGAGATGGGTGCAGAAGGAGCACGGGGTCTGACAAGAATATTGTGGAGATTGGGAGGCTGATGGAAACCTGTTCTAGGTGTAGTGGGCAAAATCTCAAAAAGAATGGATCTCATTTCAGAGCATGATTTTAGAAAGTCATGGCCTTGTAGAAGTAGCTGATTAATACATTCCAGACCAGGATAGTACTGAGTGACCAGTGGTGTGCTCTGAAGTTGTTTTTTGGAGGGATCAGCAGTACCAGGATTGGATGTGGTGGCTTGGGAAATCTACTTTTGAACTAGTCTGGTGGGGTAATTATGTCCACTGAACACTGAGGTGAGAATGGTGGTGTGTTGTTGTAAAGAGTCTGCATCTGAACAAATATGTTTGCCTCCAATGTCAAGGCTGTTTGGGAGGGAGCATTTGACATAGAAAGAATGGCAACTCTAAAATGTAAGTACTGTGGTATGTTAGTAGGTTTAATGTGGACAGAAATGTATAGCTGGCCATATGAACTCATGGTGAGGCTGGCCTGTTAAAATTCCTGGATCTCTGAATACCTGTTCCCAATTAAATTTTACTTGGTCCTATTCCAAATCCCATGCCACTTTCCTTGATGTTGATCTTACCCTCATGGAAGGCCAGCTACACACTTCTGTCCACATTAAACCTATTAACAAACAACATTACTTACATTTTGAGAATTGTCATCCTTTCCATGTTAAATGTTCCCTCCTACACAGCCTTGGCGTTTGAGGCAGAGATATTTGTTCAGATGCAGACTCTTTACAACAATGTACCACCATTCTCACCTCAGCATTCAGTGGATGTAATTACTCCACTTGCCTAGTTCAAAAGTAGATTTCCCAAGCCATCACTTCCAATACTGGTACTGCTGATCCCTCCAAGAACCAACTTCAGGGAACACCACTGGTTACTCAGTATTATCGTGGTCTGGAATGTATTTATCAGCTACTTCCATAACTACTACTGTAGATACAGTTTCCTGGCAAGTGTACATATGTTTTCTCCTTTCGGTCAGTAAGTTACGAAGTGTGCAAGCTGCTAGCTTTATTGTGGTAACTTTTTCTGGAGGTAGTATTATTGAAATAAGAAAACCCTGAAGCAACTGGCAAGAATACTGGAGATCCTTTCCACTAGTCTTCTTCCTTGTGAGAACCTGTAATTGAAAATCTTTTCTTTCTTAGCAATTCCCTTCAAGGGATATGGGTTGATAATGTTGTAGGTCGGAGGGAAAGCATCATCAGCTAGCACAGCCATTGGAGTTGTTATATTTGTGTTCTGTAGTTTCTGGCTTCAGGAATGTTCATTATAGATCTGTCGATAAAACAGTCCCGGAGCTTGTGTTTTGAAAACACTCCAGCATCGCTGGTGTGTCCATTAGTTACAACATCCATGTACAAGAATTTGCAGATAGCATCTGCCAGGGCAAAAAGAATTACACTGTTGAATGATTTGTAATTGAAAAAGTGGGAGCCACTAGCGGGTGGCCATTTGATGTGATTATGCTTTCCATCCGTAGCCCCTGTTGTGTTACAGGCAGTCCACTCTTTCTTGAAATCATTTGCAATTTGCTCCCTTTCTTCATTTATGTATGTTTAGTATAATATGTAACAATTGGTTTATTGATCCATCATTAAACATTTTCACTGCAGTTGACATCATTTTACATACATTGTATAGCAACATAATAAGTTGTACATTTCTTACATGTTGAAGGAGTATATATGGTTTATACTGGACACTTTTAATAATCATTCTGTATAAACATATGTAGAATGACAAAAGGAGAAACAGTATGTGTGACACAACACATGCTGAGAAAAACATTTTAAAAATATAATGAGACATGTTTGAGGTTAATCATTAGGTATAAATGCATTTTGAAAATAAAGCATAACAATATGATACACTAAACATTTTCAGAAAATCTCAAGTAATACAATGGTCATATTGTACAGCAGCTACAGTAGATTGGATCATTTTCGTTACATATTTTAAGTGCAATTGTATAGAAGGCTTTTTGCTCAAGCCACCTTTTTGTAATATACCTGAAGGCATTCAGTGACACTCTGTGTCTGTAGTTGGTAATGTATCAAATAATTGTGTCCCTATATAAAGGTGATTATTTTAGGTTTCATATCTGTAATTAGAGCAAGAATCACAGGATCAAGAGTCGCTGGAGGAGGGTGAGGTTGCCCACAGTGAACCACTGCCCCAGCTTCAGGGTCAGCCTCTAAGGAAGAAAAGGGTGAAACCATCACATGAGCTGGCTACCAGAAGGCTGAATTAAATGCAAAACCCGCCAGAGAGGACAGGTTTTGTACCTTCACAACCCACATCTTAGCAGAACTGAGGGAAATGAGTGATGTGGGGGGTGAGGCATTTGCCAGAGGCACAATGCAACAAATCATTCATGTGCTGATGGGTGGGTGGAGTATGCTGCAGATATCACAGTCATCACATCTACCTCTGCCTCTGGTCTCATCCAGGCTGCATTCCTACAAGGAGGGTTACAGGAGGACTCAATATATACTTATGTTCAGAAAAAAACTGAACACCTTTAGTGATCGGAGGTGGTGTTGTTGTTGTTGTGGTCTTCAGTCCTGAGACTGGTTTGATGCAGCTCTCAATGCTACTCTATCCTGTGCAAGCTTCTTCATCTCCCAGTACTTACTGCTACCTACATCCTTCTGAATCTGCTTAGTGTATTCATCTCTTGGTCTCCCTCTATGATTTTTACCCTCCACGCTGCCCTCCAATGCTAAATTTGTGATCCCTTGATGCCTCAGAACATGTTCTACCAACCGGTCCCTTCTTCTTGTCAAGTTGTGCTACGAACTCCTCTTCTCCCCAATCCGGAGATAGGACGTTCACATTCACAGGACCCACACATTAGTATGTTCTGCTGAAATGATCAACATTTGAACCATGTCATCCCTGCAGGTTCAAGGTCAGCATCGATATTGTGGCACGCTAGTAAAATGTGCCTGCAGCTCTTGTTGTCACTATAAACTGAAGGTAATAAGGTAGTGTGACTTGAGCAGATGAGCAAGATGCCTCTCAGACATATGTGCAGACTGTACTGTCAAATCAGTGAGTTAGAAAGAGGGTGCATATAATATACATGTCCTGTAAATATGAGCATCAAGATTGGATGACATTGTAATACCGCCTTTTAGCTCCACATCCAGAATTCTTGACCATTATTTGATCAAATTTCAGTGTCCAATAAATTTGATAGTGTAATTGCCTCCTTAAGCCTAGTTGAATTGGACCACTCATAGTGTGAAACTAGATGCACACAGATGGTTTTGTATATATCTGTAGACACGGCATCATTGGTGTATGCTTCAGTTTCATTGTTTTAAACATGTTGGGTTTGTGACTATATTAAGAAAAGACATCAGGTGAGTTGCTATAAGTTATTTTAATCATCTTAGCATGTCACAAGACCAGTTCACATTCCTTCTAAATACTGTTAATAAGGCAAAAAGATACTGTAATGCGTAAGCACTTGTTGCCAAAGCTAAAATTATATATAGCATTGCCTTTCCTGTCAAGTGGGGATTCATACTCTGCTCTAAAGTACCCGTATAGTGTCCATTAATCCACAATTCCCAAATTTGTTCCCGTTGTTTGTTATGCTATCCGCATGTGACTTCCAAAATAGTTGAAGATTAAGCATAACACTGCGTCTTTGGTGGGAATGTTTGTGCTTTTTAGCAGGCAACTGGGGCTTACGTGTGTTTGTGTAATGTTTTGAAGTTATGCTGTGACGCAATTTGTTTGCAATAATGTGTTGAGTCCAAAGGAAGTGCACACAAATTTATATATGATTACAGACAAAGAAGCGTCATATGGAATGCCACTTCTATAACATTATTTGAATAAAAATTTAAGATGTGGTGCCCTGAGTATCAAGTATTAGGTGAGTTTCTGATTATTACAGTAAAGAATAATATACAGTAATTTTTTTTATTCCCATTTGTCTGCAACTGAGCAGGAGGAAAGAGGCATCATGTGGACTTACCTATATCTTTAGTGCTACATCCATGAGAGTCTTGCAATGGATTACTAACACATTTATTGTGTACTATTTAGTAAAGTTAACAATCAGAGGTGAAAGTGTTGTCATACAGAAATACTAGTCGACCCTGAACCCAATACAATATTTTATTTTTCTATTGGAGACTATTATAGTTTACTAAGTGAGTTGCAAATGATAATTTCAATCCCTGTTAATATATTAGAATAAGATGTAAAAAAGATAATCAGCTTTAAAGCCAAATGGTATCATTCAGATGAAACAAGAAAGGAAAGTACTGTAATTGGGAACTGAATGCCTAATTAATGAAATAAAACATATTAAACTGACTGTAATTGCAATCATTAGAATAAATAACAGTTATGAGACTTGTTGTGGAAATAGACCCTAGTACCAACCAAGGAGTTTAGAATACCAACAGACATCACTATATCGCAGGACGAAATAAAGCTTGAATGTAGATTAAATCATGATTGCGATGATTTATTTATCTGGCCCATAAGGCTGCATTTACATGTTATTTACTTATTTGTCCATAAACCATTGATTACAATTGTATTGGACATGTCAGAAACATCACAGAAATAATATATACATATAAAACACTGACAAAATGGGATAGGATAAGGTGAGGATAGGGCAGGAAACCAGCCATGACCCATCAAAGGAACCATACCAGTAATCATCTTAATGACAAGGGGAAACCATAGAAGACCCAAGTCAGGATGGTCGGATGGGTATAAATCCCAGTCTTCCCGAATGCAAGTTAACTACACTGAAGTGCCAAAGAAACTGGTATAGGTAGGCATATTCAAACACAAAAATATGTAAACAGGCAGAATATGGTGCTATGGTTGGCAATGCCTATATGAGACAACAAGTGTCTGGTGCAGTTGTTAGATCGGTTACTGATGCTACAATGGCAGGTTATCAAGCTTTAAGTGTGTTTGAACGTGGTGTTATAGTCAGTGCACGAGCAGTGGAAAACAGCATGTGCGATGTAGCGATGAAGTGGGGATTTTCCTGTACAACCATTTCACGAGTCTGCTGTGAATATCAGGAATCTGGTAAAACATCAAATTTCTGACATTGCAGCGGCTGGAAAAAGATCCTGCAAGAACAGGACCAAAGATGACTGAAGAGAATCATTCAATGTGGCAGAAGTGCAACCCTTTTGCAAATTGCTGCAGATTTCAATCTTGGCCCATCAAGTGGCATTGTGCAAACCATTTGATGAAACTTCTTCAATATGGGCTTTCAGAGCAAAAGGTGCACTCGTGTACCCTTGATGGCAGCATGACACAAAGCCTTACATCTTGCCGGGGTTTGTCAACACCGACATTGGATTGTTGATGACTGGAAACATGTTGCCTGGTTGGACGAGCATCATTTCAAATTGTATTGAGTGGATGGTCATACACGGGTATGGAGACAGGACTGTGCATATAAGCTGATGGAGGCTCTGTAATAGTGTGGGGCGTGTGCAGCTGGAGTGATATGGGACCCCGAGACATCTAGTTATGACTCTGACAGGTGACACCTACACAAGCATTCTGTCTGATCACCTGCACCCATTCATGTCCATTGTGGATTCTGATGGACTTGGGCAATTCCAGCAGGACAGTGTGACACCCTACACATCCAGAATTGCTACAGTGTGGCTCCAGGAACACTCCTCTGCGTTTAAACACTTCTGCTGGCCACCAAAGATCCCAGACATGAACGTTGTTGAGCATATCTGAGATGCCTTGCTACTTAGTGTTCAGAAGAGATCTCCACCCCCTTCTACTCTTACAGATTTGTGGACAGTCCTGCAGGATTCATGGTGTCAATTCCCTCCAGCACTACTTCAGACATTAGGTGAGTCCATGCCATGTTATGCTGTGGCACTCCTGCATGCTCGCGGGGGCCTTGCACAATATTAGGCATGTGTATGAGTTTCTTTGGCTCTTCAGTGTACATTAAGACCCTAGTAGCCACCCCACTTGCTACATGATTGGAAGGGATTCACAAAATACATTGTCTACATTGCGAGTGCAACATGCACAGTAAGTAAATCAAGTAACAAGAAATTTTGAAAATAAAAACCTAGTGAAAATGTGAAAACAAATTGCATAACACTGCAGAAAAGTGAAAAATGCACAACATGTCAGTCACTTTATAAGATAGTGCCCTGTTGTTTTTATATTATTAAAACCCCATTAGGACTATGCAAAGTACTTGGGACTTGCTTTCCTTTGTGCCCATATTTCCTTCATTCACTTCCTGTGGGCTTCTATCCTCTCTTCAGACCACATTGTTCCAGTCTCCTCTTTTAGTTTTTCCTCTTGATCAACTTGCTGTTTGTGAATTTTGGGCCTTAAGATTTTGCTGTTTTTAACATCTTCAAGAACTTGTCAGTTTCAGGTCAGTTTTGATCCCATTGCTGTCACAGTCAAAAAATATACTTGGCCTGGACTTCACACCAAACTAATTGTAGGTTGCTATGTTACTTGGACACACAGTAGCCTATTACAGTTTAAACAATACTTTATTTTTAATCCTTCCCCTCTCCTCCCACTTTCTTTCTTTGTCATTTACACATTGCAAATCTTCTTCCTGCTAATCTTCATTTGAGAGCAAGTGTTTGATGTGTTGGAGTAGAGACTTTTCAGGTTCTAGTATCAGAGATCAGCCTTCGGCAGCCTTCCTTTCTCTCTATTTCCTGATTTCCTGCTTATGTTGCTTCCCTTATTTTCCCATTTGCAGCAAATATCCAGCAACACGTATACTTTGCTGACTGTCCTCCCCTATATTCTGTCCATATCAGCCACACACTACATAACCTGCCTTTCATTTATTCATAATTTCTACCCCTCTGCCTATATTTCCAGTCATTCTCTCTGCTTTTGATGCTACTGCTCAACTTCCCAGGGAGCATGCTGATACCAGCCTGAAGACCCTGTGTGTGGTGTCATGTGTGCACCCTCTGCCCCCCCCCCCCCCCCTCTCCCCAATCACAATTTCTGCCTATCTTCATCCTTTGACTTCTATACTGCCTACTTTTACAGGTACTGGTCTCCCTCTTGTGGATGGTGCTGCTCCCCATTATGTGGTATCTGTTTCGGACAGGGATACGGGCCCTGCTGCACACCATGTTCCCCTTGCTGTCTTCCAGCACGCTTGCCAGCTGTCATCCTTACTTCCCACCAAAGTCATCCTAATCGAATATGTTAGACTTTCCTACATTGTCTGTTTTGGAAGATATTATGTATTAGATCATTGTTTTATGTGTGAGTCATGTCTTCAGCCAGCTCAGTTTTCACATCTCCTGTAATTGCTTTTAATTCCTTATCAGTGTTCCTGATATCTCTCCCTCGTTAACCCCTCAATAATAATTTTAATATAATTGTTTTATGCATGCTTCTTGTCAGTTTGATATGGAGGCCTCTCCCTGCAGATATTCCCTGAGGGTGGGGGTCTTTTGCCTCTGATCTACACTTCTGCTGTATATTGAATCTCTTTATATATTTCTTGAAAATGCTTTCAATTTTTCAATTTGTCAATGTTATGGACATCTGCATGCTATTATTTTCCATTTGAGATGATAAAACATTTAGATGGGTTACTCTACTATTTAGCAATGCCATCCTCCATGGAATAATTTTGTGAATGAGACCCTGATAACTTGAAGGTTTAGTCTCTTAGTCCCCATAAGACTAAACAAAAAACCAACATGCTTCCATTTTCATTTCTGTATTAATGTTTTACACAGCCTGTACAGGTACATGTATGTGTCACCAAATACATCTGATATTCCAGTAAATGCTAGAAATGTACATTCATAGTTTGTTTTGTACATGTAGATTTTCAGTCATACCAATTTATTATTATTGTCTGCCAAATGCAATTAAGTCTATTTTTAAATGGTCCATCCTACTTTACTGTGATGTCAGACATTGAGTCAAACAGGAGTGAGGAGGATAATAGTGTCCTGTACCATATATTTACTTCGTCTAAGTCCATACTCTCAAATCATTGTTAAGTGTATGGCAAAAGACACTTCCCAGTGTACCAGTTTTAGTGTTTCTTCCAGTTTAATTTACAAATGGAGCACATAATTGTTTAAATGACTGTGTCCACTTTAATTTTTCTAATCTGGTCCTCACAATTCCTGTGGGAGTGATACAATGGGGATTGTAGTACGTTTCTAAATTTATGATTTAAAGCTGCTTCTTGAAGCTTTGTAAGTAGGCTTTCTCAGATAGTTTGCATCTATGTTCAACTGTATACCAGTTCAGGTTTTTTTTCCCCTCAGCACTTCCATGACACTCTCCCATTGGCCAGAAAAACCTGTTAGTCCTGTCTGGTACAGGCCCCACACACTGCCTGTATGTCTGAGCGCATAATATCAAACAATGGAAAAGCCAAGATGGAATAATGATAATATTATGAAAAGGATAGAGTGCTACGCACAATATAGTGGAAATATTGAGTTGCAGACACTACAGGCACAACAAAAAGACTGCTAAACAAGTAGGCTTTTGGGTGAAAAGCTTTCTTCTGAATTAGACAACACACACACACACACACACACACACACACACACACACACACACACACACACACACACAAAAAAGCAACGTTTTCACACATGACCACTGTCACTGGCTGCCAAGGCCAGACTGCGAGCAGCTGTACACGACAAGGTTGAGAGAGGGTAGGGAAATTAGGTGCAGTTGGGTGATTAGACAGTGGGCAGGGAAGGGGGGGGGGTGATTGAAAAAGGAGAGCAGTAAAAAGATTGTGGGTGTTTTGGTGGACTAGAAGGTGGTGTAGCAGTGTAGTGATGATATGGGAACAGGAAGGGGATATGTGAGTAATGACGATTGAATCCAGGAGGGTTATGAGAATGGAGGATATATTGCAGGTAGAGTTCCCACCCGCACAGTTCAGAAAAGCTGATGTTGGGAGCAAGGATCAGATGGCATAGGCTGTAAAGCAGTCACTGAACTGAAGGACAACATGTTGTCCAGTGTTCTTTGCAACTGTGTGGTCCAGCTGTTTCTTTGCCACAATTTGTTGGTGGCCATTCATGCGGACAGGCAGCTTGTCGGTTGTTGTGCCCACGTGGCATGTCTTTTCACTTGCTACATGAGGATATGGATGTGCTTTAACACTTCGAGTTGATGGTGTCATGGACGGCTATAAGTAAGAGGGCCACCAACATTGTCAACAGGTTTCCAAAACAAATGAATCACTTTTTGATGTAAAAAGATGGGATGATGTATGACCTACAGGTCATGCGTATAATATTGTGTAGAAGGTTTAGACTGTCTCAAGTTGTAATTAAGGGTATCTGTCATTGTTAGAGAGGAAGAATTTAAAATGTGGAGAAGTGAAACTTAAGAGTTCGAAGTTAATTTTGTAGCTTGAAGTAGTTGTGATCTCTTGTTTCATCATCACCCTGCAAAAGATCAAAGTCCGTGGGAAGGGAAAGTTCATACGCAGTGGTGGGACAAAGTAGCTGGACCACCAGAACAATTCATGAAGCTGACTGCACATAGTGAAAAATAATATGAAGATGAGTGAGAGATCCTACACAGCAAAAAATACCAAGCACTAGCAGCAGCTGAAGTATGCCACAATTTGGATTTATAACATTATACAAATAACCACCTTTTTTGGATTTTACAGTACCAGAGAAGGAAAGTTGCTACTCACTATATAGCGGAGATGCTGAGTCACGGTAGGCACAACAAAAAGATTCACACAATTATAGCTTTAGGCCATTAAGGTCTTTGTCAGCAGTACACACACACATACACATACACACACGCGCACGCACACACACACTCACGCAAATGCAACTTGCACATACGTCTGTAGTCTCAGAGAACTGAAACCACACTGCGGGCAGCAACACCAATGCATGATGGGAGTGGCAACTGGATGGGGGTAAGAAGGAGACTGGGGTGGGAAGGGGGAGGGATAGTATGGTGGGAGTGGTGGAAAGTGAAGTGCTGCAGTTTAGACAGAGGGCAGGAGAGAAGTTGTGGAGGGGGTAAATAGTGGAAAGGAGAGAAATAAAAAGAAATTAAAAGACTGGGTGTGGCGGTGAAATGATGGCTGTGTAGGGCTGGAATGGGAACAGGGAGGGGGCTGGATGGGTGTGGACAGTGACTAAAGAAGGTTGAGGCCAGGACGGTTATGGGAATGTAGGATGTATTGCAGGGAAAGTTCCCGCCTGCGCAATTCGGAAAAGCTGGTCTTGGTGGGAAGGAGCCATATGGCACAGGCTGTGAAGCAGGCATTGAGATAAGGGATATCATGTTTGGCAGCCTGTTCAGCAACAGGGTGGTCCACTTGTTTTTTGGCCACAGTTTGTTGGTGGCCATTCATGCGGACAGCCAGCTTGTTGTTGTCATGCCTACAGAGAATGTAGCACAGTGGTTGCAGCTTAGCTTGTAAATCACATGACTGGTTTCACAGGTAGCCCCGCCTTTGATGGGATAGGCGATGTTAGTGACTGGTCTGGAGTAGGTGGTGATAGGAAGATGTATGGGACAGGTCTTGCATCTAGATCTATTACAGGGGTATGAGCCATGAGGTAGGGGATTGGGAGCAGGGGATGTGTAAGGATGGATGAGTATATTGTGTAGGTCTGGTGGACGGCAGAATACCACCGTAGGAGGGGTGGGAAGGATAGTGGGCAGGACATTTCTCACTTCAGGGCACAACGAGAGATAATCAAAATCCTGGCAGAGAACGTAATTCAGTTGCTCCAGTCCCAGATTGTACTGAGTTACAAATGGAATGCTCCTCTATGTCCGGACTGTGGGACTTTGGGAGGTGGTGGGAGACTGGGAAGATAAGTCATGGGAGATTTGTTTTTGTACAAGGATCAAGGATGGGAGGATAATTACAGTCAGTGAAGGCTTCAGCGAGACCCTCGGTATGTTTTGAGAGGGACTGCTCGTCACTGCAGATGCGACGACCACAGGTGGCTAGGCTGTACGGAAGGGACTTCTTGGTATGGAATGGGTGGCAGCTGTCGAAGTGGAGGTATTGCTGGCCATTGGTAGGTTTGATATGGATGGAGGTACTGATGTAGCCATCTCTGAGGTGGAGGTCAATATCTAGGAAGGTGGCTTGTTGGGTTGAGTAGGACCAGGTGAAGCAAATGGGGTAGAATTTGTTATGGTTCTGAAGGAATGTGAATAAGGTGTCCTATCGCGACTCGGCGGCATCTCTGCTATATGGTGAGTAGCAACCATCCTTCTCTGGTGTTGTTACATTCTGTCTTGGATTTTCCATTGTTTGTTTTTTGTATTTTACTGTCATGACATATTTAACTGATAATTCGATAATATTCACACCTGTCAACTCTGGTTTCTTTGGAATTAAAATTATTACCTTCTTCATGGGGTCCGAGGATATTTCCACTGTTTCACATATCTGGCACTTCAGGTGGAGTAGTTTTGTCATCGCTGGCTCTCCCGAGCATATCAGTAGTTCTGAGGAAATGATGTATACTGCATGGGCCTTGTTTCCAGTTTTATCCATTTTCACTTTCTCTCTGTCTCATTTTTTAGATTTGTATATTCCCTTTCTCCTACTTCATTTGCCACATTTTTATATATTTCTCCTTTCATCAATTAAATTTTGTGCCTTCTGTGATATTCAAGGATTTCTGCTAGGCGTTGTCTCTTTATGTATTTGATCTTCCACTGCCTTCACTATTTCATCTCTCAAAGCTATCCAGTTATCTTCTACTATATTCCTTTCCCCTATTCCAGTTAGTTGTTGCATAATAAGCTCATTTTAAAACTCTCAATGACCTACAATTTTTTCAACTTATTCTGGTCCCATGTCCTTATTTCCTACCTTTTTGCAAATTCTTCAGTTTTAATCTACAGTACGTAACTAATAAATTATGCTCAGAGTCACATCTTCTCTTGGAAATGTCTTGCAGTTTAAAATCTGGTTCCTAAATATCTGTCGTTTCCATCTGTCTGAACAATGCCAGTGTCTCCATGACTATTCCACATATACAACCTTCTTTCATGATTCTTAAAACAAATGTTAGTGATGATTAAATTTTATACTCTGTGTAAAATTTGGACCACATTCCTTTCCTCCACTCGATATTTTTGTGCTGTTTTTCTTTCTCTTCCTATTACCAAATTGTAGTCACCCATCACAATTGTTTTCTGCTCCCTAGTGTATCTGAATATTAGTTTTATCTTGTCATATATTCTTTCAGTCTCTTCATATGTGGAGTTAGATGGTATAGTAGTACATAGTGGGTGGGTGTTGGCTTTGTGTCTAACTTGGCTGTGATAATGCATTCACTATGCTGCTCATAGTAGCTTACTCGCTTTAATATTTTTTAAATTCATTATCAGTTGTACTTCTGCATTAGCACTACTTGATTTGGTGTTTAGAACCCTGTACTCACCTGACCAGAAGTCCTGTTCATCCTGAACACCAATCCCCGCTACATCTAACATCAACTCACTATTTCTCATTCTATGTTTTCTGATTTACATACCCAATTAAGGGATCTAAAATTCCACACTTCAACCTGTAGAGTATCTGCTTATGATATCCTCCTAAGTAGTCCCCATCTGGAGATTCAAATGGGGGCTATTTTACCTCTGGAATGTTTTAGCTATATTTTATCATACAGTAGGTCTGCATGCCCTCAGGAAATATAAAACCTGTAGTTTCCCCTCTGCTCCAACCATTCACTGTATCAGCATAGCAAGGCCATGTTGGCTAATGTTACACGGCCAGATCAGTCGTTCATCCAGACTGTTTCCCATGCAGCTACTGAAAAGAACACTGCCCCTCTTCAGGAACTATATTTTAATCTGGGCTCTCCATAGATAACCCTCTGTTGTGGTTGCACACATAATACAGCTAGCTGTATCGTTGAGGTACGCAAGCTAGCCTGCCTTAGCTTTGTACTATGTTTATGAGTGGAATTGGCCAGAAGAAGTTTAAATGAAAAGTATTCTCAACAAGTGTAGTCTCAGGGGAAGTACTGTCATTCTCCAAGAAATAATTAGGATTATATAACTACACCTGACCTCTGACTTCAGATTTCAGTATGATGTGAAGTGTCCATGTGCTGCACTCAGAACCCCTAAATGTTGTGTTATGGAGTGAAAGCTTCCTAAGGAAGCATTCTTCTCACAATCTGTACTGTCCATAATGCACCAACAGTGGTTGCTGGAGAACCAAATGAACAAGTTGCCCACCCATCGCATACCGGATTTGTTCAACAGGGACATGTCAGGTGAAGGAGCAGAACAGAGAAAAACACTCAGAAATTACTGTATGTAGATATTGCCACAATGAAATCTCATTTGAAAATATTGCCTGAAGGAGGATCAATATTTCAGCTTGTAGTCATTCCCTGATGTAATGATCACTGTTAGATTACTCTCAATACAAAGTAGTTGAGATCACTCGTTATATTCAGTGCCATTCTGGATCATCACATTTGGCATTTGTCTATTATCACTCAACCTTTGTGCTTCCAGCTTGTGGTCTGCACAGGTTTATCCACACAGTCGGAATAATCATGCTTGGAGGTAATTTGATTCCTTGGGAGGCAGTTAACATGGGTTCAGAAAGCAGCATTTGTTCCACCATGCAATCAGCACAAGAGTCATACTGCTCAATCCGTACAACATTTAAGCTTCAAAAACACTGTGTTGTGCACTCCTCTGAGAAGTCTCTTTCTTATGTATCTTACTAGAGTGACATTGAAATAAAGTTAAACATAGTAATTTGCCAATGTACAAAGTGCATAGAATAGCTTCAGATTTTAATTATGAACTCTTTGTCCATTGAAGGAAGCTTGAGTAGACCATTTATAGAAGCTTGTAACTTACTTAACTATTCTAGAGCTTGCATAAACTAAAATTTGAAATTAATTTTTTAAACATGGAAAATACCTAGAAAATAATGCTACAGTAATGCAAACTGTTGTGAACATAAGCACACATCATGGCCTATGTGGAGCCTATTATATAGTTAATGGATTTTGGAACCTATAATCTTGTTGGAAATGGAACATCTTACTTATTAGCAACTAACAGTTCAGGTAATCACTACTTTCCAGCTGCAGACAAGAAGGTGTTACAGGAGAGTCATGGATGTTATCTCTCTGGAATTGTGATCACTTATTTCACGAACACTCTTTGTAGCATTCTTTGAAGTTGAGATTATTCTGACAGTTTTTTTCTGAGTGTTTCTCCATGCCAGTCTTAGACATCAAAATCACCATTTTCGAAGTGTTGAAACCATTCTTTACACATTCATTCAATGATAGGTGCTGCACCATAGGACTTACCTGTCATTTTGTGATCCTCAGCCGCACATTTCATCATGTTAAAGTGGAAAATTAAAACTTATTACAAATGACAAGAATTGAGCTCATAGGTTGACGTATCATTCAAGAACAATTTTATGATGCAATCACAAATTGATTAATGTTTTGATGGCGTTATGTTTACAAATGCCTGAACTTATTGTATGACACTAACAGCCTGTCACCTGGATCGTCACTTTGCCACTTTGACCATCTGTTGCAAGATGACAGAAGCAAAGTTGTAGACATAATAGTAATTAACAATTCAGCTAATTCCTATTTTCCAGCTGCAAACAAGCAGATGCTACTGAACAATGATGTGCATCATCACTCTGCAATTGTGATCTCTTGTTTCTCTTAGTGTTCTCTGAGGTTGGGTTCATGCAGACAATTTATTTTGAGTATTACAGTTTTCATATCAGTAATAATGGAAGTTTGTGAGGTTGGTAGTGATGGAATGTAAAAATTAACTGGTCTGAGAAGCAAGGGAGGTGACACAGTGATTATCTCATTTGACTCATATGTGAGTAGGGTGTTGTCCATTGACATTTGACATTTGTTGTCTGTGCATAATTGCTATTAGTTCTGAGCTGCAGTTAGTATTGCCTCATTTAAACAAAGCATAATTCATGGTTGTCTCAACTTCTCACACTTCAAAGTGTTGTTGGTAATACATAGACTGCATTATTTAAATGACTTAGGCTACAGTTTAAATAAGCTGAATTCAAACATAAATGCATAGTCTGATAATAAACAAATAATTTGGTGGTCTGTACCATAATTCCAAAAATTTTGTTACAAAACAAATCAGACTTCAATATTTTGATGAGTCTCGTATAATCCTAGCTGTGATGTAATTCTGACAAATGAGCTTTTTTTTGAGGTCATCAGTCTTCTGACTGGTTTGATGCAGCTCGCCACGAATTCCTCTCCTGTGCCAACCTCTTCATGTCAGAGTAGCACTTGCAACCTATGTTGTCAATATGCTAGAAGTATTCGAATCTCTGTCTTTCACTACAGTCTTTCCCTCTACAGCTCCCTGTAGTACTGCGGAAGTTAATTCCCTGATGTCTGAACAGATGTCCTTTCATCCTGTCCCTTCTTGTTGTCAGTGTTTTCCACATATTTCTTTCCTCTCCGATTCTGCGCAGAACATCCTCATTCCTTACCATATCATTCCATCCAGCTTTCAACATTCGCCTGCAGCACCACAAATCAAATGCTCTGATTCTCTTCTATTCCAGTTTTCCCACAGTCCATGTTTCACTACCATACAATGCTTTACTCCAGACATACAGTCTCAGAAATTTCCTCCTCAAATTAAGGCCTATGTTTCATACTAGTAGACTTCTCTTGGCCAGGAATGCCCTTTTTGCCAGTGCTAGTCTGCTTTTGATGCCCTCCTTGATTTGTGCGTCATTGGTTATTTTGCTGCCCAGAGAGCAGAATTCAGAATTCCTTAACTTCATCTAATTCATGACCATCAATCCTGATGTTAAGCTTATCACTGTTCTTGTTTCTGCTACTTCTCATCATTTTCGTCTTTCTTTGTTTTACCCTCAATCCATATTCTGTACTCATTAGATTGTTCATACCTTTCAGCATATCATGTAATTCTTCTTCACTCTCACTCAGGATAGCAATGTCATCAGCAAATTGTATCATTGATATCCTTTCACCTTCAAATTTAATTCCACACCTGAACCTTTCTTTTATTTCCATCATTGCTTTTTCGATGTACAGATTGAATAGTAGGGGTGAAAGACTACATCCCTGTCTTACACCCTTTTTAACCCAAGCACTTCGTTATTGGTCATCAACTCTTATTACTCCCTCTTGGCTCTTGTACATATTGTATACAGGGTGTTACAAAAAGGTAAGGCCAAACTTTCAGGAAACATTCCTCACACACTAATAAAGAAAAGATGTTATGTGGACATGTGTCCAGAAACGCTTAATTTCCATGTTAGAGCTCATTTTAGTTTCATCAGTATGTACTGTACTTCCTCGATTCACTGCCATTTGGCCCAATTGAAGGAAGGTAATGTTGACTTCGGTGCTTGTGTTGACATGCGACTCATTGCTCTACAGTACTAGCATCAAGCACATCAGTACGTAGCATCAACAGGTTAGTGTTCATCACGAATGTGGTTTTGCAGTCAGTGCAATGTTTACAAATGCAGAGTTGGCAGATGCCCATTTGATGTATGGATTAGCACGGGGCAGTAGCCGTGGTGCGGGACGTTTGTATCGAGACAGATTTCCAGAACGAAGGTGTCCCGATTGGAAGACGTTCAAAGTAATTGATCGGCATCTTAGGGAGCACAGAACAATCCAGCCTACGACTCATGACTGGGGAAAACCTAGAACGACGAGGACACCTGCAATGGATGAGGCAATTCTTCGTGCAGTTGACAATAACCTTAATGTCAGTGTCAGAGAAGTTGCTGCTGTACAAGGTAACATTGACCATGTCACTGTATGGAGAGTGCTACAGGAGAACCAGTTGTTTCCGTACCATGTACAGTGTGTGCAGGCACTATCAGCAGCTGCTTGGCCTCCACGGGTACACTTCTGCGAATGGTTCATCCAACAATGAGTCAGTCTTCATTTCAGTGCAAATGTTCTCTTTACGGATGAGGCTTCATTCCAACGTGATCAAATTGTAAATTTTCACAATCAACATGTGTGGGCTGATGAGAATCCGCATGCAATTGTGCAATCCCGTCATCAACACAGATTTTCTGTGAACATTTGGGCAGGCACTGTTGGTGATGTCTTGATTGAGCCCCATGTTCTTCCACCTACGCTCAATGGAGCACGTTATTATGATTTCATACGGGATACTCTACCTGTGCTGCTAGAACATGTACCTTTACAAGTACGACACAACATGTGGTTCATGCACGATGGAGCTCCTGCACATTTCAGTCGAAGTGTTCGTACGCTTCGCAACAACAGATTCGGTGACCGATGGATTGGTAGAGGCGGACCAATTCCATGGCCTCCACGCTCTCCTGACCTCAACCTTCTTGACTTTCATTTATGGGGGCATTTGAAAGCTCTTGTCTACGCAACCCCGGCACCAAATGTAGAGACTCTTCGTGCTCATATTGTGGACGGCTGTGATACAATACGCCATTCTCCAGGGCTGCATCACCGCGTCAGGGATTCCATGCGACGGAGGGTGGATGCATGTATCCTCGCTAACGGAGGACATTTTGAACATTTCCTGTAACAAAGTGTTTGAAGTCACGCTGGTACGTTCTGTTGCTGTGTGTTTCCATTCCATGATTAATGTGATTTGAAGAGAAGTAATAAAATGAGCTCTAACATGGAAAGTAAGCGTTTCCAGACACATGTCCACATGACATATTTTCTTTCTTTGTGTGTGAGGAATGTTTCCTGAAAGTTTGGCCGTACCTTTTTGTAACACCCTGTATTACCCATCTCTACCTATAGCTTACCCCTATTTTGCTTCATTTTACAGGTTGAAAAATCCTATGAACATGTCTTGGTTTTGCTTTAGTCTTGCTTCCATTATCATCCACAATGTCAGAATTGTCTCTCTACTGCCTTTACCTTTTCTAAAGCCAAACTGATCATCATCTATCACATCCTCAAGTTTCGTTTCAATTCTTCTGTATATTATCTTTTCAGCAACTTGGATGCAGGAGCTGTTAAACTGATTGTGCAATAATTCTCATCCTTGTCAGCTCTTGCAGTCTTTGGAATTGTGTGGATGATATTTTTCTGACAGTCAGGTGGTATGTCACCAGACTCATAGATTCTACACGCCACCGTGAATAGTTGTTTTGTTGCCACGACCCCCAATAATTTTAGAAATTCTGATGGAAAGTTATCTATCCCTTCTGCCTTATTTGATCTCAAGTCCTCCAAAGCTCTCTTTAAATTCTGATTCTAATACTGGATCCCATATATCTATTTTCTAAAACGACTCCTCTCTCTTTCTCTATCACATCAGCTAAAACTTTTCCCTCATAGAGACCTTCAGTGTATTCTTTCCACATACATGCTATCTCCTCTGCATTTAACAGTGAAATTCCCATTGCAGTCTTAATGTTACCACCCTTGCTTTTAATCTCACTGAAGGTTGTTTCGACTTTCCTGCTTGCTGAGCCAGTCCTTCCAACAATCATTTCTTTCTTGATTGTTTCCTATTTTTCATGCAACCATTTCATCTTATCTTCCCCGCACTTCCTATTTATTTCATTCCCCACTGACTTGTATTTCTTTATTCCTGAGATTCCTTGAACATTTTTGTACTTCCTTCTTTCATCGATCAACTGAAGTATTTCTTGTGTTACCCATGGTTTTTACGCAGTTACCTTCTTTGTACCTGTGTTTTTCTTTCCAACTTCTCTGATTGCCCTTTTTAGAGGTGTCCATTCCTCTTCAACTGTACTGACTATTGAGTTATTTCTTATTGCTGTATCTATATCCTTAGACAACTTCAACTATATCTTGTCATTCCATTTCTTTGCGTATTGATTCTTCATGACTAATCTCTTGAACTTCAGCCTACTCTTCATTACTACTACATTGTAATCTGACTCTATATCTGCTGCTAGGTATGCCTTACAATCCAGTATCTGGTTTCAGAATCTCTGGCTGACCATGATGTAATCTAACAGAAAATTTCCTGTATCACCCGGTCGTTTGCAAGTGTACCTCCTTCTCTTGTGATTCCTGAGCAGAGAATTCACTATTACTAGCTGAAATTTGTTACAGAGCTCAATTAGTCTTTCTCCTTTCTCATTCTTTGTCCCAAGCCCATATTCTCCTATAACCTTTTCTTCTATTCCTTCCATTACAACTGCATTCCAATCCCCTTGACCATTAGATTTTCATCTTCATTTATGTGCTGTATTACCCTTTCACTATCCTCATATACTTTCTTTATCTCTTCCTCTTCAGTTTGCGGCACTGGCATGTATATCTGAACTATCATTATTGGCTTTGGTTTGCTGTTGATTCATACAAGAACAATCTTATCAACAAACTGTTCACTCTAACACACTCTTTGCCCCAGCTTTCTATTCATAACAAATCCTACTCCAATTATACCATTTTTTGCTGCTGTTGATATTACCCTATACTCATCTGACCAGAAATCCTTGTCTTCTTTCCATTCCACTTCACTGACCCCTACTATATCTAGATTGAGCCTTTGCATTTCCCTTTTAAGATTTTCTAGCTTCCCTACCACATTCCAGCGTCTGACATTCCATGTCCCGACTCGTAGAATGTTATCCTTTCACTGAGTATTCAATCTTTTTCTCATGGTCACCTCCCCCTTGGTAGTCCCCTTCCAGATATCCAAATAGAGGACTATTTCGAAATCTTCATGACACTTTTCAATTACTGGTCACATGTCCTGTGGATACACGTTATGTGTCTTTAATGCAGTGGTTTCCATTGCCTTCTGCATCCTCATGCCGTTGACCATTGTTGATTCTTCTGCCTTTAGTGGCAGTTTCCCACCCCTAGGACAAGAGAGTGCCCTGAACCGCTGTCCACTCCTCCGCCCTCTTTGACAAAGCCGTTTGCAGAATGAGGGTGGCTTCTTATGCTGAAAGTCTTTGGCCATTAATGCAAATTATTAATCGAAACTGAAGCGGTTGTGGGTTTCGAACCTGGGTCCAAGGACATTTTGATTACTAATCAAGGACACTACCCTAGACCACGGGTGCCACTTAATGAGCTACACAAGTAAATACAAAATTTAACTGTCCTCTGTAGGTTCTGCACTATAAGGGGTGGCTGAAAACCCTACTCTGCAACCCAACTCTCTCCCACTGCTGCCAACCCCCTGCCCCCGATTTCACCCCCTCTTCTCTTGAGAATTCATCATTCAGGGTGCTGTGAACAAACTATAATTGTTTCTGGAAATAGGTTAATAGACATTTGTGGTTTCACATAAACATTTTGTACATAATCGTGTAACATTTTATCAGAGAACTGATTCATAAATACTTCATGCAATCAACTTATAAATTATGCATGTCTTTTATACATCTCACAAAGAGGAGCTGTCATAATACATACTTTGGTTGTGAAAGTGCATATGCTCCCCTAGTCAGAAAAGTTCTAGGACAGGTTTTTTTTTTATTTCTGAGTTTGCAGTGCTACATAGGAACAAAAGTTGTTTTTATGTTAGCTGCGTCCTTCGAATGACCATGTCCATGTCGCAAGTCTGTGCTTAGCAACACACTGTTTGGGTTTTTGGTGCATTAGTTATGGTTACACGATGGATGCTGATTGTGAGCAAAGTGTGAAAATTATGTTTTGCGTTAAGCTCAGGAAAACTCCTAGTGAAATGTGGACAATGGTTCAGCAAGCATTTGCAGGCAGAACACTTTCAAGAAGTCGTGTTTTTTAACTGTCACAAAAGGTTTCATGAAGGCAGATATTAAGTGCAAGAAGACCATTTTGTAACATTGCATGCAATATCTGGAGAACTTAATTTGAATCATGACGTGATTTGTAAGATTTTATGTGAAGAGTGAGGGAAATGGAAACTTAATGCTAAACGCGTCCCTCGCACACCAACAGAGAAGCAGAAAGAGGAAAGACAAAGAATTTCTGCTGAACTACTGGATGGAACAAGACATGATCCCACATTTCTGTGAAAGATTATTGCTGGGGATGAAAGTTGATGCTACCAGTATGACCCTGACATGAAGCATCAAAGTGCTGAACGGCAGAGTCCTGGATCATCAGTTTCGGAAAAAGTCAAACGCCAACCTTCGAGGACAAAGACAATGTTGATCGCACTCTTTGATAGTAAAGGTTTAGTTCACCATGATTATATTCCTCCACTTCAAACAGTGAATCAAAGTCTTTACACTGAAGTCTTGAAATGTTTATGCAGTTTGACATGACCACCATAATTTGTGGCATTCTCAGGACTGGGCCTTAGTATGTGACAATGTAAGACACCATACTGCATACCTGTTACTGAGTATCTGGCCAGACATTCTGTTATTGCCATCCTATATCCACCATGAACCCCCATGAACCATGGACCTTGCCGTTGGTGGGGAGGCTTGCGTGCCTCAGCGATACAGATGGCCGTACCGTAGGTGCAACCACAACGGAGGGGTATCTGTTGAGAGGCCAGACAAACATGTGGTTCCTGAAGAGGGGCAGCAGCCTTTTCAGTAGTTGCAGGGGCAACAGTCTGGATGATTGACTGATCTGGCCTTGTAACATTAACCAAAACGGCCTTGCTGTGCTGGTACTGCGAACGGCTGAAAGCAAGGGGAAACTACAGCCGTAATTTTTCCCGAGGACATGCAGCTTTACTGTATGATTAAATGATGATGGTGTCCTCTTGGGTAAAATATTCCGGAGGTAAAATAGTCCCCCATTCGGATCTCTGGGCGGGGATTACTCAAGAGGACGTCGTTATCAGAAGAAAGAAAACTGGCGTTCTAGGGATCGGAGCGTGGAATGTCAGATCCCTTAATCAGGCAGGTAGGTTAGAAAATTTAAAAAGGGAAATGGATAGGTTAAAGTTAGATATAGTGGGAATTAGTGAAGTTCGGTGGCAGGAGGCACAAGACATTTGGTCAGGTGATTACAGGGTTATAAATACAAAATCAAATAGGGGTAATGCAGGAGTAGGTTTAACAATGAATAAAAAAATAGGAGTGCGGGTTAGCTACTACAAACAGCATAATGAACGCATTATTGTGGCCAAGATAGACACAAAGCCCATGCCTACTACAGTAGTACAAGTTTATATGCCAACTAGCTCTGCAGATGATGAAGAAATAGATGAAATGTATGACGAGATAAAAGAAATTATTCAGGTAGTGAAGGGAGACGAAAATTTAATAGTCATGGGTGACTGGAATTCGTCAGTAGGAAAAGGGAGAGAAGGAAACATAGTAGGTGAATATGGATTGGGGGGAAGAAAAGAAAGAGGAAGCCGCCTTGTAGAATTTTGCACAGAGCATAACTTAATCATAGCTAACACTTGGTTCAAGAATCATGAAAGAAGGTTGTATACCTGGAAGAATCCTGGAGATACTAAAATGTATCAGATAGATTACATAATGGTAAGACAGAGATTTAGGAACCAGGTTTTAAATTGTAAGACATTTCCAGGGGCAGATGTGGATTCTGACCACAATCTATTGGTTATGAACTGCAGATTGAAACTGAAGAAACTTCAAAAAGGGGGGAATTTAAGGAGATGGGACCTGGATAAACTGAAAGAACCAGAGGTTGCACAGAGTTTCAGGGAGAGCATAAGGGAACAATTGACAGGAATGGGGGAAAGAAATACAGTAGAAGAAGAATGGGTAGCTCTGAGGGATGAAGTAGTGAAGGCAGCAGAGGATCAAGTAGGTAAAAAGACGAGGGCTAATAGAAATCCTTGGGTAACAGAAGAAATATTGAATTTAATTGATGAAAGGAGAAAATATAAAAATGCAGTAAATGAAGCAGGCAAAAAGGAGTACAAACGTCTCAAAAATGAGATCGACAGGAAGTGCAAAATGGCTAAGCAGGGATGGCTAGAGGACAAATGTAAGGATGTAGAGGCTTGTCTCACTAGGGGTAAGATAGATACTGCCTACAGGAAAATTAAAGAGACCTTAGGAGAGAAGAGAACCACTTGTATGAATATCAAGAGCTCAGATGGCAACCCAGTTCTAAGCAAAGAAGGAGTATATAGAGGGTTTATACAAGGGCGATGTACTTGAGGACAATATTATGGAAATGGAAGAGGATGTAGTTGAAGATGCAAAATACTAATGCGAATTCTTTACAGACGAATGGAAAAACTGGTGGAAGCGAACCTTGGGGAAGATCGGTTTGGATTCCGTAGAAATGTTGGAACACGTGAGGCAATACTAACCTTACGAGTTATCTTAGAAGAAAGATTAAGAAAAGGCAAACCTACATTTCTAGCATTTGTAGACTTAAAGAAAGCTTTTGACAACGTTAACTGGAATACTCTCTTTCAAATTCTGAAGATGGCAGGGGTAAAATACAGGGAGCGAAAGGCTATTTACAATTTGTACAGAAACCAGATGGCAGTTATAAGAGTCGAGGGGCATGAAAGGGAAGCAGTGGTTGGGAAAGGAGTGACACAGGGTTGTAGCCTCTGCCCGATGTTATTCAATCTGTATATTGAGCAAGCAGTAAAGGAAACAAAAGAAAAATTGGGAGTAGGTATTAAAATCCATGAAGAAGAAATAAAAAGTTTGAGGTTCGCCGGTGACATTGTAATTCTGTCAGAGACAGCAAAGGACTTGGAAGAGCAGTTGAACGGAATGGACAGTGTCTTGAAAGGAGGATATAAGATGAACATCAACAAAAGCAAAACGAGGATAATGGAATGTAGTCAAATTAAATCGGGTGATGCTGAGGGGATTAGATTAGGAAATGAGACACTTAAAGTAGTAAAGGAGTTTTGCTATTTAGGGAGTAAAATAACTGATGATGGTCGAAGTAGAGAGGATATAAAATGTAGACTGGCAATGGCAAGGAAATCGTTTCTGAAGAAGAGAAATTTGTTAACATTGAGTATAGATTTAAGTGTCAGGAAGTCGTTTCTGAAAGTATTTGTATGGAGTGTAGCCATGTATGGAAGTGAAACGTCTACGATAACCAGTTTGGACAAGAAGAGAATAAAAGCTTTCGAAATGTGGTGCTACAGAAGAATGCTGAAGATAAGGTGGGTAGATCACGTAACTAATGAGGAGGTACTGAATAGGATTGGGGAGAAGAGAAGTTTGTGGCACAACTTGACTAGAAGAAGGGATCGGTTGGTAGGACATGTTTTGAGGCATCAAGGGATCACAAATTTAGCATTGGAGGGTAAAAATCGTAGAGGGAGACCAAGAGATCAATACACTAAGCAGATTCAGAAGGATGTAGGCTGCAGTAGATACTGGGAGATGAAGAAGCTTGCACAGGATAGACTAGCATGGAGAGTTGCATCAAACCAGTCTCAGGACTGAAGACCACAACAACAACAACATATCCACCATATTCCTCTGACCTCTCACTTTATGATTTTTTCTTGTGTCCATGAGTGAAAAGGTGACTGAAAGGAAAGCTTCATCAAGATATTGAAAACATCCAGTGGGCTGTGACAAATGAGCTTACAAGCATCACAATTGAACATTTCCCTGCTTGGTTCCAAGACCTCCAGAAACGTTGGCAATTGTGTCTAGATAGCGAAGGGGACTACTTTGACAGGAACTTGGTAAGTGCAGTTTTCTATTTTTTTAACCTATCTTTGAACTTTTCTGACAAAGGGAGTATGATACTGTTATCCCACAACCATTTGCATGTTGCACAGCAAGGCTTTCCGAAATGTGAATAGGAGTATGAACTCTTGATCAGGTGGTATCCATGATGTAAAACCACTTAGGCTCTCTTGCAAGTAATGCTATATACAGATGTCTTGAAAGAATGGTGGCTGCCACACTAGCTCCTAACTGTCTAACAAGGTTCATTGGACTTCTAGAGTATCTGACTGTGTCTAGTAATGATTACTCAAACACAATATCAAACATGTCGAAAATAACTGATTTCAGGTTTATTTTTTGTCATTTGAGTTTAGCGTCCTTAGGCCTTTTGCTCCCTTTTTAAAAAAGACTACTCATGACCTTCACCTATTATTTTCCTTTTTTTTTTTTTATTGAACAGTGCCCAACCTGCTAGCCCCAGTCAACCTCCAGGTGTGGCCATCAATGCTCTGAACACAATTTCCTGTCATTTTAAATAAAAATAATTTTATCACTATTTTTTAAGTATCTGTTTCTTCTTTTTTTAAATCTTATTTAGTGACAAATTACAGTTATTGACTAAAAGTGATAGAGCTACCATTTTTTGGAAATTTTTAAATATTTTCTCTTGCTATATTGGTCTTTGGCAGGGGTAAAATACAGGGAGTGAAAGGCTATTTACAATTTGTACAGAAACCAGATGGCAGTTATAAGAGTCGAGGGACATGAAAGGGAAGCAGCGGTTGGGAAGGGAGTGAGACAGGGTTGTAGCCTCTCCCCGATGTTATTCAATCTGTATATTGAGCAAGCAGTAAAGGAAACAAACGAAAAATTGGGAGTAGGTATTAAAATCCATGGAGAAGAAATAAAAACTTTGAGGTTCACCGATGACATTGTAATTCTGTCAGAGACAGCAAAGGACTTGGAAGAGCAGTTGAACGGAATGGACAGTGTCTTCAAAGGAGGATATAAGATGAACATCAACAAAAGCAAAACGAGGATAATGGAATGTAGTCAAATTCAGTTGGGTGATGCTGAGGGAATTAGATTAGTAAAGGAGTTTTGCTATTTGGGGAGCAAAATAACTGATGATGGTCGAAGTAGAGAGGATATAAAATGTAGACTGGCAATGGCAAGGAAAGCGTTTCTGAGGAAGAGAAATTCGTTAACATCGAGTATAGATTTAAGTGTCAGGAAGTCGTTTCTGGAAGTATTTGTATGGAGTGTTGCCATGTATGGAAGTGAAACATGGACAATAAATAGTTTGGACAAGAAGAGAATAGAAGCTTTCGAAATGTGGTGCTACAGAAGAATGTTGAAGATTAGGTGGGTAGATCACTTAACTAATGAGGAGGTATTGAATAGGATTGGGGAGAGGAGAAGTTTGTGGCACAACTTGACTAAAAGAAGGGATCGGTTGGTAGGACATGTCCTGAGGCATCAAGGGATCACAAATTTAGCATTGGAGGGCAGCGTGGAGGGTAAAAATCGTAGAGGGAGACCAAGAGATGAATAAACTAAGCAGATTCAAAAGGATGTAGGTTACAGTAGGTACTGGGAGATGAAGGAGCTTGCACAGGATAGATTGGCATGGAGAGCTGCATCAAACCAGTCTCAGGACTGAAGACCACAACAACAACATTTGTCTTTGCTACGTTCATGAGATGGAGTCACTGATGATTTTGTAGTTCAGTCTCTTTATATCGTAATAATCATTGCATCACATATCAAACAGTAATTCAAAGGTGATCTTCTTAAGTGAAATATACTCTATAGTATATTGAAGAAAGGAAAAATCTAGAAAGATTCTAACAATGCTGATGTAATGTTCAGTGTTTAGCATATATATATATTACCAAAAGTCAGTACAATATTGTTATATCTCAGCTTAGTGAAGTGACAAATTTCATGATATTTGCTGCGACATTTTTCATAATCAATACTGAATCAACACATTCAACTAATGACATTATATTTCTTTTCTTTGCTATTAAATAACTGACTGGTGCTAAAGACAGGGATGGGAATGGTATGTAAAACTTATGTTGTAGGTGAGAGAGGTGGAGATAATAGTGGAATTTACATTTTAAGCTAAAATTATTGATAGCTGTTTATTAATTACAATTTTGCACATGTGAATGAAATTCAATAATGTTTCCTTCACCGATGGTGTTACAAGTTCTTCGGTGATATAAGTAGTTGGTACCCATAGGACACTAAATTCGTAAAATGGATGAACTAGGTTTGCAGCAGGCATTGCTATGTCATTTTGGGAACTATTACTTTGGGCATACCTGGTCAAGATTTGTAGCGTCTGTATGACAATGAACTACTGAAAGTGTAGAGATGTTATAGCTTCCGTAATTTAAGTATTGAATCCCCACTGTGATGGGATAGTTATTTCTTTCTGTAATAGCTTGTCAAATCAAACGCGGCCGGGATGATTGGGTTTGTGAATTTTAGGAAGAAGGTAGAAGGTAGGGGTGCGGGGTGTCGGTGGGGTCAGGAGGTTGATGGAGTCAGGTGAAAGGTTTTGTAGGGGGCCTAAGGTTCTGAGGATTCCTTGAAGCTCCGCCTGGACCTCAGGAATGGGATTACCTTGGCAAACTTTGTATGTGGTGTTGTCTGAAAGCTGACGCAGTCCCTCAGCCACATACTCACGACGATCAAGTACCACGGTCGTGGAACCCTTGTCTGCCGGAAGAATGACGATGGATCGGTCAGTCTTCAGATCACGGATAGCTTGGGCTTCAGCAGTGGTGATGTTGGGAGTAGGATTAAGGTTTTTTAAGAAGGATTGAGAAGCAAGGCTGGAAGTCAGATATTCCTGGAAGGTTTGGAGACTGACCTGCCTACACTGTGAAGCTTTCTATGTGGGAATGACCAGCAACAAACTGTCCATTCGCATGAATGGACACAGGCAGACAGTGTTTGTTGGTAATGAGGATCACCCTGTGGCTAAACATGCCTTGGTGCACGGCCAGCACATCTTGGCACAGTGTTACACCATCCAGGTTATCTGGATACTTCCCACAAACACCAACCTGTCAGAACTCCGGAGATGGGAACTTGCCCTTCAGTATATCCTCTCTTCTCGTTATCCACCGGGCCTCAACCTCCACTAATTTCAAGTTGCCGCCACTCATACCTCACCTGCCTTTCAACAACATCTTTGCCTCTGCACTTCCACCTCGACTGACATCTCTGCCCAAACTCTTTGCCTTTACAAGTGTCTGCTTGTGTCTGTGTGTGTGCGGATGGATTTATGTGTGTGTGTGTGCGCGAGTGTATACCTTCCTCATTACCTTAGCCAGCTTCATCCTGACCCACAACTTCTTCACTTTTGAAGGCCAGACATACCAACAATTAAAGGGAACAGCCATGGGTACCAGGATGGCCCCCTCGTACACCAACCTACTCATGGGTCGCTTAGAGGAAGCCTTCTTGGTTACCCAAGTCTGCCAACCCAAAGTTTGGTACAGATTTATTGATGACATCTTCATGATCTGGACTCACAGTGAAGAAGAACTCCAGAATTTCCTCTCCAACCTCAACTCCTTTGGTTCCATCAGATTCACCTGGTCCTACTCCAAATCCCATGCCACTTTCCTTGATGTTGACCTCCACCTGTCCAATGGCCAACTTCACACGTCCGTCCACATCAAACCCACCAACAAGCAACAGTACCTCCATTATGACAGCTGCCACCCATTCCACATCAAACGGTCCCTTCCCTACAGCCTAGGTCTTCGTGGCAAACGAATCTGCTCCAGTCCGGAATCCCTGAATCATTACACCAACAACCTGAAAACAGCTTTCGCATCCCGCAACTACCCTCCCGACCTGGTACAGAAGCAAATAACCACAGCCACTTCCTCGTCCCCTCAAACCCAGAATCCCCCACAGAAGAACCACAAAAGTGCCCCACTTGTGACAGGATACTTTCCGGGACTGGACCAGACTCTGAATGTGGCTCTCCAGCAGGGATACGACTTCCTCAAATCCTGCCCTGAAATGAGATCCATCCTTCATGAAATCCTCCCCACTCCGCCAAGAGTGTCTTTCCGCCGTCCACCTAACCTTCGTAACCTGTTAGTTCATCCCTATGAAATCCCCAAACCACCTTCCCTACCCTCTGGCTCCTATCCTTGTAACCGCCCCCGATGCAAAACCTGTCCCATGCACCCTCCCACCACCACCTACTCCAGTCCTGTAACCCGGAAGGTGTACACAATCAAAGGTAGAGCCACGTGTGAAAGCACCCACGTGATTTACCAACTGACCTGCCTACACTGTGATGCATTCTATGTGGGAATGACCAGCAACAAACTGTCCATTCGCATGAATGGACACAGGCAGACAGTGTTTGTTGGTAATGAGGATCACCCTGTGGCTAAACATGCCTTGGTGCACAGCCAGCACATCTTGGCACAGTGTTACACCATCCGGGTTATCTGGATACTTCCCACCAACACCAACCTATCCAAACTCCGGAGATGGGAACTTGCCCTTCAGTATATCCTCTCTTCTCGTTATCCGCCAGGCCTCAATCTCCGCTAATTTCAAGTTGCCGCCACTCATACCTCACCTGTCTTTCAACAACTTCTTTGCCTCTACACTTCTGCCTCGACTGACATCTCTGCCCAAACTCTTTGTCTTTAAATATGTCTGCTTGTGTCTGTATGTGTGGATGGATATGTGTGTGTGTGCGAGTGTATACCCGTCCTTTTTTCCCCCTAAGGTAAGTCTTTCCGCTCCCGGGATTGGAATGACTCCTTACCCTCTCCCTTAAAACCCACTTCCTTTCGTGTTCCCCTCTCCTTCCCTCTTTCCTGATGAGGCAACAGTTTGTTGCGAAAGCTTGAATTTTGTGTGTATGTGTGTATATGTTTGTGTTTGTTTGTATGTCTATCGACCTGCCAGCGCTTTCGTTCGGTAAGTCACCTCATCTTTGTTTTTTTTATATATATATATATATATATATATATATATATATATATATATATATATATATATATATATGATGGAGGGAGGAATTCCATGTGGGAAGGGTGTATCTGGAGACAAAGATGGTGGGACTTGCCGGGTGGGGGCGCTGGTGGGTCGATAGACACACAAACATACACATGGGATTCAAGCTTTTGCGGCAGACATTTGCTTCATCGGGGGGGGGGGGGGGGGGATGGATGAGGGGATGTGGGTTTTGGGGGAGAGGGTGGGGAGTGGGGAGTCGTTCCAGTCCCGGGGGCGGAGGGACTTGCCTTGGGGGGGGGGGGGGGTGTACACTCGCGCACACACACACACACACACACACACACACACACACACACACACACACACATGTCCGTCCGCGCATGCACGGGCATGGGTGGACATTTGTCTTTGTGAAGCATGTGTATGGATGTGTGGATGGATATGTGTGTGTGTGCGTGAGTGTATACCTGTCCTTTTTTCCCCCTAAGGTAAGTCTTTCCACTCCCGGGATTGGAATGATTCCTTACCCTCTCCCTTAAAACCACATCCTGTCGTCTTTCCCTCTCGTTTCCTTTTTCCTGATGAAGCAACCGTTTGTTGCCAAAGCTTGAATTTTGTGTGTTTGTATGTGTTTGATTGTGTTTCTATTGACCTGCCAGTGCTTTCGTATGGTAAGTCATATCATCTTTGTTTTTAAATATATTTTTCCCCCCGTGGAATGTTTCCCTCTATTATATTTATAGTAGTATAGCTTCATGTGTTCTGTCAGTGTTCCTGACAAACCTCTGATATTATTTATTACATCTTACAAGAAACCTTTGGCCAGATTATGAAAACTAAGGTATGCGTGCGTACATTACTTACTGCACAGAGTATAAAATTCCTCAAAAATAGCATGCTTTATTTCTCTTTTAAGGTAAATTTTATGGGACAGCAATGTATGTTCTGTATGGTGCAGGAAGTAATTATAACGTCTCACAACAACATGTGCTGAAAACAAGATGTACCAGTAAAGTATTAAAATTTGTTTCATTTACAATTTTAAGACCACCTGGGGATAACTTGACGTATTGGAGGAACTACCTATATATCATTTCCCATACTTGCTGCATGGCTAATTTAAGGAAACAGTCTGAAATGTTAGAAGGAAAAGGCAATGGAATTCTTACTAATGCTCACACAGTTACATTTTGTTTGAAAATCTGCCATTGCAGCAGCATCAAATACAGTCATCTGGCTTGTCTATGAATAAGGCACATGTATATGGCCAGAGTTAACTGCTTCATACCTTATTGCTATTATGAGCATCCTAGATTGTTTTCAGCCTGGATGACTGAATTTGGGTAAAGAACCTGTTAAGTCAAAAAAATATTCTACTTGTTCTAAAAATATTAGCAGTTTTTCAATATGTTGGCAAGTGATTACCTATGTTACGTGAATCAGTTAAACATCTATGTTCATGGTGCTAGTTGGTGTTAAATTGGTCTATGTAGCATACTAGAAGTCAGTTACAGTTCTTTTGAGCCTAACAATTGTAGAGTGGAAGTACTAAAGGTGTTGGTTGCCAATTTTATTAAAAATTAGTTATTGCCATATAAATGATCTATGTTCCAATGTCAGTTCCCTGATGAATGTGCTATGTCATCTTCCTGGTGCAAGTAGTTGAAAAGGCAATTCACAGATTGCTCGTGGTGTATGTCTGGGCCATCTGGAAGTTGTAGGGGTATGTACCTGCACCTAACATGTGAAGTTCTGCAATATGTCTCATTTCCACTCAACATGTCTACAGTGGATGTGGTTTGTGCTCTGCTATTAATATTGATATCATTTCTAAACCTAAATGGGAAATTATGAGCCACATAAAACAACAACATAATTCAAGAGTTAGTTGTGAAAGGTATTATGCCTACAGGAATGTTGAGAAGCCAGTATATTCACAATGGATATCTGAAATTAGCATCATCATTGGTAAATAGGCATATAGTTGAATATTGTTTTGTACATCTTAAACCCATGAGACAATGCTTTTACAATATCCATTTATTTATTTAATTACTTTCCAAATTAATCAATACAAACTAGATCAAAACATTGTTTTGCCATTCCTTAGAAATTTAATACAAGAAAATATTTGTCAACTTATGTATAATAACAGCCTTTTTGAGTTTCAGGTTATATGCAGTATGAATACAAAGACATCACTTTTAATATGAAGAAGAGTTTACCATGCATTTTGAAAGCTAGATGTGAACAGTCAAGGGAGCAAATTGCTTGGCTCATTCCAAGTATTGCCAGTTGCAAGACATCAACTGATCCTAGTGAGAGGCAAAGATAATGTTTGATAAGCTTCACTGTTCCAGACGGAAGTGGGAAATATCACAGGGTATGCAAGAGGAGTTTTTCTGGGCATTTTTGGAAGTACTTCAAAACAAATTGAAACCCTGGTGGAGAGGAAAATGAAGGAGAAGCTTTATATAAATATATGAGAGGGGGAAGTGCCCACTGCAAAATCTTGCCATCCAGTAGAGACCAGATTAAAGACTATATTAATTCCATACCTCAGTCATTCTAATAGACAGAAATCACAGAAGTGTTTGAGTTGTGAAGTAAATATCTATGAAAAGTACTTCTGTTCAAATACTGTAGTAGTAATAAGACATAGTTTTTATTGCCAGGTTTTCCATAATCACTTTCCTCAACTTTCCTTCTGGAAAGTTTATGTAGACACTTGCAAAGACTGACCGCTACTGTGTAGCCATGAAAAACAGATAAAAGCTGAAGCAATGTGAGGAAAATTAAAATTTGCACTACACCCCAGAAAAGCTGAAGTGGCTTTAAACTCAGTGAAAAGCGACAGTATTGCCTCAACCTTCCCTGACAGTGAAATGTGTGCTCTAATGCTGTTGATGACCACACTTAATCAAACTGCAATACAAGTGCCTCCATGGCCAGCCTGGAGAGGTCACCTCACAGTCAGGACAGAAGGTGTAGCAAGTGCTGTGCCACATGCACAACAGCTCAATAAAGCAGGGTGTGCTGGGTCCTCATGCTCACTCATGTGTCCTTGCGTATTGTACGTTCACCTACAAGACTGTATATTGACATGTTCTACAGTCATGAGACTTCATACTGTTGCATACTTTGTCCAGTGTTATTGTGGTTCAAATGGTTCAAATGGCTCTGAGCACTATGGGACTTAACTTCTGAGGCCATTAGTCCCCTAGAACTTAGAACTACTTAAACCTAACTAACCTAAGGACATCACACACATCCATGCCCGAGGCAGGATTCGAACCTGCGACCGTAGCGGTCGCGCGGTTCCAGACTGTAGCGCCTAGAACCGCTCGGCCACTCCAGCCGGCTGTTATTGTGGATCTCGCCATATGTAAGCAGAATAAACCTTGGTTGGTGTTACTTCTGATATTGTGTTTGTACAATGTTACAACATACTTTGTGGCAAGTGCAGTATTCAACTCTGAGTGTTTTGGTTGGTTGAATGGTTGGTTGATTTGGGGGAGGGGACCAAACAGCGAGGTCATTGGTCTGTGTGGTTTGTTTCTTTGGTTTGATATAAGTGACTGTGACACAGTTGGGGCAATAATGATTACCAAAGTACAACTAAAACAAGCAGAAAGATATATATGTTTGGTAAACTAGATAAAAAAATCAGTAATGTTATATCTCAGTGAGGAACTTGAGACTTTAAGCACAGGGCAGGAGCATGTAGAGGAGCTGTGACTCAAGTTTAAAAGAATGATTGACCATGCACTAGATAGATATGTATCCAGTAGAACAGTTCATAATGGGAGGGACCATCCAGGGTATACAGTCACTGTAAAGAAACTTATAAAGAAACAGAGATTACTTCATAATAGGTGTAGGATAAAGCATAGAGCTATAGATACAGATGTGTTGAATCAAATTCACTTAACTTTCAGAAGAGTAATGCATGTCACCTTCAATGACTACCATACCAGAATATTGTCAAATGATGTTTCACAAAACACAATGAAATTCGGGTCATATGTAATGGCTGCCAGTGGCACTGAAGTTAGTGTCCAGTCCCTAGTGAACTGAAACTGAGGTTGGCAATGCAAAAGCTGAAATGTTGAATTCTGTTTTCAAATGTTCCTTTGCAAAGGAAAACCCGGGAGAAATGCCCCAATTTAATTATCGTACTACTGAAAAGATGAGCAAATAAAGTATTATTGTCAGTGGTGTTGAGAAACAGATGGAATCTTTAAAATTGAACGAAGCTACAGGGCCCAATGGAATCCCTATTAGATACTATACTGAGTTTGGGGCTGCTGAGTTAGCCCACTTCTAACTCTAATCTATTGTAGATCCCTCAAACAAAAAACTGTGTCCAGTTCCTGGAAAGAAGCACACATCACAACTGTCAACAAGAAGGGTAGTAGAAGTGCTCCACAAAATTACTGCCCAGTACCTTGACATCAGTTTGTTGTAGAATCTTAGAACATATTCTAAGCTCTATAGTTTAGACAAGAAGAGAATAGAAGCTTTCAAAATGTGGTGCTACAGAAGAATGCTAAAGATTAGATGGGTAGATCATATAACTAATGAGGAGGTACTGAATAGAGTTGGGGAGAAAAGGAATTTGTGGCACAACTTGACTAGAAGAAGGGATCGGTTGGTAGGACATGTTCTGAGGCATCAAGGGATCACCAATTTAGTATTGGAGGGAAGCATGGAGGGTAAAAATCGTAGAGGAAGACCAAGGCATGAATACACTAAGCAGATTGAGAAGGATATAGGTTGCAGTAGTTACTTGGAGATGAAGAGGATTGCACAGGATAGAGTAGCATGGAGAGCTGCATCAAACCAGTCTCTGGATTGAAGACCACAATGACAACAACATTACATTCTGAGCTCAATCATAATGAGGTATCTTGAACAGAATGACCTCCTCCATGCCAACAGGCGTGGATTCTGAAAACAATGATTGTGGGAAACCCAATGTGCACTTCTCTCACATGACACACTTAAAGCTTTGGGTCAAGGCAATCTGGTAGATGCCGTATTTCTTGATTTCCGAAAAGCATTTGACTCGGCACCAAATCTACATCTATTATTAAAAGTACAATCATATGGCATCTCAAGTGAATTTTGTGACTCGATTGAGGACTTTTTGGAAGGGACAACTCAGTGTGTTGTCTTGGATGGAGAGTCATTGTCAGGTGTAGAAGTATCCTCAGGTGTGCATCCAGAGAAGTGTATTAGGGCCCGTGCTGTTCATGTTGTATAGAATGACCTTGAAGACAATATTAATAGTAGCCTCAGGGCCTATGCATATGATGCAGTTATCTATAATGAAGTACTATCTGAAACAAGCTGCATAAATATTCTATCGGATCTTGTTAAAAGTTCAAAGTGGTGCAGTGATTGGCAACTTGCTTTAAAGGTTCAGAAATGTAAAATTGTGGACTTCAAAAAACGAAAAAACATAGTATCCTGTGGCTATAATATCAATGAGTCACTGCTGCTATCAGCCAACTCATACAAATACCTGCGTGTTATGCTTTTCAGGGATATGAATGGAATTATTACATAGGCTCAGTTGTGGGTAGAGCAGGTGGTAGACTTCATTTTATTGGTAGAAAGCTGGGGAAGTGCAATCAGTCTCAGGGTTGCCACATTTTCTGGAAATCAGGGAATTTCAAACATGTGTAATGTCTCTTAGCAAAACACATATGACGTGGATAAAAAAAAGGAAAAAAGAATAATTGAACTGGATGATTGTAATTGCGTGGACAACGATTGTGTGAACTTTATGTAATAAAGAGAAAGCATTATGTGTCATGTTTTGTTCTTGTATAGAATTATGTACTGATTTTTTAAATAATATCTGTGTCGGTGAGAACTGAAACCGCCACAGACGATACTTATTAAATATCAAACAAAGATGAGAATATGTGACCACTATAAATAGTAATCACCGAACATTAATTTCTCTGTCGTCTTCTGGGAGTTACGTGAGTAGAAAGAGCTTGTGACATTGTATTGTATGCTTGTGTAGCATTCTTTTATCAAGATTGTGAGAGGGATGCCATTAGACATAGATTTGGAAAGGTGTGTAATAACTTAATCTGTTTAAATGTTTTGAATAGAGTTACTTAGTGAAAACTTGCATTATGATTTGTAATAAGCTTGCCTGGTATTTTATCCCATTCCTTTAAGACATTTTCAGTTATTTAAATATTATTCGTGGTGCAGAGCTGTGCTACAAACGAACGAGTCACTGCTGCGGCGCATTCAAACTGCATTAAATGAAACCAATCATACCGCAAAGAAGCGGACAGGTAATAGTAAACTAAAATTATTTCTTTCAGCTTCTGGAATTGCAGCGCAGAGCAGCAGATTTTATGATGTGTTTTACAGGTTGACGCAGGCTGCTGATAATATATTACTAACAGTGCAAAAAGATAATTTACCTTCATAACATAAAAGAAATCTTGCTGTGCGTGGTTCTGGTCTGTTAAACCTTATAGTAAAAACATCTTTTTCTCTGATAATAATAGTCTCATGTTTTTGTGGTAGTCGTGGTACTTATTGGTGTCTTACTGTTAACAAAAATCCACCGCAAAATTTTGATGTTGAACAATCGTTGCGTACTGTAACATCAGTATTGATAACGAAATAATTTTCTTTAACCTTTTCAATAACTGTAAAGGAAGGAAGATATGTTGAACTTAATGGCGAGTTACTGTAATGAAAAAATGTTCCTTTAATAGAAAGCCAGATCCAGAATAATAAGAACATAATATGTTTTGTTGAAAATTAATGATCCAAAGAAAGTCATAGCACAGCATCACTAAAAGGTATTTCGGGGTTCTTTTCGTAACAACATATTTTATTTCATATATTAGTTGTTACGCGAGTAATAATAAAACAAAGCAAATAATAGAGCCAGCGAAACATGTCAGGGAAATTTGAGGAAAAAAAACTGGAAAAAATCTCGTTTTGTCTCAGTAGGTGAAATCGTTTGTTTACTGAGATGTCGTGCATCATTGCTGAGTACACGCGCGGCTTCCCTGTTCCCTCATTCTTACTGCATCTGACCTTTCTAATACTCCCTTCAGCCTGCAGTCAGTGCTGCCACCACTTCATGCCGCTAGCCCAGCAGCTGCTGACAGGAGGCAGGGAGGTGTGAGGAGTCGTTTGTTTGGATATGATTCTCAGACACTGTTGACACAGCAGTCTGAGATGGAGGTCATGTGTGCATGAATGTGTGAATGTGCTCTCATTTTCTCACAAAGACTATGACCAAAAATTTAGTTGTGAGAGTGTGATTGTCTTTTCCTTGTGCCTGTCTACAGCTCAGCAATCATCTTGATGATGAGTTGCTACCTATCCTCATTAGTATTGATTCTCAGAGTACTTGGGCAAGTTATTTGTTGCATGGATTGATCATCACAGTTTAGATTAGATTAGATTCAGTTTTTGTTCCATAGACCCAAAAAAATGAGATGATTCTCATGGGTTTGGAACATATCAGAAAGTATAATATAAAAAACATAAAACATTTGAATATAATACTTACTACCTTGATCATTTGTCAGGAGATTGTCAAAATAGGTGAATACATTACAGTAAACTGGAACTGCTATATTTACAGAATGAATATAATTAATGAAATGTTGTTATGGACTTTTAATAAATTTATTATACGCAAAATATCTAATCGTGACTGTTGTGACCAAGTGCTGTCAAAACTTAAGCTGGTGTAACAGTCGCTGTTAAGATATTCATCTATAGAGTAGAAGGAGTTGCCTATCAAAAAATCTTCCAAACTCTGTTTAAACTCTGCTTTATCTGAAACAGAGTTTTTAATATTTGCTGTCAGTTTATTGAAATGTGTGTTCCTGATTAGTTGACCCCTTTTTGGACCAGGGCAAGTGGTTTTAGATCTTCATCTAGAGTGTTCTTATTCCTGGTACTGATACTATGTATTGAGCTATTGGTTGGAAATAAAAATATATTACTTGCAACAAATTTCATTAAGGAATAAATATACTGAGAAGCAGTGGTTAGAATACAAAGTTCCTTGAACGGGTTTTTACATGATATTCTTGAATTAACACCACAAATGACTCTTGTTACACACTTTTGCATGCTAAAAACTTCTGCTCGGTTTGATTAGTTATGCCAGAATATGATCCTGTATGACATAATAGAATGAAAATAAGAAAAGAATGCAAGTTTTTTTTATATTTAGATCTCCTACGTGTGACATCAGTCTCACTTTTTTAGGTGCTTCAGCAGTTCTGTGGTATGCCCCTCCCAACTGAATTTATTATTGAGTTGTAATCCCACAAATTTAATGCTGTCAGCCTCTTTGATCTGCATGTCTTCATATATTATACACATGCTGGAAGGAAATTTCTTACCGATTCTGGACTGCATATTGTGGCTCTTTTCAAAGTTTAATTACAGTGAATTATTTTTATACCCTTTATTAACATTGGTGAAAATTTGATAAGCAGCTGTGTCTAAATCTGTACATGTATCGTCTGCAAACTTAGCATCTGCCAGTGTGACAGATGAGGGGTCATTAATGTACACAAGATAAGCAACAGACCCAAGATGGAACTTTGAGGAACACCACATGTAATTAATTCCCAGTCAGATGAAGACTGACTGCTTACTGCAGAGGTATTTCATGGTGAAACCCTTTGTTTCCTGTTAGTTAGATAAGACTCGAACTATGTCAAGCACTGCAGGTGACACCATAATATTCTAACTTACCTAAGAGAATGCTGTGGTTCACACAGTCAAAGGCTTTTGACAGGTCATAAAATTGCCAGTAGCCTCTAATTTATTATCTAATGAATTAAGTACATTTTCAGTGTAAGTGTAAACAGCTTTCTCTATATCAAAACCCTTAAGAAACCCAAACTGTGACTTGGGTAATATACTGCAGTCAGATGCTTAAGGAGACACTTGAACACAACCTTCTTGTAGAGAGGCTTAACTTCAGCATATTTTAACCAGTCTGGAAATGTTTTGATAAGAGATTGATTATAGACAACTCGCATGAGCACTTTTTGATTAACTTTGTTGATATGTTATCATACAAACTAGAATATTTAGATTTTAAGGATTTTATGATGGATGCTACTTGTTAGGGAGACATGAGTGTCACTTCCATTTTACTGAAGTTCTTTTTAAAGATTGGTTTCAGGTACTCCATTGCACTGTTCACTGTACCTGATAACCCCCAGCCGTCAGTAACAGAAATAAAGTACCTGTTTAAGAGGTTTTCAATACTACATGCACTTGTTACCAATATCTAATTTATTTTTAGAGCAACCTGTCCATCTTCCCTTCTGGCCCCACCTGTCTCTGTCTTCACTATATCCCATACAGTTTTTTTTATTTTGTTGCCTGATGTGATTATCTTTTTCTCATAATAAAGCTGCTTTGTTTTCTGGGTTACTTGCTTCAGTATTTTGCATTATTCTTTGTAATGTTTTACAATGTACAATGCTAACATCAGAGCTGTTACTAGGTAGTAGATACAGTCTCCTTTTTGTCCCACATGATATCCTTATTCTTTGTGTAGTCCACAATTTGTTTTTTGACTTCTGTGTGATTTGAGTTCCCTTTAGAGGGAAACAGTTTTCAAAAGTAGAAGTAACTTTATTGATGAATGCTTTGTATTTTCCATTTGAATCAGAAGTGGTGTAAACATCTTTGCAGTTAATGTCTTTGAGCAATTACCTGAATTTTTCAATTTTTGACTGATTTATTACCCTCCTGTACTCATATTTAATATATTTTTTATACTGAGAAGTTTCAACATTTAACACAAGGTGCTGTGTGTCATGATCAGATAGCCCAATTACTATTGGTTTTGTGATATGACTTTTTTCCCTTGATTTGTCTACAAAGATATTATCAATAGCAATCTCAGAGCATTTACATATCCTGGTGCAAAGTTCACAATAGGAACTGAACTGAATGACAGTGTTCCTGATTGCAATAATTTTTCACTGACAGTGCTTTTCAATAAACCCACATTAAAATCACCACCAACCACTGTTTCCTTGTTTTTTACTGTGGGGTGGGACAATAGAGCTTCCAAATTCTTGATGCAGTGGTTGAAATTTCCTGAAGGTGATCTGTATATACTTACTATTTTAAAGGACTTATTATGAAATACTACTTCTGTTGCACAAGCTTCTAAGTGCTACTGTGAGCAAAATTTATTAATATCAATATTCTTGAAATCCAAACAGTTTCCTTTCTCCATATTTTCTCTACAGAAGTAAGAAGCTAACTTGAATCCTGTAACATTTAGCATATCTATACCAGTGGTCACACGATGTTCAGAGAGGCATATTATATCAATTGGTTTGCTCAGCTGTGATTGTTCAATAAGCAACTCATTAAGCTCACTCCTTAGTCCTCGGATATTCTGATGCAGTAAGGATATCTAGTTTTGTACACTGGCAGAATTACAACTGGATAACTGTAATTGTCCTGTCAATTTTTGAGTTCTCTACTTTTAGCCAGAGGCTGTCTGCATGAATTGTGCACATTAAAATTTGCTTTCCGACTACCTTTTTTATCAGTGTGAATATAATTTTCAGCGTGTCTCTGCCCTCCCTACCCCAGAAAACAACTGTTCTGTTACTTGTAACAACTGGTACTTTACCACTTGTGGTTGTGCCCCAATTAAGTTAAGCTATTAGCCCACACAGTTTTCCCTTCTCCTTCCTGTTGAGGCGAAGGCCATGCCTAGTATAGTCCCACCTACTGATAGAGTCAACAGGAACAACACCGATATGAGACCGAAAATCACCTTCAGCACCATTTTCAAGCTTGGAGTCACTGACACCTGTTTGTGTAAGGCCTTATTTTTGTCATGGATTCCTCCTCATGTTTGTGTCAGCTAGCTCCTCTTCAGGAACTTGCCAGTCTCCGTTTTGAGGAAATGTATTTGTTGCTCTTTAATTATCATTGCAAAAGTAGTCATGTTATTGCTGCTCATGATGAGTTCTATGTTGTCAAAAGCAGCTGCAGCAGTCATACATAGCTCGGGCAGCAGAACTTCATGCGTAGCTGTCATTGCCAGCTTGTTAATGAGGCTCACCAGGACTCATATGCTGATTTGATGGTTCATGATGCTGTAATACACATGATAGGGAAATTCATGTAGGTGCTTTACAGAGTGAAGATCCCCCCCTCACCGATGTTGTAAATATTGCTCAGTCTTTTGAAGTATCAAGGTCAGCACAAAATCAGAGTAGCCACCGTTGCTTCTCCTTCCCACCTGTCTTTGGTTAGCTCGTAGCAGGTAGATGACATTGCAGCCATGCAACCACGGACTGCATGCCGTATGGGGCAGCACCATGCTAAGCAGCAGTAGCAACAGCAGCAACAGTCAGCATCACAACCGCGGCCCTGTGCTTCTCTTCTGTCTCGCCCTCACTGTTTTGTTTAACAAAAGCGGGCCTTGTACCCAAAGGGTTTGACAACGGGCAACCATTGTTAAAAAAAAAAGGACATATTGCGTCTGCGTGCAACTCTCTATCTCCTTCACCTGATGTGAACATGGATGTGAACAGCATTTCCTAAGTGGTGGTAGCACCAAAAAAACTCTCTATTGAAGTATGTATGCTGCATAAGATGTTAAAAATATAAGTGGAGAGGAGTGCAGCAGTGACTTTGTTAAATTGTCAGACCTATGTGGATCTTGGATCACCAGATTTTTTCCCCTATATCTTATCAGTTGGTGAGTTACAACAAACAGCAAGTATCTTTATTGGAACAGTTTTCTTCTTCCATAGTGTACAAAGCAGTTGTTTGGCCTTTGACTTTTGTAGTAGAGGATGATCCCAACACTGAAAACTTACGTGGGTTAGATGCCTTCAAAATTTTTGGGTTCTCTATTTTTGACCAAGTGCAACTGGTATTGGATCAAGTTCCATATCAACAACTGGATGCATTCTGCTCAAAATATTCCTCCCTGTTTTCATCAAGATGAAACTGACGGCACACACGTCCTCCACTGCACAGATAATGTCCTTCCCATTGCCAGAGGGGGCATTGCAAATGTCTACCACAAGAACGCCCATGTTCGGCCACAATCCTGGTACAATACTTCCACTGAATACCTTATCCTTACTCTCTTTTTCCAAACCCTAACCATTACCTGTGCGACCATCTACACCCAACCTAATTATCCCAACCCCCATATCTTCCTCACCTACTTAGACTGTACCTTTTCCACTTATATTATTGCCATTGACTCAATATCCATAATAAGTCCCATGTAGGATGCCAGCAGTGGCATCAGTTGACTGCCCCCCAGCAAGATGGCATAGTTCCAACTCCACACCATACCCACACTGAAAGCAACTCCATCTCAGAATGTTGTCCTAGCATCTCCCAACTTCCTTGGATGCCTAACTGCAGAAGTCCTCAATCTGACTGGAAGTGACTACCTCCCTGTACTCGTCACCATCTCCTGCATACATCCTCATCCCTGTGCACACTATCCCAAATTCCATCCACAAGTCATCAAGACTACTCCTGCACCTACTGGAATGCCTACAGGGAATCCATAGAAACCCAGATTGGGAGGTACCCTCTGTCCTTACAGCAATCTAACAACATGCCTTATGCTACATCTTTCCTGTGGTAGACCTTGTCAGATATTATTCCACCCACATTTCTACAAAGACCATATATCCTCACCGTCCCATCCTTTTCTCCCCCCCCCCCCCCCCCACCACCACCACACACACACAAAAGCCCTACTCCACCTCTAAGAATCCTATCACTTGATCTGCTTCTTGTTGTGGACTCATGACTAGGATACACTCACACACCATCAGCATATACAGACACACATCAGGAACTTACTCAGTGCTAAAAAGCACCAGGTCTGGTATCAGACATGCACCAGACTAAAGAATACGTACCCCATTAACTTTTCCAAGTACTGAAAAGCATGCCATTGACTCACTGCCAATAACCCCATACCTCACTACTTGCTCCTCGACAACATACATCCCTTACCTGATAACCAGAGCAAAGCTGATCACACCAAGCAAGGTAGTGCAGTGATTAGCACATGGGACATGCACTTGGGAGGGCGGTGGTTCAAACACACATCCGGCAATCCTGATTTAGGTTTTCTGTGATTTCCTTAAATCGCTTCAGGCAAATGCTGGGTTGGTTCCTTTGAAAGGGCACAGCCTACTTCCTTAATCTGATGGGACCAATGAGCTCACTGTTTGGTCTCCTCCCCCAAATCAGCCAAATCTGACCACTTTTCATCCCATCTCTCCAAAGTCTTCTCCAACCCTGATGACCCTCATTTTGTTTACTCCCTGTTCCCTACTTCAATATTTCACTGAGTCTCCTAAATTAAATTAGCAGAGAATTTTCTCTAATGGTCACACTTAAGTACCACAAACCGAAACAACTTGAAAAATTTTACTTCTCAAAGTGAGATCAAATAAATGTCTTTAGCAAAATAGATTACTAGTGAAAGAATTTTCTAAATTTACTTAACTAATTCAGCAACTTTAGTTTATACTGGCTTTGCAAAATTTATCAAGAAACTTAAATCTTAAAACAATTCATTCTCATATAAAGTTTATTTGATAATATAGTCACCATTGTTTTTACCAGTGCATCTTTGCAGTTTATATATATTCACATGTATTGTAGTTTGGCCAAAATCTTCAAAAAACTTTTATATGATACAGAACAAATTAAATCAAGTTATCATGAAATTATCTCCAAAAACTCTTCATACCAATTTCTTTCATTCTTATTCTCACACACTTGAGTTCAGTCAGGCCAAAATTATTAAACTCATTTTCACTAAAGCTTCCATGTTACCATACTACTCACTTTATTGTATTTTTCCACATTAATACTGCAAAAGCCTTTAACCATTTTTCACTATAACAATGCATCCTTATGCAATTAATTATCTTTTTCTCAATAGTTTCCACTCACCAATTAGTTTCTTTTATTAGTCACATTCAGTATACTTCAAAAACTGTTAATCATCTTTCATCATAACGCCCTTGTACTACTAGTCAGATCAGGCCATCATTAACTTCCTGGCACTAATAATTTTGCTTACATGTCAACCCCTAATAATTTTACACCACTACTTCTGTATCTTCTACCTACTGTTCAGCACAGCAACACACCTTTCTATACAACAAAACACCCTATTTCATCATTAATTGCTTTTCTGGTTAATCACATACATTATTTATAATCCTCAAATTTTTTTAATATTCTTTTCCGAGTTTCTTTACACTCCAAATAGTTAACTTCAGCACAATCACTCCCTCCCTTGTATCTCTACTTTTCTCTAGATAGTGAAGAAGATTATAGATGATAGACGAAGTTCGGAATGACGAAAGAGGAATATTTACTGTATGAAAGGAAAAATCAGTAGTACTGCCAATAACTGGAGTGCATGATGATTGTCAGCCACCTACCAATGCAAAGAGTGCAATGCCCTCTGAAGTCTATATCTCCAGCTCCTAGTCTTGGTATACATATCTCTCTAGGTCAAAAATAGTGGGTAATCTTAATGACTTTCCTGATTTCCAATACTCCAACATGTAGACATTTCAATGTGGCTTTTAAATCACTCCAAATGGATCCATGTTGTCGTTGGTACACTTTCGATCGTGTACACCTTCCGGGTTGCAGGACTGGAGTAGGTGGTGGTGGGAGGGTGCATGGGCTCATGGCTCCTACCCTTGTAACTGCCCCCGGTGTATAACCTGTCCCATGCACCCTCCCACCACCACCTACTCCAGTCCTGTAACCTGGAAGGTGTACACGATCGAAGGCAGAGCCACGTGTGGAAGCACCCACGTGATTTACCAACTGACCTGCCTGCACTGTGAAGCTTTCTATGTGGGAATGACCAGCAACAAACTGTCCATTCACATGAATGGACACAGGCAGACAGTGTTTGTTGGTAATGAGGATCACCCTGTGGCTAAACATGCCTTGGTGCACGGCCAGCACATCTTGGCACAATGTTACACCGTCCGGGTTATCTGGATACTTCCCACTAACACCAACCTGTCAGAACTCCAGAGATGGGAACTTGCCCTTCAGTATATCCTCTCTTCTCGTTACCCACCAGGCCTCAACCTCCGCTAATTTCAAGTTGCCGCCGCTCATACCTCACCTGTCTTTCAACAACATCTTTGCCTCTGTACTTCCGCCTCGACTGACATCTCTGCCCGAACTCTTTGCCTTAACAAATGTCTGCTTGTGTCTGTGTATGTGCGGATGGATATGTTTGTGTGTGCGAGTGTATACGTGTCCTTTTTTCCCCCTAAGGTAAGTCTTTCCGCTCCCGGGATTGGAATGACTCCTTACCCTCTCCCTTAAAACCCACATCCTTTCGTCTTTCCCTCTCCTTCGCTCTTTCCTGACGAAGCAACCGTTAGTTGCGAAAGCTTGAATTTTGTGTGTATGTTTGTGTGTCTATCGACCTGCCAGCACTTTCATATGGTAAGTCACATCATCTTTGTTTTTAGAGATAAGAGAAACATTCCACGTGGGAAAAATATATTTAAAAACAAAGATTTTTTATTTTTATATCCATTTCCGTTTTTTCACACATCATTGATCATTTTTAGTCGCTTCCCACAGGTTTTAACGTCATTATTTCTTCGTCAGACAATTGTTAGCCTCATTCTCATAATCTGCCACCACAAAACCACTCCTCTTAATACATTTACACGTAGTTTTTTCGCAATTTTTCCGAATTTCTCCACCCTTTAACATGTTTTGGCGGCAACACAACCACCTAACCTTTATGCACATCGTTGTCTACCAACCCAAGTTCACCACAGGATCAACACAGCCCAGCTTTAACCAACACTTTTTCGCCTTTTTTCACGCCAGATCTCCAGTTGCTTTCTAGTTCACCTTTATCTCTCCCCCATATAAATATTTTTTTCATTTTCATTTCAGCCTCATGTTACACTTTCCACCTTCTAATACCATGTCACCCTCACAACACCCCCACAATGACCCCATTAAGTTTTATTTACATTCCCTCCGCAAACATGCCTTCGCCCTAGCCAGATTACGCTCCCATATTTTATTTTCTCAGGCTTGTCTGACATTTGGCATTACCCCCAAAGGCCTCACACTTAAAGTTCCCATCTCTGGCTGCAACCCTTCTTTCCATCAGTCCCTATACCAGTTCCAAACTGAACAATCCATTGCCCTCACCCACCTAATCCTTCACCTACACATCAACTCAGCCACTGAACACACCCGTCAACTCCTATCCTTAATAAAAGTCCTCAATCTTTCCTCTCCCACATCCATGCCAGCTGTTCAAAGCATCCTCCTACAGGCCAACCACAAATTAGAACAGCATGCCACCCTCCACCTCAAAAAATTATCCAATCTCCTGGTTTCCACCTCTGGAAAGGCAACTCACTCACCCTTCACAAGCTTTCCAGCAAACCTCAACCTCCTCTCATTGCACACAAACCCAGTCTCTCCCATCTACTCAATCTCCCACTTCCAGCTCCACTCCCTCCAAAACCTCAAAATTCCAGTCAACACAATCTGGAACCACAACACCCCAATTCAGTAGTTAACCTTTCCTCCAAACCTCTCTCCCAATCCGAAACCTCTGTCCTATCCAAAGGCCTCACCTTCAGCCCCACTCCCAGATTCAACCAAACAGCCCTCGTCAAAGATTTACTGTCCTACACTCGTACTCTCTGCTGGAAATATCACTCTGCCACAAAGAAAAATGATCCTAATCCTACCCCTAATGATCCAACTCCCCAAGACACTATCCAAATTGAACCCTACCTGGTACAGTTTCGTCCTCCGTCACAGCGGGACCCACCTCCTCTTCCTCAAAATCACCTTCTCTAAACCTTCCCGGAATTTCTGACTTCCAGCCTTGCTTCTCAATCCTTCATAAAACACCTTAATCCTACTCCCAACATCACCACTGCTGAAGCCCAAGCTCTCCGTGATCTGAAGGCTGACCCATCCATCGTCATTCTTCCGGCGGACAAGGGTTCCACGACCATGGTACTTGATCGTCGGGAGTATGTGGCAGAGGGACTGCGTCAGCTTTCAGACAACACCACATACAAAGTTTCCCAAGGTAATCCCATTCCTGATGTCCAGGCGAAGCTTCAAGGAATCCTCAGAACCTTAGGCCCCCTACAAAACCTTTCACCTGACTCCATCAACCTCCTAACCCGACCGACACCCCGCACCCCTACCTTCTACCTTCTTCCTAAAATTCACAAACCCAATCATCCCGGCCACCTGATTGTAGCTGGTTACCAAGCCCCCACAGAACGTATCTCTGCCTATGTAGATCAACACCTTCAACCCATTACATGCAGTCTCCCATCCTTCATCAAAGACACCAGCCACTTTCTCGAATGCCTGGAATCCTTACCCAATCTATTACCCCCAGAAACCATCCTTGTAACCATTGATGCCACTTCCTTATACACAAATATTCCGCACGTCCAGGGCCTCGCTCCGATGGAGCACTTCCTTTCACGCCGATCACCTGCCACCCTACCTTAAACCTCTTTCCTCATTACCTTAGCCAGCTTCATCCTGACCCACAACTTCTTCACTTTTGAAGGCCAGACATACCAACAATTAAAGGGAACAGCCATGGGTACCAGGATGGCCCCCTCGTACGCCAACCTATTCATGGGTCGCTTAGAGGGAGCCTTCTTGGTTACCCAGGCCTGCCAACCCAAAGTTTGGTACAGATTTATTGATGACATCTTCATGATCTGGATTCACAGTGAAGAAGAACTCCAGAATTTCCTCTCCAGCCTCAACTCCTTTGGTTCCATCAGATTCACCTGGTCCTACTCCAAATCCCATACCACTTTCCTTGACGTTGACCTCCATCTGTCCAATGGCCAGCTTCACATGTCTGTCCACATCAAACCCACCAACAAGCAACAGTACCTCCATTATGACAGCTGCCACCCATTCCACATCAAACGGTCCCTTCCCTACAGCCTAGGTCTTCATGGCAAACGAATCTGCTCCAGTCCGGAATCCCTGAACCATTACACCAACAACCTGAAAACAGCTTTCACATCCCGCAACTACCCTCCCGACCTGGTACAGAAGCAAATAACCAGAGCCACTCCCTCATCCCCTCAAACCCAGAACCTCCCACAGAAGAACTACAAAAGTGCCCCACTTGTTACAGGATACTTTCCGGGACTGGATCAGACTCTGAGTGTGGCTCTCCAGCAGGGAAACGACTTCCTCAAATCCTGCCCTGAAATGAGATCCATCCTTCATGAAATCCTCCCCACTCCACCAAGAGTGTCTTTCCGCCATCCACCTAACCTTCGTAACCTCTTAGTTCATCCCTATGAAATCCCCAAACCACCTTCCTTACCCTCTGGCTCCTACCCTTGTAACCGCCCCCGGTGTAAAACCTGTCCAATGCACCCTCCCACCACCACCTACTCCAGTCCTGTAACCCGGATGGTGTACACGATCAAAGGCAGAGCCACGTGTGAAAGCACCCATGTGATTTACCAACTGACCTGACTACACTGTGAAGCTTTCTATGTGGGAATGACCAGCAACAAACTGTCCATTCACATGAATGGACACAGGCAGACAGTGTTTGTTGGTAATGAGGATCACCCTGTGGCTAAACATGCCTTGGTGCACGGCCAGCACGTTTTGGCACAGTGTTACACCGTCCGGGTTATCTGGATACTTCCCACTAACACCAACCTGTCAGAACTCCGGAGATGGGAACTTGCCCTTCAGTATATCCTCTCTTCTCATTATCCGCCAGGCCTCAACCTCCGCTAATTTCAAGTTGCCACTGCTCATACTTCACCTGTCTTTCAACAACATCTTTGCCTCTTTACTTACGCCTCGACTGACATCTCTGTCCAAACTCTTTGCCTTAACAAATGTCTGCTTGTGTCTGTGTATGTGCGTATGGATATGTGTGTGTGTGCGCGAGTGTATACCTGTCCTTTTTTCCCCCCTAAGGTAAGTCTTTCCACTCTCGGGATTGGAATGACTCCTTACCCTCTCCCTTAAAACCCACATATATATATATATATATATATATATATATATATATATATATATATATATATATATACAAAGATGAGGTGACTTACCGAACAAAAACGCTGGCAGGTCGATAGACACACAAACAAACACAAACATACACACAAAATTCAAGCTTTCGCAACAAATTGTTGCCTCATCAGGAAAGAGGGAAGGAGAGGGGAAGACGAAAGGAAGTGGGTTTTAAAGGAGAGGGTAAGGAGTCATTCCAATCCCGGGAGCGGAAAGACTTACCTTAGGGGGAAAAAAGGACAGGTATACACTCGCACACACGCACATATCCATCCACACATACAGACACAAGCAGATGGGGCAACAATTTGTTGCGAAAGCTTGAATTTTGTGTGTATGTTTGTGTTTGTTTGTGTGTCTATCGACCTGCCAGCGTTTTTGTTCGGTAAGTCACCTCATCTTTGTATTTATATATAAGTTTTCCCACGTGGAATGTTTCCTTCCATTATATATATATATATATATATATATATATATAAAACAAAGATGATGTGACTTACCAAATGAAAGTGCTGGCAGGTCGACAGACGCACAAACAAACACAAACATACACACAAAATTCAAGCTTTCGCAACAAACTGTTGCCTCATCAGGAAAGAGGGAAGGAGAGGGAAAGATGAAAGAATGTGGGTTTTAAGGGAGAGGGTAAGGAGTCATTCCAATCCCGGGAGCGGAAAGACTTACCTTAGGGGGAAAAAAGGACGGGTATACACTCGCACACACACACATATCCATCCACACATATACAGACACCTATGTGTGAGGATGGATATGTGTGTGTGTGCGAGTGTATACCCGTCCTTTTTTCCCCCTAAGGTAAGTCTTTCCGCTCCCGGGATTGGAATGACTCCTTACCCTCTCCCTTAAAACCCACATCCTTTCGTCTTTCCCTCTCCTTCCCTCTTTCCTGATGAGGCAACAGTTTGTTGCGAAAGCTTGAATTTTGTGTGTATGTTTGTGTTTGTTTGTGTGTCTGTCGACGTGCCAACACTTTCATTTGGTAAGTCACATCATCTTTGTTTTTAGATATATTTTTCCTACGTGGAATGTTTCCCTATATATATATATTTTTTTCTAAACAATTCCGAACTATCCTTGGCATTGTTTAAAATGGTTTTTTGACTAAATAACAATTAAAATATGTATTTAAAAAGTGATCATAAACAGATAAGTGTTTGTTTTCTAATGTACTATTAGTACATTACTATATTAGTCTGTATCTATGACTTGATTGGAGTATAGCTTCTTGAATATGTAATCACAATAATGTATTTACATATTTTATTAATTACCAGGTGCTCCCTTCATAGAAAGTATTCCTATCATTTACAGTGCTTGTGTTCTTTACTGTAATTGTAATGTAATAGTTAAGTTTTGTTGCTATAATTTTTTCAGGCATATTACATATTACGACTTTTTGTTTACGTGTGTGATCCCAAATTAGGCCGGAAAATGTACATTTCAAGTGGTTCTGAATGGGCTGTTATATTGAAGAAAACCTTTTCTGACTCAGAGGAACAAGCATGTTACTTATGGTATGAGATAAAACCTGTGTTTGATTAAATATGCAAATTAATATTAAGCATTATGCAAAAATTGTTACTTAACATGTAACTTTGAGTCTCAAAACTTGTATAAAATTCCTAAGAGTAGATTCACTAATATCTGTAGCCTACTTTACATAAAACATCAGGTTACAGTACACTGAGTGTTTTGTAGATAGTCTTGATGTTTGCAGTACGCAGACTGCTTTGTAGGATGAAATGTCTGACCAATGAACAATCTTACTATTTTTCATTTGTCCAGACACTTCTGATATTTTACTTCCATCCTTTACAATGATTCAAACATTGATACGTAAGAGTGCGGTTACATATTACTCTGAGTGACAATATACAATAACTTGAATAAGTGACTAATACATCATATTGGTTGTTTTTTATAAGTGATTGAAACATCACAACAATTATGTGGTTGGGCCTTATACATAGGTAAGTGGTCATCACTTGGGTGTGAATAAACAATATATGAATCATAAATGACTGGTACATCATGACAAAATATGGTTAGGCATTATACATTGGTAAGTGTTCACCACTTAGGTGTGAATACACAATAAATGAGTCAAAAGTGACTGTTACATCATGACAAAAATATGAATAGGCTTTATGCATTGGTAAGTTGGTCTGAGCATTGCATATAAAACATATTTAAGTAAATTCAGTATCTTCAATAGTGCAGAAATACTAGCTTGTTTCCCGGATCCTCCTATATAATAGGCTTTAGTCAACAACAAGAGTTGGCATGGTAAATGAGAAGGGTCTCAGCAGTAGAGACATATGCATGTGGACAGAGGGAAGGATAGCTTGGTACTCTGATGAGAAGTAAGAAATGAAATAGAAGATTCGAAGTGTTGGAGCAGAAGGAAAGATGACAGACCCCAAAGATTGGAATGCCTCTACCCAGGACCCCTACTGTTCCAGTACTTCACTGTGACGCCGGAGGGAGAAGTGTGTTCGGCATTCCCTACAGAACGTACTTGCCACAGCTTCACCTTCCCAGTCCCCGAAAATTAACGCCAACACTCCCTATTGACTGATCGACAAAGGTTAAACAATTAGCATTCTGCAAGACAGAGTAATTGACATATTTAACACTGTGTTGGTTAACTCAAGTAACAAATGCTAGATACAACCAGCTGACTTACAAGCAGTCCCTCTAATATCTGGGTTTGATTAAACATAATTAATTACATAAACATGAAAATATTGAAACCTTTGACATAACTGATACATATACACAGAAAATCTAAACCGAGGTACAGAATTACTGTGTTCCTCTGATGTCTGTTGCAGATCAAACATAATTAGTACATAAACATGAAAATATAGAAATAAGGTACACAAATATCATATTGAATTACTGCATATCTCATGTCAGTAAATAAACAAAGTGAAATGCCTTTTGGGGCGGATCATCCAAGTGTAATAATGTTCACATTATGAGAAGTACGTTCTCATGCATCAATATATTTGCTAAACACCGTAAAGTCAAGTGTGAAATTGACAAAAATAAAGTATGTCACATATTCAAAATCAAGCAGGAGACAGGTCTGAGATATAAAATTTTATTTTCTGGATTCTCAGCCAAACACCATATATGTTCTCTTCTCAACTGACAATGCATATGGAGGTCCAAGGACTATTTCATGAAGTATTTGTAACAAAATTATTTCAAGTGACAGCTCATATAAACAAACAGAAGTAAGTTTGAGAGTATCTTTACGATGAGTGATTACAGAGGATTAGGTTGCATGTGACAGTATATCATGATGTAATACAGGGTGTTACAAAAAGGTACGGCCAAACTTTCAGGAAACATTCCTCACACACAAAGAAAGAAAATATGTTATGTGGACATGTGTTTAGAAACGCTTACTTTCCATGTTATAGCTCATTTTATTACTTCTCTTCAAATCACATTAATCATGGAGTGGAAACACACAGCAACAGAACGTACCAGCGTGACTTCAAACACTTTGTTACAGGAAATGTTCAAAATATCCTCCGTTAGCGAGGATACATGCATCCACCCTCCGTCGCATGGAATCCCTGATGCGCTGATGCAGCCCTGGAGTATGTCGTATTGTATCACAGCCATCCACAATACGAGCACATTTGGTACCGGGGTTGCGTAGACAAGAGCTTTCAAATGCCCCCATAAATGAAAGTCAAGAGGGTTGAGGTCAGCAGAGCGTGGAGGCCATGGAATTGGTCCGCCTCTACCAATCCATCGGTCACCGAATCTGTTGTTGAGAAGCATACGAACACTTTGACTGAAATGTGCAGGAGCTCCATCGTGCATGAACCACATGTGTCGTACTTGTAAAGGCACATGTTCTAGCAGCACAGGTAGAGTATCCCGTATGAAATCATGATAACGTGCTCCATTGAGCATAGGTGGAAGAACATGGGGCCCATTCAAGACATCACCAACAATGCCTGCCCAAACATTCACAGAAAATCTGTGTTGATGACGTGATTGCACAATTGCATGCGGATTCTTGTCAGCCCACACATGTTGATTGTGAAAATTTACAATTTGATTACGTTGGATTGAAGCCTCATCCGTAAAGAGAACATTTGCACTGATATGAAGACGGACACATTGTTGGGTGAACCATTCACAGAAGTGTACCCGTGGAGGACAAGCAGCTGCTGATAGTGCTTGCACACACTGTACATGGTACGGAAACAACTGGTTCTCCCGTAGCACTCTCCATACAGTGTCGTGGTCAATGTTACCTTGTACAGCAGCAACTTATCTGACGCTAACATTAGTGTTATCGTCAACTGCACGAAGAATTGCCTCATCCATTGCAGGTGTCCTCGTCGTTCTAGGTCTTCCCCAGTCGCGAGTCATAGGCTGTAATGTTCCGTGCTCCCTAAGATGCCGATCAATTGCTTCGAATGTCTTCCTGTCGGAACACATTCGTGCCACGGCTATTGCCCCGTGCTAATCCATACATCAAATGGGCATCTGCCAACTCTGCATTTGTAAACATTGCACTGACTGCAAAACCACATTTGTGATGAACACTAACCTGTTGATGCTATGTACTGATGTGCTTGATGCTAGTACTGTAGAGCAATGAGTCGCATGTCAACACAAGCACCGAAGTCAACATTACCATCTTTCAATCGGACCAAATGGCAGTGAATCGAGGAAGTACAGTACATACTGATGAAACTAAAATGAGCTCTAACATGGAAATTAAGCGTTTCTGGACACATGTCCACATAACATCTTTTCTTTATTTGTGTGTGAGGAATGTTTCCTGAAAGTTTGGCCGTACCTTTTTGTAACACCCTGTATATGTTAATACATTGCTAGCTCTAACTTTGTTCCTATAAGTTGTAAATCTAATTAAAGTATATATTTCTTTTGAAAGGAAAAGAGCATTGATAATGAGTGGTTACTGGAACCATGTTGAATGTGACAGTATATCATTGTACAAAATTTTATGTAGGAGTAGTGGCCAATCAACGTATACAATACATTCCTTAGTCAAATGAAGAAAATTTTGGCAGAAAACAGTGTGTTCCAATGTCATGTCCTAATCTACCTAACTGTCTATGACATTCATTTATTCATTTAAAAAAATTAACCCAGATTCCATTTTCTTGCTGGACAGGAATTAGTTGTCAGCTTTGCAGACATCAACTTTCATGGATAAATCATGTCAGTTTTCAACTGTTAAACTACATCAAGACATAATGACTGTACCACTTGCAGGACTAAAAGTCCTTACTTGTTTACAAGTCAAACTCAGACTTTAGACATGGACATTTCAGGTCAGGAAACCACAAGGACAGATACAGGGATTTGCCCGTAATAACTGTCAAAGACACCTTGTTCTCATAGCTTAAAAGTAATCATCCCAAATTTTTCAGCATCATCTTGTAATGACTGTGAGCCACCATGGCTACATCCAACTGTAGAATCAGATTTACATTAGTAAATTAAGTACCGTACCAGCAGATTACTTCCAGAACATATACTGCTCAGCAACCAGTTGACAGACTTTTTGTTGATCATCACCACATTAGACATAATGAAGCAACATCATATCAGACAGCAAATTAAATTGGGCACAGATAAAGGTAAATTTCAACATAGGTTAAGGTAAAGGGTGAAGTATCATAGGTTACATTTGAACGGGTCAAACGTTAAGACAAAAAAATCGTTGGTTCAGCCATTCTAAAGGTATGATTTATACTTTTCCTTATCAGGTAAGGAATAATGCATGATCTAGCCTCCATTTGAAAATGGACGTCTGCAAGGACAACAGCTATACCATAAATACAAAGTCTCATGAGCTTCAGACAAATAGCTAATCTTTGAAATACTATTTTACCATAGTTTCGCCTTTTGCTGCACATTACGTAGCAATTGTTTATGAACATCAGAATAAAAATGATATAATAACATAAAATTGAACTTGTTTTCATTAACTACATCACATTAGTGAAAAGCATTGGCTTGCTGTAACATACAGCACCTAATCTACTTTCTTCATCTCAAATTTTCAGTTCAAGTATCCTGCATCACGAGTTGTATAGGTAAGCAGTTTGCCGATTTGAGCAGACATAATGGCAAAAATGATATACAGAACACCTTATATCTATATCAAACAGATAGCATAATATGTACGGACACCAGACATGTAGCAAACATCATCCCTATCTTATAGTACAAAAAGGTAATAGAATTATTAAACAAGACTACCAATGGCTGACCATAATGTTCATTGAGGCAGCAGAAATGAAATGAGAAGAAAAACTGTATGAATCTCAAAACCTGGTAATCAGAAACACTTATGTCCCAATAACTGTCTTCAACATAAATTTCCATCTTCTTCATGCTCCATAGATGGTGCCATTCAAGTACTATAAGCATAATAAATTTCATTTTGAGAAATGTTCCTTCCCCATGTACATAGTAGTTCCATTGAATAATATAGACAAGATCATGACATAGAATATTTTCATATCTCATAGTGAGTCAATATTGTATCTAGTGACTTTCACATAATTGGTAAAGTATCCGGACAAGCTAGCATGCCTATTCAGTTTTAATGTTTAGATCAGAACACATATAGGAGGCTATAAACAGTCTAACCTAATTGTAATCACATCCAAGATGTAAAGTGATAGAACTTCACTATAACTGCAGAGACATCATAAGTAAACTTTACACCAACGGTAAACATTTTCTCAACTTTTCACAAAATCATCAGCACAGTGAGAGCATAACATTATCAGCACATCTGTTTTCATTGTCACTAACTACTTTCACCACTTTATCACTAATCAAATTTTCTCTCACATTTTCATTAATACATTCAGACACAATATCACTGTCATCTACTGGCAAAGTTAAATTATCATGTTCTTTTCTACTTGTTTCAAAATCATCACTCAAGCTTGCATCAGTTTTTCCAGAATCATTCAGCATATAATCACCAACCTTAACTTCTACATACACCATTCCATCCAATTCTGTGAGCAACATAGTATCATCATCAAGATCATCAGAAACATTATCATCACACTTTGTATTATTCTCAGCACTAAATTCATTTCCATCTTCATACACTTCTTCAACAACCTCAACACTGTGATCATTCTGTTCTACCACATCCTCATTTTTCTGTCGATTGTCTACTGCAATTTCATCATTTACACTGTCATTCTCACTTTCATTGCCAAGTACATGATCATCCATTTCCAAACATACAACACCAGTATCAGCTTTTTCAGTCATTCCACAATCATTCAACATTTTCACTAATCCCTACTCATCAAATCTGTTTCAACACTATCAGTAGCTACTACTGCATTACTACTGTCAAAGAAATTTGTCAAAATGTCTTCTTCTAATTTAAATTCAGATTTTCTTCTACTCTTTTGTTCATCTTTGTTTTCAGATAAAAAAATTTCCCAAAATGCTCTATCAAACTTCATTCTGTTCACTTCAGGTTGTGTTCTGGGTACAAAATTTTGGTGTGTCCTATTTGTTCTACCCCTTTCCCTTCTGAAATTACCACAATGTGCCTAATTATTTCTGAATCACTGTTCGCTTGGTATTCTCTCCTAAAATTTTCATTTCTAAAATCTCCCCTCCTATCCCTATGTTAAAAATGATTATTGAAAGCTCTGTTTCTATTTCTACTGTCATCTTGCCTGTCGTTATACCTTTCATTTCTTTCCCAGGCTAAGTCTAATTTGTCTACAAATCTTGAAAATTCCTCAATAGTGTCATCAGGCCCATAGGCCAGAGTCCACTGTACTCTATTTGGCAACTGTCTCTTGTGTGCATCTATTTGAACCATTTCATCAAGTGGTTTATCAAGATGTACTAAAGTTTGTAACTGTTGTTCACATGCGACCACTACTCTGCTTGAAATTTGGGCCATTCAAAAATTCTGGCTTGTCTTTTCTGACCAAAATTTATTCATGAAAGCACGTTCTACCTCATTAAATGACATTTCAGATTTGATTGCTTGGTTCACCCATGGCAAACATGACATGATTGCTTGGTTCACCCATGACAAACATGACAAAGCTTCCCCATCTAAAAAACTTTTAAAAAATTTAATTTTCAAATTATCACTCATTTTACTGTCAAAATTATTTTTTATCTGGCACATGAAATCAACTGGATGTATATTCCCTTCCACTGAAAATGTTTTAACATTGACATTGTTCCACAATAGATTGTAATTACTGAAAGATTTCGTAACAATGGAATCTTCGATTTCTCTGAATTTTGATTTGAAGTTTGAAATTTGGCCTAAACAAGTACCTACATCTTCTTTTAGTTCTGCAAAACTGTCATTTGCAATTGTTGTGGGATTTTGTATACTATTCTCGGTTTTTGAAAATTTCTTTACAACCTCTTTACTAAATCCTTTTAATTGTTGCACTTCTGCAGTTACAAATTTTTCGAAACTATCCACAGAATCTAATCTCTCTTGAAATTTTTGGTGTTCCTGTTTTAAGGTAACAATTTCCCCTTCTATAATCGACACATTTTTGGTACCGTATTTTCGTCTACTTTTTCCCATCATCTTTCTAAACTCTCCTTTGTCTCGTGAATTTGAGTTCTATGGTTGTTTAATTTTTAGTCGATTGAATCAAGAAAAGTTTTCTGTTTATCAATTGATCTTTTTTGTTCAACAAATGATTTTTCCATTGACTTTTTTGGTTCCTTCATTGTTTTGTTCTTTAATTGATCTTTTTCGTTCTTCCATTAACTGAACTAACCTATCTAAGATAGATACATTTGATTCAAATCCATAAATGGGTGAACATACACTTCTGTGATCACTACCCTTGCCGATTTTCTTGTCCCAATTAACAACATAATTTACTTCCTGTCTTCATGAGTAAATACTTGTATTATTATCAGTAATATCTACGCTATTTTGCATGTTTCCATTAACCTCCCCATTATTGTCAACTTCCATATTGTTTTCCATACTGGAAATGCAGTTGAAATTTTCCACAAGTAAATTATTAAATAAATTTTATACTCACAGTTAGTTTTTCCATGTTGCGTTTTACATAAATATCATTAAGTTCTTCTTTGTAGAGTTGCTCATTTTCTTTGTTGTGCAGTCGCCAAAAAAAGAAATATCCACAATACTTCAACAAACAAATTAACTCTGAAACAAAATACAAGATTAGTTTACAGAATTACACTGTATCCCAGCTCCATACACCACATAAAACGTTTCTATGAATTAGTTTGACTTAAGGTCGTGTATTCATCGTTGTAGACGATCTGTCGCAGCTGTAGTCCTGGATTCTTAGACAGTTACTGTAACATTTAACTATTTGATTAAATGAATATTTAATCCTGTACTATGTTTCAAAGCATGGTTTAATTTAATCATGAAAAATCAAAGCATCTTTACAAAACTGAAATAAGTAGTAACATACTTTCTGGTAAAACCACCTCGTTTAGTGCCCTAGTGTTTAACACCAACCTCACAGGTCGATCTTTTTTAGTTATCACAATTAAATGATTATTAAACATGCTGACAACTTTTTCAATGATCCCCCACTTAAACATATTTTTGAATTAAGTCCCTTGCAGCTTCTGTATGCTGTTCAGCAATTGGTACTGTTTGTTCACAAAAAGAAGAGCCAGGCCTCACTAGTTTTGAGTCATTAAAATTCGGTTCAATCATGTTTAGTGTCCGGTCGCTGCCAACCTCAGTGATGTAATACTGTACTGTGCATAGCCATTGTAAAGTGACTGGTGAGCTTCGCTACGTTCCGTAGTGAAGTTTTACACTACATTATGAGTGATGAAGAGGTTCCTTTCCCATCGTGGGCAACGCCAAATACTCCATCCACTCCTCAGAGAAGATCAAAGGGTAGCACACTATGGAGTTGAGAAAGAAAAATAATTACTAATGTTCAAATTTTTCAGTACAACATTGCTTTGAATCTGCCTTACCGTTTGTCTGAATTACTGCAGTCGTTTTGTTTGTATGGGGTGTGAAGGAATTTCTTGTCCTCCAATAGGTATATAAAATTGAGTCTAAAGCTGTAAATTAGTCATATCTATGCAATTCGCTTTGTAGCATAGCGGTTATGGTGCTTGATTATATGTTGTTATAGCAAAGACAAATCTTGATATATAGTTAGTGTCGGGTGGTGAAATAGAATCAGTCTCCATGTATCTGTGTATATTTGTTATATGTCTACCTATATACTTGTATATATATATGTTCATATTGGGGGGGGGGGGGGGGGAAGAGGGAAAGTCAGAGAGAGAGAGAGAGAGTAACTGAGGAATAGGATGCGGTACCACTTGGAGAGTATGTGAATATAAATAAAAACAAAGAAGAAGAAAAAAGAAAGAAAAAAAACAAAAAAAGAAAAAGAAAAAACAGAAAAAAGGGAAAAAAAACCATTGCTGTACCGAAGGTGATGGGCACGAATCCTGTTACACTGCAATTTTTTTAATATTAATAGCAAGGACTGTTATAATCATTTTCACTCAATTCAGTTAAATGTGACTGCATAGTACTACACCAGGGCCATAGCCTACTACGCTGACTAACACTACTCTATCAGTGTTTAAAAAAAGTAGATTCTTCAGCTGGAAACGTCTCCTTGTTACTTCTAACTACACATTCTTACAGTCTGACTCTCTAACCCTTTTTTAAAATTCTCTTTTATTTAGGCCAAGATCTACTGGAAAAATCCAGTTGGATAATTTCAACAGGACTGTCGTAAAACAAACAATCGAAGATTTTTATATGGTACAGAAGATTGCTCCCAGTCTGAGAACACTTCGTCCTGTACTACAAGAAAAGATCAGCTGGACATGGGGTGTTACTTCACTGTGGAATATTTTGTTATCCATGGGATTCATGTGGCAAAAAGTGCAAAATAAGCGGTCTTTATTGCTGGAGCGTGGAGACATTGTTGATTGATGGTCGCGTTTCATTGTGCAAATGAAACATCTGAGGGAAGCAGCCACAGAAATATTCTCTTTAGATGAAACGTGGATCGACACCAATATGACAGTAGGTAAATGTTGGCAGAAGAGTGATATTGTCGTGGAAGTGTTGGATCAAGGAAGGGATTTGTCAGGGAAGCCGAACTAAAATTTTCAGCTAAATCAACTAAAGGTGACTACCATGGTCAGATGAATTCAGGAAATTTTGAAAGGTGGTTTTCAAGCATGGTGCTCCTGAAACTTCCTCCGAAGTCGGTAAATGTGATGGACAACACTCCATACCATAACAGACAGGTTGAGAAAACACCCACACGGTATGACACCAAAGTGAGGATTTTGGAATGGCTTCAAAATAGGTGTGTCGCCTGTAATGAGAGCATGAGAAAGCAGGTTCTGTTTGCTTTAATACAAGAGCATAGACCTGCTAAAAAAAAATATGTTATTGATGAAAGGGCGAAAGAGAAAGCCACATTATTACATGCTTGCCTCTCTACAATTGTGATATGAGTGCGGTAGAACTGGCATGGGCGATATTAAAATGGTTGTTTATGGAGTGCAACATTTCGGGGAGCATGTCAAAAGTTAACCTTTTTGCGACAGCAAGTGAATCCCTTTTGTCTGTAACTGCCGATGACTGGGAAGGGTACTGCAGGAAGGTCCAACAACTAGAAGAATAATACTGGAGGCGTGATGGTGTTGTTGAACTAGCAATAGACGATATCATTATTAACACTACTGAAATGGACAGTAGTGATGAACATGAAGCACACACAGAAGAGGAGTACAGTTAAAGTGATTCTGAGTGATGTATTTGAGGGTACAATACAGTGTAACAATTGTCAATAAATTTTCCAAATTTATTCCTTCTCTTTTTATTGTCACAATGTAAGTTTTTCTACTAGTTCTGTATAATGCCAAATTGTCCAAGAGAATTGTTACGAAATTAGTAGCAATGGGCAGTATCATTCAATATGAAACTTCCGATAACACTTCATAACAGCCAACCATCGAAATTGCAATATTGGGTTTTACACATAAATAATTTCGTGTATCCTGCAATCTTTTTTACGTAACTGTCCGCTTTTACACAAGTATATGCCGCAACATTAACAGTTGCTGCTGCGGCTAATAGATGGCATTGTGTATACCGCTTGGAGCACAACTTTTATGTGGACGCCAGAGTGTTTGCAGTACTGCGTAACATTAGCAAATGCTGTGTGCCGGTGGGCGGAGTTTACCTCCTCTATACCCTGCACCCCCTCTCAGAATTAACTCTTCTCTTTGTGCTACTTCTTTAACAGTCAAGTAACATTCATAGTATCTTACGAAACCTGGCTGATCTGAGAAAACATGTTTTCTATATATATATATAAAAGAAAGTCGTGTTAGTTATGCTATTTATAACTCAAGAACGGCTATACCGATTTGGCTGAAAATTGGTGGAGAAGTAAAACTTTGAACAAAGCTGCAAAGGTTCAGTGACTGTGTCAGAATTATATTGTAACAAATAAGCCTTCAGTCACAAATATTAAGTCAAAATTGACCTGGTTTCGATGCTACTATGAGCGTCGTCTTCAGAATTAGACTAACAGTACTAAAACATTAGGTATATAGTACAATAATAAAATTAAAGTTTGTACTTACTCGAAACGATGCAGTACTTACAAGTCACATATTAAAATAGATCTCGGCTGGATAGGCGACGTCATGAACACTTGTCAGATGGCGAGCCGCTAAGGGCTGCTCGTACTGTGGACAGGGGTTGCAACAAGACTGAGGTGCCCACTTTAGGAAGTGTGGGCAAGTAAACGTGGTGTTGCTACGAGCGCCGTCTAGTAGCCACAGAAACAACTAGGCTACTGTACATTCGAAATTAGACACGTGAAATTGTGATGCAGCTGATTCAGGCATAATGTAAGCATTAATAATAACAGGATGAAGTTACATATTTATCTGCTTTAAATAGAGATACATTTTGTAACGTAAAATCGTTAATTATGACATACAAGAAAACAGCAAAGGTGTGACAGGAAAACAACATTTCAGTAAACTGCATGAGGAAATCTGAATCAAAGATCAAGCAATGGCTTTATACAGTCAAAAAAGTTTTTATTTCACATCTGCAGCTGTTCGTTGAGAATGAGGCCGTAATGACGAGTGAGATGTTTGAAAATCTCCAATTCCTCTAAGACATCTAACCTATGCCCCTTCTTTTCGGTATGCAGAATATTGTTATCGCCTATGGCTTTAGGCACGTGTCCAGTAATTAAGAGATGATCGGCAAAGGATGAATTTAGGGGACTGGTGCCATTCTTTCTCAAAAGATGTTCTTTATATCTGACGGCAAAAGCACGTCCGGTTTGCCCTATATAATAGGAGGAGCAGGTATCGCAGATGATCTTATAAACGCTAGAGCTTTCTGTAGGCGAGCGAGTGGATTTCAAATTATGAATGAAATTTCTCTTTAGATCATTATTAGTGGAGAAGCCAACATTGCAGTTATATTTGTTGCGCTAAGCATGCGCTGAATCTGATAGGAAATGGGTCCTATGAAAGGAATAGAGAAACGTTTTTTTGGGTTAATTTCAGTGCATGAGGTGTTGAGCATGGTGGTTCTTGCAGTTTCCTTTTTTAGGATATCGTCCACTATGTTAGGCGTATATTCATTATTGACTGCTATGGTTTTAAGTAAATTGTTCTCCTCATTAAACTTTTCTGTTGAAAGTGGTATGGAGGTGGCTCGGTGGACAGCAGAGTTAAAAAGGCCATTTTTTGAAACTGCGGATGAAAAGAGGAGGCAGGCACGATTTGGTCAGTATTTGTCTCTTTTCGAAAAATATTGAAAGTGATGTTATTGTCTTCTATTGTAAGCATCAAGTCTAAATTATTTAATTGGCGGTTATCATTTTCGAGTTCAATTAGTGAAGGAAATTTTTTCATGGAGGTCGTTAAAAAGTTTAAATATATGATCAATTCTATCGGCGGGTCCGTTATAGATGACTAGAATATCATCAACGTACCTTGTGTAAGAAAGGATACCTAGTGAAGGGGCTGAGACACAGTTAAACAGCTTTTTTAGCAAGGAATTGATAAAGATGTCGGCGAGGATGCCGGCTAAAGGGTTGCCCATAGCGAGCCCATCAGACTGCTGGTACAGTTGTCCGTTGAATTCAAGGTAGTTGTACTTGACAACGACATTAATGAGGTTCATAAAATCAGTAATCTGTTCATCTGATAGATCTTTTTTAAATTGACGTAAGTTTTCTTCCACAATGATGAGCGTCTCATGTACCGGGATATTGGTATAAAGATTTTTAATATCTAAGGAAAAAAGCTTGGTGTCTGAATTGAATACTAAGTTTTTAATATTTTGGACCAAAATGTGGCTGTTAGGAAAGGAATAATTATTTTCGAAAATGAAGGATTTTTTTAAAATTTTGTGTAGAAATCGGGCCAAATCGTGATATGCACTATTCATGCTATTGGAGATTGGACATATTGGATGATTAGGTTTATGAATTTTGAACTGGGACTGAAGTTTAGGGGGCTGAGGGTTCGTATTGATGAGTAGTTTCTTTTGGAGAGGTTTTATAAGAAATTTTGCATTGTTAATGACTGACTTTACTTCTTTCTGTAATTTAGGAGTCGGATCATCATGCAGCTCCGATATGTTGTTTTCACTGAAGAAATTTTCAGTTTTAGAAATATACTCAGAAATATAAGCAATGACTAGACAACAACCTTTATCGGATTTGGTTATTAAAGCATTTGCTGTTTTAAGTTTATTATTAATGGAAGTTACTCAAATTCTGTCGTTATGCATAGCATTAGACGAAGTAGCTGCATTTTTCTCTAGCATGCGGGTTACATCATACGCAATTCTGGCTTGAGAAGCATTATCTATCTTATTATAATTGAGACCGATTTTTAAATCAACAAGCACATTTTCTCTTACATTTCTGTCTGACAGGTTAGGCCTGACATTGTATTTTAGTCCTTTTCCTAACAGGACGTAGAGGAATTGGAGATTTTCAAACATCTCACTCGTCATTATGGCCTCATTCTCAACGAACAGCTGCAGCTACGAAATAAAAACTTTTTTGACTGTATAAAGCCATTGCTTGATCTTTGATTCAGATTTCCTCATGCAGTTTACCGAAATGTTGTTTTCCTGTCACACCTTTGCTGTTTTCTTGTATGTCATAATTAACGTTTTTACGTTACAAAATGTATCTCTATTTAAAGCAGATAAATATGTAACTTCATCCTGTTATTATTAATGCTTACGTTATGCCTGAATCAGCTGCATCACAATTTCACGTGTCTAATTTCGAATGTACAGTAGCCTAGTTGTTTCTGTGGCTACTAGACGGCGCTCGTAGCAACACCATGTTTACTTGCCCACACTTTCTAAAGTGGGCACCTCAGTCTTGTTGCAACCCCTGTCCACAGTACGAGCAGCCCTTAGTGGCTCGCCATCTGACAAGTGTTCATGACGTCGCCTTTCCGGCCGAGATCTTTTTTAATATGTGACTTGTAAGTACTGCTTCGTTTCGAGTCAGTACAAACTTTAATTTTATTAATGTACTATATACCTAATGTTTTAGTACAGTTAGTCTAATTCTGAAGACGACGCTCATAGTAGGGTCGAAACCAGATCAATTTTTACTTAATATTTGTGACCGAGGGCTTATTTGTTACAATATAATTGTGGAGAGGTAGCTTAGAACCAGGAGACGGATATAGGATACTTTTTATCCTGTTTGACCGCTATAAAATGTGGTATAACAAGAACGTTAAGTGCCAGGAAGTCGTTTCTGAAAGTATTTGTATGGATTGTAGCCATGTATGGAATTGAAACATGGACGATAAATAGTTTGGACAAGAAGAGAATAGAAGCTTTCAAAATGTGATGCTACAGAAGAATGCTGAAGATTAGATGGGTAGATCACATAACTAATGAGGAGGTATTGAATAAAATTGGGGAGAAGACGAGTTTGTGGCACAACTTGACAAGAAGAAGAGACTGGTTGGTAGGACACGTTCTGAGGCATCAAGGGATCACAAATGTAGCATTGGAGGGCAGCGTGGAGGGTAAAAATCGTAGAGGGAGACCAAGAGATGAATACACTTAGCAGATTCAGAAGGATGTAGGTTGCAGTAAGTACTGGGAGGTGAAGAAGCTTGCACAGGATAGAGTAGCTTGGGGAGCTGCATCAAACCAGTCTCAGGACTGAAGACAACAACAAAAACACATCTGGCATGGAATAACAAAACGCAAATTTCAGCTAAACATCACTATAAAATGTGTTATAACAAAAACACATCTGACATGGAATAACAAAACTCAAATGACAGCTTAACGTCTATGGTTAAGTATCAGTATATATCATTAATTAAAAATTTAAAGAAATAATTTGTATTTTCTTTGAATCATCATTTACAATGCCGTGACCAAGACGATCGAATATTTCTCGACAAAGCCATAATGCAAGAAGGATACAAAACTTTGCGAATGAAAGGACTGAAGAAGAACAACAAATTGCCCATGAAGAGTGCCGCATTACCTTGGCTCGACTTCGTGCTTCTCAATCGCAAGAGCTAAGTGAGGCAGCCCATGAAACAGCTTGGTTGGCAATGTGAAATTGTAGAATGAACAACAGAGATCAACAGGTAGACAATTTTTTATGCACAAGAAGAGATTTATCAAGTGATGATTTGAATCACGCAGCGTTTAGATATGATTGCAGCACTGATTACTGCTTGCATCCTTGCGTTTGCATTGGGCTGATGGACATTGTTTGTGAGTATTGTGGTGCATTGGAGTTTTCCGGAGAAACGCACGGATTGTCTACCTTAGTGGGAAAGTGAAATTGCCATTATTGACTCCGCCACCTGAACCATTGCATTCATTGCTTTGTGGCGAAACACCCGAATCATGTCATTTTCTTGCAAACACCCAAAAATACAATAGTTGTTTTCAAATGACCTCATTTGGATCCATCTTGCATTTGCCATGACCATTAACAAATCACAAGGCCAATCCTTGGAAGTTTGTGGTATAAATCTGGAATATCCATGTTTTTCACATGGTCTATTATATGTTGCATGTTCACGGGTTGGAAGACCATCTGCATTGTTTGTTCTTGCACCTGATAATAAAACAAAAAATGTCATGTATCACAAGGTACTTAATTGAAGAGTGGAAGCTATGCACCAAAAACCATAAAAAATAAACGATCATTAAAATACTTAATTTTTTCATTTGTATTTCCTAATAAAAAATTGAACTTAACATCCAAAATCTGATTATTTATTGGCTTTAAGGCAGAACAGAGTTTGCCAAGTCAGCTAGTTTTAAATAAAACCCCTTTTAACTCTTTCTCTTCTTGTTCACCTTATTCATGAATATCTTCTACTTTTTCCTCTATTTTAGTTTCTGCTTTCAGCATTTCCTCTGGATCCACCCCCATTTTTTCACTATATTCATTATACCCTTCCAAGTCTTTCTTTTTTCTACACTGTCTTATAGGAATATTGTGACTTTCCTCATTTGTCAGTTTCTTTTTCCTAGAGAATGCTGTAGTAACTATTCTCCCTTTTATTTGTAGAATCACAGTATCTTCATTAAACTCCAACTTTCCATTGTACTTATTAGGACAGTCGACCCAGTCTACATGTCAATGCTCAAACCTGGAACTATCGGGTAATGCTTGTAACCTTTTCTGACTGACAGCGCTAAGATCACTGCTACTGTTAGCTAAACACTGCGCTTTTTCGCCTTGTATCCTCAAACTAATTACAGGTTGCCCTGGTTTTTCTGCACTCATATTGACTTCATCTTCCTCTAGTAAACCTTCCCTGTGTCTAGAGATGACACACATACTTGTAGGATTGCATGCACTATTCACCCTCTTACCATTTATCAGTCTGTCCACTAATGACGGATCAAAACACTTTTCTAAATCTGCTTCCTCTCTTCTCACAGTAATTAGTTTTTCACTAATTCTTCAAATTCCATACCCTCTCCACCCTAATCCAAATTCTCAGAAAATGACCGATTCCCAGTATAGTCATCACCTGCTTGCAGAATATCCATTGCTGCCCATAAATCTTCATTAGCTGCCTCCAGTATTACCTCCACCTTTTTTTTGACTAGTTCTTGCAGGCTCACTTTATCTGCATTCTCTCCTTCATGACAAGATTGATCATCAGTTTGACTGTAGAAACTTTACTGTATATCAAATGCTTCATCATTTTTCTTTAAACCATCTATCAACTTCTCTGTACTGCAGTGTTTACTTCACTGTTTCCTATTAAGAAACTCTTCTACACCACTGTTAAACATGCATGTTCTAACTTAAATCATAACACTCCAGTGATATTTTCATGTAACTGTATACAGAGAGCATGGCTAGTGGCGTCAAATTACTGTTACCTGTCTACAAATGCTAGCCACTTCACAGACAGGTTCTACTTTTCCGTACTCTATAATCTTACCTCATTTCCAAATTGTAACCCCTCCTGTTCTCTATCTTGTAATCTGTTAACAGAGCCTTGTTATCTGTTAATTGATCTGTTTCCCATAGTATGGCACCACCTACCAGCTCCTCTCCATTACCATTATGGAACATGCCCTTTCTATTCATGTTATATCCTGCTGGGTTTCTACATTTCCTTAGGGCCTAAAGATCAAATTTGCTTCCTCCTCCTCTTGCAGTAGCTTTTACACCATGTCCAAGTAATTAATGACCTTACTAACATCACAGCTAAGAGCAATGTTGTTTTATTTTGCAGGTACATAGGCAACTTCCCATCTAAACCCATTATAATTTGTCGAGATTATTTATTTGTCAGATGTGACACATTGGTAACCCACTTTAAAGTGAACCTTTTCACAGTTTCTTTTCTGGCATTAAACTTTTCTCCTGACTACAAACTATTCTACAACTCCACTTGCTTTTGTTTACTGCAATAGTCTTTGAAAAAAGCTTAAAGTTTTCTAATGTATGATATTGTTCAGTTGCAGTTACACCCTATGTTCTAGCTTCACCAAAAATTTTTGATGTAATAAAACCAATCTTTTGTTGATCAGTCCAAAAGCTGGGTAACACATTTTCAAAATTACTCTAGTATTCTTTTGATCCAGTAAGCTGTTTCTCAGATTTCTTCCATTCTCAAAATTTTGGTTCCATACTAGAGTATAATTTTTTGGATGATATTTTCAGTGTACTTACAGTACTTTCCCTAGATGTTAGTTAATTTGTAGATATTTTATCACAATTCACACTAGTGTCCCACTCTTTATTAGTCCCTACTCCCCTCCCCCACTTTTTTCTAGGCCTGGCTCATTCAGTAGACACGCTTTGTACCTTGTGACAAGCATCTTTTGGGTGTACTCAATTACATTATGACAATCAACCAGTGTGGTTTGACTCATAACATGGATAACTTCCTGAAAGCTGGGACTCTGCAGTTGTCCATTTATGTTACAGAAATAAAACCATTGTGAGTACTTACCATTGTTTTTTGTTGAATGCCAACACTGTGGTGGTGCATTTCTACAACTTCAAAAATTTCACACTGTGTTTGTATTCTTTGGCAGATAAACCTGAAGATGCGTCTATACTGATGTGAAATTGGTAGTTATGAATAAAGCACCTTCATACAGCTATGTGGCTTTCAGAAACAGTTCATCATTCCTGACTTTTCAATTGTTATAATTTTTAAGATAACCTATAGGGTACTACCCATTGACCTAGAATCATGAAATTTGACAAGAGGCAAGGTTTCACAGTAAAAGTAAAGGGAAAAACCTGAAAATTGTGAATTAGTAATTACAACATTGTAAAAAATTTGTTATCTGTCTGTCTGTCTGTCCATCCGTTTGTCCGTCCGTCTGTCTATTAAGGCCCCCTTTCCTTAGGGATGGGTACATGTATCAAGTTGAAACAAGTCACATATTAAGGTCTATGGGCCGTTGTGGGTATAAAAAAGTTAAGCTTCTAAGTCAATACAATCAAAAGATACAGCCATTTACGAGGGTGGTTTGAAAAGTTCTCGGAATCACCTCGAAGGGTCAGGGCTAGCGCAAAAAGTTGTTCATGTGATATTCATTGGACTGTTGCCTGTAAACACGTGCCACATCAGTGCTCTTGGAAGAGAGCTGTGGCTATATTTTTGTTCCTGCATAGTGATTTGCGAAGATGGAAAGAAATCGAGATTTGAGCAGTGATTAAGTACTTCATAAAGAAAGGTATGAAAGCAAAGGACATTCATGCCGATTTCCAGAATACATTAGGAGACTCTGCTTCTTCATATTCAGCTCTTGCCAAGTGGACAAATGGATTTAAATTTGGTCGGAAGAGCTTAGATCATAGTCCGCGCAGTGGTTGGCCAAAATGTGTCACTACTCCAGAAACCATTGCAAAAGTGCACAAAAAGGTCATGGAAGATCACTGTTTGAAAGTGCGTGAAATTGCTTACGCTTGCCAGATGTCATCTGAAAAGGTATATCACATTTTAACTGAAGAATTAGAAATGAAAAAATTATCTGCAAGATAGGTGCTGCAACTCTTGACACTGGATCAAAAACATGCTGTTGCTATGCCAAAATTACACGAACTAAGGTATGAATTGTTGCCACACCTGCCTTATTCTCCTGATATGGCTCTGTCAGACTTCCATCTCTTCCCAAAACTGAAATTTTCTTGGTGGACGAGGATTCACTTCAAACAAAGAATTGACAGCCGGAGTTGACAACTATTTTGCAAGCCTGGAGGAAACTCATGTTTGAGATGGGATCAAGGCATTGGAACATCGTTGGACCAAGTGCATTAATCTACAAGGAGACTATGTTGAAAAATAATGAAAGTTCCAATGAAGTAAGTAATTTTTTTCTATTCCACTCCGAGAACGTTTCAAACCACCCTCGTATGTCATATATTTTGATACTTGAAAACTCACTCATTAGAACCTATAGGGTACTTCCTGTTCACCCATAATCATGAAATTTATAAGTAGTAAGGTTTCACAGTACAAGTAAAGGGGAAAAAATCCTAAAAGTATTACTTTGTTATTATATCACATGGAAAAAAATGAAGAAAAAAACATGTCTTTTTGTATCCAACTGTCTGTCTGTCTTTCTGTCCATCCATCTGTGTGTCCATTTGTTAACCCCAACTTTTCACAGGGATGGGTAGATGTACCAAGTTAAAATGCTTGTCACATACTGACATCTATGGTCTCTTGATGGTGTAAAAATGTTAAGCTTCTAAGTCAATGTAATCAAAAGACACAGCCATTTATGTTACATGTTTTGATACTCAGAAACCCACGCATTAAAACCTAGGGGGTACTTCCATTGACCTAGAAACACAGAATTCAGCAAGAAGCAATGCTTCACAGTACCAGTAATGAAAAAATAATTACAAAATTGTTACTTTGTAATGATATCACACAAAAAAAAAATATTTCTTTTGTCGTTTGTTATCAGACTTCAAACTTAATATTAGAAAAATCTCGAAAGCCATCTTGTCAGTATCAGTGTCAATAAATCATCGAGTTTCTCAATTCCTGGGATGGATGAACTGTCTACATACATAAAAAAATTTTGTATGGAACCGACAGAGCACGAGACCTAATATTTCACCTGGACAATTTTGTATGTAGCTTTAACTTCCAAACTCTAGAGAAGAGTGGTTGGATACCGCATGAGATTTTATATTGAGATGAGATTTTTCTCATTGAGCTTTCAGGGACAGGTCCAGGATGGAGACTTGGGGGGAGGGGGGGGGGGAGGTGAAAAATTTTGCAATGATCTGAAGCTGTTTTATGCTACTATTTAATTAAACTGTTAATGGTGCTTTTTGTTACCTACCGTTATCCCAATTTAGGACATTGAAGGCTGTTGGAAATATCAAAAAAAAGTACATAACTTTTAGTAATAAAATTTTTAATTTCAGGAATAAAGTTGTTCTTGAGAATTTGGATAAGAGAGTGTTGAATATAAACATCAGAAATTTCTCTTGGTTAAATTCTAGATGATCAGCTATTGATAGATTCTCTTACAAGTCCATGTGGTGCATTCCTTTTTTACTTTTGGCAAATCTCTGAATTACATTGTCCGTGTTAACACTAGTATCTCTGTGAATGTTGAGTAAAACTAAGCCTGTCAGTCAGTCTTGGCATATACTTATCTTCATATAAGTCTTCAGCCTATGGAAAGAAGAAAATGACCTCTCAGCTGAAGAATTGGTAACTGATAATATCGCTAACAAATGAAGGAGATCACGTACAAGCTGGCAGGCAGTATTGGTTAATCCAGGGGATTGACTGTGGAAGGAGCGTTAATCATTGCTGTTTTTATAAAGAGACATTTATGGGATCCCAAGGTCACTGTTGTACAAGAATAATACAATTAACAAGAAACTCTGGGAAGAAGCAGCTACAGAGCCACAATTTGATGGTGTAACAATAATATTTATGAATTTTAATTTGGACTTCACCCTGTATCTTCATATTTCAGAACTTGTTAAAGAAACTCAACAAAACAAGGACATGCATGATAATGTTCTCCAAATCCATGTGTCTCTTGTTAGACCACTTGTTTTAAAGCTAACACAAAGGCAGATTTAATTAAATGTGACAAACTAAATCATTTAACAGGAGTAGTGAAACAAAGGACCAAATGAGCAAAACCACAAACAGGCACCCAACTGTTTGCATGTGTTTCCTTGGCTGTGATGGGAGTACTCCAGCACTTCCCCACAGCGGCCCGTGCACAGAAATCAGAGGCATGCATGGCTTTGACAGTTACATACTCCCCTTGCCTCTTTGTGCACCTAAAGCTCAAAGAATGCTGCACAGGTGTAAATGCACCCTTACTCACAGTATAAATGTTCTTTTACGCACAACAACTTGGCACTTTTCATGGGGATGCTCCAAAGCTAGCATAAGCAAGGTACTGCCATCTAGTACATTGGTGCAATGGGGTGAGGAGAGAGATTAGGGCAACCCATGATGCCAGTTGACCTGGCCCGTGATGGTATTAAAATTTGTTTGATAAAATGTATGGAACATGAGGTGTATCTGCCCCACTGTTGGTGTTATTATGACTACATGCAGCCATTAAACCTGACGCTGGAGCTCCTGCAGCAGAATTCATGTATGGTGAGCCACTCAGATTCCTTTCAGAATTTTTCAAGCAAGCAACAACATTGCCACCTGTCATGAAATCCTTCATTTCTGCTTAGCAAGTCAATGGTCCAGCTCTAAATTTTGCCTATCACCGGCATCCCAACACATAGTCCTGTCATGTTGCATACTGACTCTAATCACCATTACAACACCGTAAATGGGCCCCTTGTCCCATATTATCTCATATATAATTCATTTGGTGACACACTCAGTCACTGTTGGTTACGAAGTTTTCTTGATGAAACTGACTCTGAATTCTTTGACCTGTCTTATTACACAGGAGTGAAGTGTCTTAGCTGAGGTAAAGGCCTGTTTCCTTTTTACAGATCTGAAATGCAGTATATGTTTTTCTTATTGGAAAAAGAGAGCTGATCAACAGATGCCAGATCCTGCCTGGCTGTCAAATTATCATTTCTGGTTGACAATACGATTGACCTGAATGAACTAAACTTGAAACTTTAGGGAAAGGATAATCTCGTGCATGATCTTACAGAATTATCAAAGGATTTTGGAGGAAGTTATCATTGTTTTAAGCACAACTGGAAGGAGAAAACTTTTCTCATTTTCATTTCTAGGAGTTTTGAGCTACGATCCCCAAAGATGTCAACTTTGATTTTTTGAAAAATATTATTAGTGACTTGATGGTGTGCCAGTTGAACTACAGTTGAACTGCATTGATTTGCAAGCAAATGCATTATTGAAAGAGAAGCACAGAAAAGGAAAACGTGTTAAATTTTACGCTGCTTACCTAATGTTGGGTTTCCAAAACTGAAGAAATTTGCTGCTGGTATGGCATCAGTGTTTGGAACTTTTATCTGTGAGCAAACATTTAAAAAAAATGAAGTATCTGAATTCAGCACATCAAATGAGAGTGACTGCTGGACATTTGAAACTAATTCTCTTGATTGGATGTAGCAATACCAAACCAAACCTTGATAATATGTGGAAAGCCAAAGATCAGATTCAAAAATCTCGCTCATGTTTTTTGCTGCTTAGTGCACACCAGATCTGATATAACTATCTTTTTGCTAATGTTGCCTTCTTTGATAAGACCTTTTTGTTCTTGTTTTTTATGCATTGCATGCCTCTCATCCATAATTAACACTGAATGCTGAACTTGAGTTTTTCGTCTGTTTTTCACAGAGCTGTCATTCTGGCTTGCAAGCTTGGTAAAGAATGATGTGGTCCACGCTCATTATTATGTCAGTTATTCAGCCTCCTATGAAAAACGTTTGGTGATCTCTGGATTAGGGGAACGAGGTTGCCTTTTCCTCACAGGTCAAGCAACACACTGGAATCTATATTGCATTCTACAGCACTCTTTGTTTGTCTCCAGCCAAAGTTGGCAACGATAACAGACAATCCATACTGGCACTGACATGACTGTACACCAAACAACTGTAGCACACATGCTCTTATTTCCCAAGCTGCAAAATCTGTCTGAGCAAAGATACCCATTATTATTGCTATGAGGCAAAATGCTAAAACCAACTGGAACTCCAGAGATATATCTTCTCAGCCAAAGATACTCATTAGGAAAAATCATTTTGATGTACTACAATGTTATATTACCTGGCATAGTGCTATTGACAGATGATGCTGTTGCGAGTGTGTATACTTGGAACAGGAATTTAATTTGCCCTCCTTGGCTGTGTTCACAGTGACACAGACAACAGTTGTCAAACGCTGTTGCCAGAGGTCACCCAATAACAATGGCTAATAACTATGCCACACTACATCCACTCTGCGCGGTCAGTTTTCGACAGGATCCATGAGGTTAGAATATTTTAAAATGTATTCCTTACATGATGTAGGTTTGATTTTAAGCTAGGGTGCAGTAGGTACTACAATGGCACTGGGCCTGGAGATGAGTGGTGCACTGTGGCTACTGCTATTTAAAAGATGCCAGATGCATGTAAATTAGCTACTATACCTGTCTTGAAAAAAACGTGGTGAGTACTGTACTCTCCGTCCTCAATTGGGGTGAGTACTGTACACTCTGTCTCAATTATTGAACAGCCAGAATACTGTTCACTTGTACACACTGTCTCAATTACTGAACAGCCAGAATACTGTTCACTCTAAGTTATTGGAATAAGAACACAATTTTTATGGATATATAACAGATGAATGGAGAAACATTCATGGCGACCTTGAAAAGCAAGATTACAAACACTCTCTTTTTCTATATTTATTTGAAGTTGTGCAGATATACAGGGTGTTTCACAATTCATGATACACACTTCTAGAGGTTGTAGAGGGGACTTAGTAGATCAAGTTTTGTATAGGACCCCATATCCGGAAACGTGATCCAATGATGATACAGAGTGTCAAAGTTATAGGTGCTGGTGCCTATAAATGTACATATACACATTTTGATACCTCTGGCAGCAGAATACCTGTACTGGTACTGTTGTTGCTGAGATTTTAGTGTAGGTAACTATCAAGAGGTGGTAGTGGACCAACACAAAAAAAAGTCTAGTAAACATGCTCTCTAAAATGCACACTTTAAGAACTGAATATTTGTTCGATAGAGGAGATGCATTTCACACTAGTGAAGACGATCAAGTGCTCATAGTTCCTCGGGCATGCATTTTAGAGCCCATGTTTACCAGACATTTTGCTTGTCTTGGCCCATGCTATTACCTATGGAAGCTGCATACCCTACATTCTTAGTAGCAACAGTACTGATACATGTATTCCACTGTCAGAGGTTTCAGTATAATTTTCGCTTTTAACTTTTGACTCACTCTTTTCTGATCCAGGTATCTTTACCTCAGATTGATACATATATCTGTTTGCATCATCCTTGATAGTTTGCAACATTGTTACGGAATCACCCTGTATTTACATTTACTTTTACAGGCACTGGTGATGGTAACTTTGACGCCCTGTAGCGTCATTGGATGATGTTTCCAGATATGGGTTCCTATGTAGAAATTGATCTACTAAGTTCCCTGTACAACCTCTAGAAATGCGTAACTTGAATTGTGAAACACCTTGTATGTAACTTAACCTTCAGTGATTGTCATTCAGCATGAGTATGTAAGACAAGCATAAAGTTTAGAATAAAATACTCTGAACGTGTAAGGCACTCAAAAGTGGAAACACATGCAGCACATTTGCAAACCATTTCATATTACAGAATTACCACCATACTGCCATAAAAATGTCAAAAAGCGGTAATAATAATTTGTAGACACTTGGTGCGCACCAACCACTACCTAAAAAAGATCTACTACAATAACTATAAGCATAAGTATGTAGGTATGCTTGGCACAATAGTGAGCTTGATGTAAATGCCCTGGATGGTGTTGTATACCTTTATTACAGTCACAGTGACAAAAGCACAAAAGTAGAACGTTAACAGAAAAGGATGCTAAAACCCAGAAGAATATCAAAGACCAAAATTATAAAAGAGATGACATGCTTCCCAATTGATGTAATTTCACTTGTTACAGTCAACTGTTTGGTTGCCACACCTGGCACACACACACACACACACACACACACACACACACACACACACACACACACACACACACCCCTCTCCCCCTTTTCTTTTGAAAACCCGGAGCCCCAGGAATGTCGGGAACTGGTGTTTTACTACTCGCCCTGCGTGAGTTATCGACATTGGTAATTCGGGCTGCTGCAGCTGCTGGCATCTGCAGTTTGGGCTGGTGTTTTTACTGTTGGCAGTCAGCTGTGCATGGACCAGCAGAAGGATTTAGGTGCAATGAGGATGTGCGCTGGCAGTTGTTTGTCTTGTCCATTTGCAGGAGTGCTGGTTTAAGGTGCCTGGTGCACTATTGGAAATGGACCTGTATAAGTAAGTGGTGTAAGTGGAGGAAAGACTGAGCCTTTGCATAGCGCCACACATGGGAAGAGTTGAACAACTCTTTATGTATAAAAATGGGTTTACCCCTTGTGGCTTGGGTAGTGTCAGGCAGAGAAGGGCCATAGTGTCATGTACGTGACTCTCAAATCACCGGTGTTGCAGCGAGGTTTACCCGATAGCAGTTCTGCTGGTAGTTGCAACTTTTCACCATAAACTATTGAGCAGGAGTGTCTCCTGTGTCCTCCTTGATTGTTGATTGCATTCCTAGCAGAACCAGTGGTAGCACATGTCAGTGCCACTTACAGAGTGTGGTGGAGTTGTTCCTCCATTCAGTTGCTGGAAGAGTGATACCTTGTTGTATCGATGCAGTTGCACCCACAGAGATGAAGGAGTTCTGTTGAGCCTGGTGTGTGTCTTCCTACCCTGCATATTCGACACCTCTCGCACTATTGTACCCACTTGCAGCCATCTTTATTTGCTTCAGGCCACACCACTTTCCTCATCAACAATCACGCCATAGCTCTCACTCCTGTGTGTGAAAGGCCATGAAATTCCTGGAAAACTGCTCAGCAGAGATTTCTGGGAATGAACATCTTTCATATTGTGTGCGATGTCACACCATAATGCTAATTCTCCTACTGACATTTTTACCCGCTTGAGTCTCAGACTAGCACAGCCAAACTGTGAACTATCTCTGCTAATAGTTCTGTTGCAGTAGCTTGCACCTCACTCATGATGCTTGATCCCGGGCTGCTACACTCATTTGTTTATGACATGCTAGGCCTGAGGTCCCCAGTCGAATTAATGCTTTTCTGTGCATGTCGCCATTGCTTCTGCTCTTTCTGCAATCACTTGCAAAGGAACATTTTTGTCCATGACCAGAATGATTCTAATGTTTTTGTGGAATCTTTTAACCACAGCATGCATAATAATTGCTCTGGTGTTAAATCTTGCTCTGCTAGTGAACAAAGTTTGCATAGAAGTTGACATGGTGATTTGTTGCCTACACAGACATCGACCACTAACCTCTGCAGGTTGAGCACCAGAGAGATGGTGAAGTTTGTTATGGGACATTTGTTAATTACCCATAGCTATGGGAAGGCAGAACCTCTTTGCTAAGAATTGTTTGTGATTTATTTAGGTATGCCATGACACAATGGAACTGTATAGTGTCACTATTGATTTCTTGCTGGCAAATCATGCTTTCTACAAGTAAGAAACAAAGTTTGGGTCTGGACATCCAGAATTGGTAATTTCAAGTGTTGCTCTGTACTACCTTGTGTGTTGGCTGTAGTAGATTCTGTTACTGTTGTTATGGGGTGGTCAGTGGCTGCACCAGCACTGAAGTGTGGAGACAGCCTGTTCGCATAAACCTTCCGTTTTATCCCTCCGTTGTCTGGTGGTGTTGACATCTCTCATTCTAATCGGGGTCACTACTGTAGGAATACACGGTGGAATGGCAGGCTTCTTGCAAACACCCTTTTAGGTATGCCATGACGCAATGGAACTGCATGGTGTCCTATTGATTTCTTCCTGGCAAATCATGCTTTCTACAAGTAAGAAATAAAGTTCGGGTCTGGACATCCAGAATTGGTAATTTCAAGTGTTGCTCTGTCCTACCTTGTGTGTTGGCTGTAGTAGATTCTGTTACTGTTGTTCTCAGGTGGTCAGTGCCTGTACCATCACTGAAGTGTGGAGACAGCCTGTTGGCATCAACCTTCCGTTTTATCCCTCCGTTGTCTGGTGGTGTCGACATCTCTCATTCTAATCGGGGTCACTACTGTAGGAATACACGGTGGAATGGCAGGCTTCATGCAAACACCCTGGACAACATTGTACATCTTTAGGACAATCATAATTACATGAGCACAAAATCAGAATGTTAAGAGTAAAACCCAGAAGAACATCAAAGATCAAGAGTATAAAATAGATGTCACACTTCTCAGTTGAAGTCATTTGTTATCCTCGATTGTTCAGTGGGCACTAGTACACTGCCCTTCTCACATAAACAAATTATTTTTTTGAGGCTATAATTGATGCCTAAAATTTCTGATAAAGATTTTGCCTGCTGATGGTTTCCCATAAAGCAGTCCATAGATTCCGAACTGTATCCTGATCATGATATTTTTCATCCTCAGGATGCAACAAACTCACTCTTTCTTGGACTAAACTCCTCAACTTCTCACAGTCGATATTCCTTGTGTGAGAACATTGATTGATTTGACTGAAGAAAGCAAACTGACTTGAACTTCACCAACTGTCATTCAAAGTCTGTATGTTCAGACGAAGAGATTGGACCTGGTTTGACCATGCACATAATGAAGTACTGATTTGAAAAGATAGGCCATCTTTGGACAATGTCAGTCATTGGTAGAATCCACTGATACCATTGCCCTGACTGCAGCCTTAGGTTTCTGACTAATCACTCACACCAAAATTGCAACATGTTCGGAAATACACAGCCAAATATTTGTGACAAGCAAGGAATATCTGCCTAATCACAACCTTGGAATCTGCAACATATTTGAAAATATACAACTAAATATTTGTGATGAACAAGGAATATAAATGTCGTCGCCGCTCATTTCCCTGACAGCAATTTAAGCTGTAATCTTAGGTTCCTGCCTAACTGCACCCTCAGAAATTGAGACGTATTTGTAAAAAATGGCCAAATATTTGTGACAAGCAAGAGTAGAACATCACTACTGGTCATTTCGCCCGTTTGTTATTTTCTACTTGCAACATTTTGCCATCACATGTAATAAGTGTCACATTCCTAACCTTTTACGTTCACTTTCTGCTATGAAACTGCTGGACCTCTGTCATACCGTTCATAAATACCATCAGCTCTTTGTTTTACCTGCTGTTCTTTAACAGTTTGTGAGCTAACTTGCATCTTGTTCTGGCTGTGTCCTGGATGAATGCTGTGTGTGTGTGTGTGGGGGGGGGGGGGGGGGTCTCCAGTTCAAGTCCTTCTCCCTGGTTCTGTTCGTTGTCTTAAGAGACTATGTCTTGATGTTTTTGTTGACTGGCTTCAAGCTATGACATGTCTGGGTTAATTGTTGTGTTAGTGATGATTAAACATTTTTTTGAAATTCCGTGTCCTTGTATTATCGTGGTGACTCAGTTGTCACTGTTGAAGTGGTCTCTGCATCATTCATGGCAGCAAGCATTCTGAATTACATTGAGATGTTTATATGAAAAGCTTTCTGCACCATATCTGTATGCTTCCTTATCTTGTAGTAAATTGTGAGAACAAGTTTTAGTTTTATGTAAATTTATGTAGCTACCAGTATAGACACCCATTTATATTACAACTAATCTGGCAGAAATTTGAGCTATTCTAGATTTTGGTTGCAAAAATTCTTGTATGGAATATTAGCTGTTTACTTGCAGCTTCATTCACACATTGATGGTTTTGTTATGATAAGTGATGAAGAGTAAGCAAGCCACCATACAATCAAGAACGTCAGCTACCATCACGTGTCTGCTGTTCAGTTAAGCATAGCTCATAATGTGTGCTCCGCTGCCCCTGTCCCGAGCTATCCCAATGCATCCCGCTGCATCAGCATGTGCAGCATCGCTGCCAAGTGGTGCGTGGGATGTGGGGAAGAGTGAGCAGCTATGCATCACGCTATTGAAGTAGCTATACACTACATAATGTGTTCATTATGCAACAAACGGTGTGTAAGTGTGGATTAAACACATTGAAGATTGTATAAGCATTGTATTCATTACTTTGAATCATGTTACCTTACATCTATCAACCACTAAAAGCATTTCACAAATATGATAAAGATCAGAACTCAGAAAGTAAAGCGCTTTTTCAGAGAACAAATATTTTCCCCTAATTCTAATAATTCTGATCAGCCTGTGTTCCTCCTTAGGGTTCAAACTGTCATCACACCAAATTTCATCAAAATTGGTTCAGCAGGTTAGGTGTGAAAACATAACAGTTACTTTTGCATTTATAGTATTAGGATCAATGAACAATTTGTCAAAAGGAACACAACTGTAGACAGGCCTAATTAAATATCATTCACCAACCCCCACCCCCCAGAGGATCATAACAAAACAGAAAACTTGGTATGTCTACAACTTAGAAATGTATCTGGGTACTATAAAAAGTAAGTTACTGTACACATTATTAAGGCTGCACTATACTTCAAAGTGACAAAGGTCCACATAAATCATGGCTGCACTATACTTCAAAATGACAAAGGAACATTACATTATTTTTAACATAGTCACCAAGTCTCTGTAAACAACAGTCAGAACATTCTACTAATTGTTCATTTTCTCAATGATACAAATCCATTTCTTGCTCATGGAGCTATTTGAGAACTGCTGTGGAACATCCTGTGATATATCGCTTACTATCAGACCAATAATGAAAATGAGATTAAAAGTTCAAAATTTAAGTGGCAAACTTATTACAAATGTATGTCACATAATATTACAGTTGACACATATAACTTGGCAACGAAAATACTCATCCAATTACAGTATGTTGTTCCACAATGATTTGGGATGCCTGTCTGTTGTTCAGTGACTGATAAAGCCTTCTGCGTGAATTGGTTCTCTAATTAATGCAAATGGCATATTTGTAATGAAGTCAATACACTTCACTCCTTTCCACAAAAACTGCTTGAAATAAATATTGACAAAAACTATGAGAGCAAGATAAAATTATGTCGTGTGACGTGGGCCCTATTGAAACTTTTATGCATATATATTAACAACTATGGTTGCCTCTGCAGCTTCATCTTTCATAGTTTTAACAACTGGAAAAATAAGAGATCTACTGTTGGCTTCGTTAAGCACCAATAAGTAAATTACAATTACAAATTTTGATTTTTCATTATTTTAAGAATAATATTTGGTCACAGGTGCATTTATAAATTAGTATATTGTTTTCTTTATAGTGAAGTGCTGGTTCTATGTGAAATTTGATTTTTAAAAGTTGTATAGCAATACAAAAAATATTTGGTTAGTTATTTTATTAATTATAGTGTTCTTCTTGTCCTAACATTTACACAGTTTACTGTTCTGGAGTATAATTAAACTGTGTAGTTAGTTTTTAACTGGCCAATTTGAAATCAAAGAAAATGTGAATACGAGTGTTTTTTACAATGTAATTTGGAACCTGACTGTGTCATCTGAACATACTAGTGACTTTTACCATCACTGATGATTATATATTGCACAATATAGTTTAGAGAAACAAAACGTGTAATCTACATTTCAAAAATATTCACAGTCTGGTATCGAGTCGGCTACTACAGTGCTGTATCGCACAATTCATAATGTCAAATTTGATTTGCTCTATTACAAGCCTTGTCATTGAAAAATCAGTGATTGCAGAGAATCAGTTCCTCATTGCGTGGACACTCATCTGTGGTTGATGTCAACGGCCTTCCTTTCCGATCAGGGTCACCCACATGATTGTGGCCTTGGTCAGTGGTAACATTTCACTATAGCTGGAAGTGACATTACATTTGGACCATATACAACCAGAATTTAATGGTGAATCTGCAAGCAATATATAAGTTTTGCCCACAAGAACTGAACTATCCTGCACCCTTCACTTTTGGAATAGGTGTCCAGTTGCCATGCCATTTCACTTGTACAGTGTGATGCACCTGTTAACCATACCATGGATGAACTCTCTCTGCAGGAGACCCAGAACATGTCCTCTTTCCTAACAGTGTGCCACTCTTGTGCAATGGTATTAGTGTGGAATAACATAATGTGACTTACTTTTAGAAGCCCCTTGTGTATAAGGATGCCCAAAAGGGAGTCTGAACAATTTCCCTCTATCTGTTTCTCATTTTCAAGGCCACAGTATGCATGCATACATAGTGACACATATTATCACGATGGCCTAAGTGAATACATATATGCCAAAAAATTCTGTATTACATGTTCGGTGAACTACCCTGTAAATGCAATGGAATCCAGTTTGTGACTATGACTGTTCCTTCCTGATAAAGCTAAGTAAAGCAATAAACAACCATAAAATTGCTGTGAATGAATGTGTTTTGTTCAATATTGTCTCATGATCTAGCCTTGCCCTTCTTACAACATCCAGGTATCTATACACAAAGGAATTAAAGACATTACATGCTTTGTATCAATAGGGCAAGTTGAAAATTTGTGTTGGACCCGGATTCAAACCTGGGTCTCCTGCTTACTAGGCAGATGTTATAAAGGCACATTTGCATGCCGAGCGTGAGTTTCCGCGGAAACGCGAAATACTAATTAAATAAATGATCAGTGACAAATAAATAAAGCCTATGGCACACAACTGCAGCGCTGTGTCGCTGATAAAACAAAAGCACAATTACGTTACTCTTATGTTTCATTAAGAAGGGAGAGCTCTGGTAGAAGTGGTGCGAGAAGCACGTATTTTATTTTATTGTCTGGCACACCGCCATATTTCATGTTATAGAGGAATACTGCGAGTTGCAACCACACTAGGCACTCGATTCTGTAAAGAATTATATTTATAAAAGTAAGTAGGATTATGAACTGTAGGCTTATTCATTGAATATATCTGATTTAACTAACTGTGTAATTTTTTTATTCACAATAAGGATGGCAGCCAAAAACAGTTGCAGGATAGAATTTTTTTATTAAAATTCTTGACCAAGGTTTCGGTACATATGAATATACCTTCATCAGAAGTACATTTCCTGAATAGAAAGACACATTCATTAGAAAAGCCATATCAACGAAAGTGTTTTTTTTTTTTCCCCTTTATTGTAATTTTCAGCACCTCATACAAGGCGGGCTGGCAGCAGCTTAATACGCCGCTCTTCAGCCGTATGGGGTACAATAATATGAGATAGGAGACACAGAAAATACAAAAAATGGCGGGCAAAGAAAGTAGTTACAAAAAAACAAAAAAACAAGAAGCCGTTCACGTTGGACGATAAAAACACTAACACTTGTTGACACTGCGCACAAAACACGGAGAACTGCGATGGCACATGTGAACAGTTGAGTTGTAACTGCACGAAACACAAAACGAATCACACACACTAGACACTGACGGCGATGATCTCCGGCGCGCGAATGTTCACTATGCGTGTGCGAGTCCGGGGACCTGCCAAGAGAGGAGGAGGAGGAAGGGGAGTGGGAGAGGGAGAGGAGAGAGCGGAGATGCCACGGGCAGGGGAGAAAGGGGGGAGGGAGGAAGGGGGAGGGGAAGCCCGGGGGAAGGGAGGGGACAGGGAGACGGAAAAAGAAGGGAAGAGAAGAGAAGGGAGGGAGGGTGCCAAAAGGAAAGGACACGGGAAGTGGGGGGCGGGGCAGGGTCAAAGTTGATAGGAGGGGTAGATGGAGGGGACGAGGACATCATCAGGGAGAGGGAGCTGGCGGAAGCCACCTTGGGAGAGGGTATGGAGGGTGGAGAGATGGAGACCGGGTGGGACGTGAGAATACAGGTGCGGCAGCGGGCGGGGGTGGGAGAGGATCGGGGAAATGAGCGGGTGAGGAGGATCAAGTTTACGTGAGGTGTACAGGATACGTATCCTTTCAAGGAAAAGGAGGAGGTGGGGGAAGGGGATGAGATCATACAGGATCCGCGTGGGGGAGGGGAGACGTATGCGATAGGCAAGGCGGAGAGCATGGCGTTCAAGGATTTGGAGGGATTTATAGAAGATAGGGGGGGCGGAGAGCCAGGCTGGATGGGCGTAACAAAGGATAGGGCGGATGAGGGATTTATAGGTGTGGAGGATTGTGGAGGGGTCCAGACCCCACGTGCGGCCGGAAAGGAGCTTGAGGAGACGGAGTCGGGAACGTGCCTTGGCTTGGATTGTCTGGAGATGGGGAGTCCAGGAGAGGCGACGGTCGAGGGTGACGCCAAGGTACTTAAGGGTGGGAGTGAGGGCGATAGGACGGCCATAGACGGTGAGATAGAAATCAAGGAGGCGGAAGGAAGGGGTGGTTTTGCCTACAATGATCGCCTGGGTTTTGGAGGGATTGACCTTGAGCAACCACTGGTTGCACCAAGCGGTGAACCGGTCAAGATGGGATTGGAGAAGGCGTTGGGAGCGTTGCAGGGTGGGGGCAAGGGCGAGGAAGGCGGTGTCATCGGCAAACTGGAGGAGGTGGACGGGGGGCGACGGCGGCGGCATGTCCGCCGTGTACAGAAGGTACAGAAGGGGGGAGAGGACGGAGCCTTGGGGCACACCGGCGGAGGGGAAAAAGGTGTAGGAATCGGTGTTATGGATGGTGACATAGGAAGGACGGCGGGAGAGAAAGGAACCGATCAGACGGACGTAGTTAATGGGAAGGGCAAAGGTTTGGAGCTTGAAGAGGAGACCGGAATGCCAGACGCGGTCATAAGCGCGTTCGAGGTCAAGTGAGAGGAAGATGGCGGAGCGACGGGAATTAAGCTGTTCGGAAAGGAGATGAGTGAGGTGAAGGAGAAGATCGTCGGAAGAGAAGGATGGCCGAAAGCCACACTGGGTGACGGGAAGGAGGCGGTGCTGGCGGAGATGCTGGTGGATGCGGCGGGTGAGGATAGATTCTAGGACCTTGCTGAAGACCGAGGTAAGGCTGATGGGACGGTAGGAGGAGACGGCGGACGGCGGTTTGCCAGGTTTAAGGAACATGAGGATACGGGAGGTTTTCCACAGGTCGGGGTAGTAACCGGTGGACAGGACTACATTGTAGAGCCTGGCCAGGGTGGAGAGGAAAGAGACAGGAGCTTCACGAAGGTGACGGTAGGTGGCACGATCGTGACCAGGAGCGGTGTTGCGTTTTGTGCGGAGGGTAGCAATGAGATCCTGTGTAGTGATAGGGGCATTGAGTTCCGTGTGTGTAATGTTGTCCAAGTACTGGAAGCCAGGAGCGAGGGGAGGGGAAGAGGTGTCAGTTCGATCGCGGATATCCGGGAAGAGGGAGTAATCGAACTGGGGATCATCGGGGACGGAAAATACATCGGAGAGGTAGGAGGCAAAGTGATTGGCCTTACTAAGGGAGTCAGGGAAAGGGTGATCATCATGGAGAAGAGGATAATAGGGGGAGGGTTTAGTTCCGGTAAGGCGACGGAAGGCCGACCAGAACTTGGACGAGTTGATTGGTAGGGTTGCATTTAAACGGGTGCATGTCTGTCGCCAGTCCCGGCGTTTCTTAGCCGCGAGCAAATTACAAACGTGTCGCTGGAGTTGCCGGTGGCGTCGTAGTGTGTCCGGGTCACGCGTGCGGAGGAAGGCACGGTAGAGACGACGGGATTCACGGAGGAGGAGAACGGCCTGTGGGGGTAAGGTAGGACGGTGGGGGTGGATGGCGACAGTAGGAACGTGGGCCTCCACGGCCTCAGACAAGGTCCGCTGGAGAAAGGAGGCGGCATGGGTGACATCGTCAGGGTGGTGGTAGGTGAGAGGGTGGCTATCGACCTGGGTGGAAAGGGTATCCCGGTAGGCATTCCAGTCGGCTCGGGAATAGTCGTGGACATACTTAGGGGGAGGGTCAGTACGAGGGTCGGGGCGAGGGCGACGACCGTCTGAAACGGTGAGGAGGACAGGGAGATGGTCGCTACCAATAGGCTCCAGGACATCCACCGTTATGCGGCCAAGGAGGTTGGGGGAGGAGAGGATAACATCAGGAGTGGAGTTGGATTCAGGACGGGTATGCCGGGGGATGGGGACGAGGTCACCTTGAAGGGTGGAGAGGAACCGATGCCATCGCCGTAACTGGGCAGCGGAACGACTATGGATGTTGAGGTCGGCGGCGATCACGTAGGAGGAAAAGGTACGATCGACGTGGGAGAGGAAGTCGAAGGGAATAGGAGCGTTGGGGCGGACATAGATGGTGGCGCAGGTAACAGTAAGGCCGGGGAAGAAGAGACTAAGGATCAGGTGTTCGGTGGGGTCGGGAAGGAGAGGTTGGAGCCGAACGGGGATCTGGCGGTGGTGACCAATGGCAACTCCGCCACGCGCAATCGGGAGGGGATTATCGGAGCGGTGGAGGAGGTAGGGCGAAGTGTGGACTATGTGGTGGGGTTGCAGGAAGGTTTCATTGAGGAGGAAGGCATCCACGCGGTGGGTGGCAAGGGTGTGCAGGAACAGGTTTTTGTTGGCGGGAAGGGAGCGGATGTTGTTGAAAAGGATACGTTGCTGTCGCGCCATGACTGGGATTTAAACGAGGGTGTCAAGACGGGAGAAGGTGAAATGGGCCTGGTTGTTGGAGTAGGTGGCGTACATCTTGAGTTGGAAGATGGAACGGGCAGCAAGGGAGATCTGCTGGAGGGTGTGAGGGCGCTGAAAGGGATGAACATTCTGGAGGACGATGGTGAGGAACCTGATGATGTCCTCAGCGGTGGGTGGGGGACGAAGGGAATTGCCAGGAGGGGTGGGGGCGTCCAGAGGACGGACAGGTACGGTGAGTTCAGGAGTGGTTGGAGGGGGTCGGGCTTTACACTTTTGGGAGTAGGTGGGATGAGGGAGATTGCAGGTATTACAGGAGGGAGGGGATTGGAGGTTAGGGCACTGCCGGAGGAAGTGCGCCTGCCGACAATGCGGGCAGGTGGGGGCCTCGCGGCACTCAGCTGTGGGGTGCGCATTATAGCGCAGACACCTCTGGCAGCGCAGGGATTGAGGAGGGGAACGGGAAGGGTCGACCTTGTACCGCTGGTGGAAGAGGAGGGCACCCTCCTTCAGGAGACGGTCAATGGAGGGGGCGTCCTCAGAGAAAACCTGCATAAGGCGGGTGGGGCCGGCCGAGTTGAAAATGCGGCGGACCGCCCGCACCTCCAGCGTGGGATGGGCCTGGAGCTCCGCCAACACCTCCTCCTCCGTGATCGACGGACTGAGCCGCGTGATCACGGCGGTGAGGGTCGGCGGGCGACGCGGGGGTTGGGGTTGGCGGGTAGGAGAGGGAGAAGGAGCAGGGGTAAGGGAGGCGTTGGGACCAAAACGGGTGATGGGGAGACGGGAGAGGATGTCAGTATGGAGGGTTGGGCTGGGGGAGGAGATGAGAACAGAATCTCGGCGAGGAGTGAGGAGGGAGATGGGGGCACCAGGACAATGCTGGCGAAGGAAGAGGGTGAGGTTCCGGGCTTCAAGGAGAGAGGGATCAGGACGGGAGAGGAGGTAGCGGTAGGAGGAAGGGGGAGAGGAGGAGGATGAGGGGGCAGGGACAGGCGGGGAGACTTCCATGGCATCATGGGTGGGGGAAGGAGGACGAGGCGCAGCCTTTTTGGAAGCAGAGGAAGTAGGGGTGCCACCGGGGCGCTTGACGGCGGTGGAGGAGGTGTGGGGGATGGGAACAACGGGAATGTGGCGGGGAGGGGCAGGTCCCGGGGCCGGAGTCGGCGCCGGAGATGGTGACGGTGACGGTGAAGGCGACGGTGACGATGACGATGACGGTGGCAGTGGCGGCGGTGATGGCGAAGGTGACGGGGAGAGCTGGGCGTGGGCAGTGGCCCGACGGGCCATCACCCGAGCTGGAGCTGCAGTGACAGGCTGGGGGAGTGGGGGGAAGGGATCAGAACGAGAGGAGCGGGAGGAAGAAGCGGGAGAGGGGGCGACAAAGATAGAGGGTGAAGGGAGAGTGAGGAGAGGTGGAATGGAAGGAGGGGGGTGGGACTGGGCACACCAAGTTATAGTGGTGGAGGCGGCGGAAGGGGAGGTATAGACAATGGCGGTGGTGGTAGTAGTGACAGTGGTGGTGGGGGTGGACATGACGGGAGAGAGAAACAAGAACGAACAGAACGAAGAGGAGAGGACAGAAACTGGGGACAGACAAAGACGAAGACGGATGAAGACGAAGACGGCCGTAGACCAGGGTCAGGACGGCGGCGGCGGCGGCGGGCACCGGCGGCGGCGGCGGTGGCGGGCACCGGCGGCGGCGGCGAGCCCCGGCAGGCGGCGGCGGCGGCGAGCACCGGCAGGCGGCGACCAGGCGGGGGCGGCGAGCCCCGGCAGGCGGCGACGGCTGCGGCGGCTGCAAGGACCGGAAGGCGGCGACCAAGCGGCGGCGGCGGTGACGGCAAGCAGACGACACGGCAGGGATCTTCCACGTCGAAGGCGCACCCTGAGAGTAGCCCAGGCAGTGAAACTCTTCGATGAAGAAGAGAGGGAATCCAACCCTCGAATGATCGTCAACGAAAGTGAGAAACAGAAGCTTAAATAACGGTGAAATTGCTAAAGTAATACAGGCACACAATCTTTAGTACTTACTAAAATTACATCATGCACTGGAGAATAATGAAACAATTATGCCAAAAGGCATCGTCAGTAATTAAAATATCATCTCCATTTGTACGACATGTGTAATGGGTACAGGATCAAAGCGAACAGTTTAACAATGTTACTTCGCCTATGAACTGTTGAGACACGAGTGTGAAGGCACTAAGGTAGATTGTTTCGCCGAGAGAGGGCACTTGCATATGCCAGACTCACGCATATTACAATCCATAAATACATACATAAGCGCATCAAAATTATTAAAGGTTGTGTTAATTCAAACTTTGTCTTAATAAATAAAGCGTATCACGCCAATTAAAGACATTTATGTAAAATAGAAATATAGAACCAAATTTGCCTGTGTCCTAGTGTCAAACGGATAAAGCTTGTGCTTGGAACATCTAACGAGAGAGGGCACTACTGTAATGCGCGAGAGTCTCGCGTAACGTAGGCAGTGAAATACATACTAGCGAAACAACCAAAATGTTATAATAAAACGAAACCATCTGTCTGTATGAATAAAACATAGTAGTCATTTAACCACACATACACATTGAAATTCATAATTAACAAACATCACAATATGTAGATCCCAACAAGATAGGAAAAGCGCATTTCACCGGCATCAACAAGCAAGAAAATAACTCCTAGTCAGCCAGACTATATTACATTAAGGCAATGAGGGGTTTGAAACTGTCTAAAAAATTTTTGTTTCGAAGCTGCACCTGTTCATTAAGAACAAAACCATCTTTTAGAGACAGATGCTTGAAAATCTCTAATTCTTCGAGCAAGTCTAGTTTGTCACCTTTATCAGCTTCATGAAGCAGCTCTACGTCGTCTAGTTCTCTTGGCGTGTGCTGTAAGAGCCATAGATGTTCAGCAAAAGTGGAATTATATACGTTTTCCCCATTTTTACCTAACTTGTGTTCTTTATACCTAACTTTAATGGGTCTACCTGTCTGCCCTAAGTAATAGTTTGGGCAGTCGTTACAAGTAATTTTGTATACACCGGACTTAGCGCTGAGTTCTTCTCGTGCTCCAATATTATGAATTACTCTACGTTTGAGGCTATTATTTACGGAAAAAGCAACTCTATAACCGTATTGTTTCTGTAAAAGTCTTTTAATCTTATATGAAACGTTCCCTAAAAATGGAATAGAAATAAAGTTATTACTCTCATAGTTCTTTGCCCTGTTATCTCCTAAAGTAGAAAATTTTACAGCTGTTTTTTTCTTAGCAATTTGGTCAATTAATTTAGGGTCGTATCCATTGTTAGTGGCTATTGATTTTAATAAAAATATTTCATTTTCAAAACAATTCTGTGCTAAAGGTGTGCTCACAGCGCGATGAACTGCAGAATGAAAAAAGGCGATCTTGTGAGTTTGAGGATGACAGGAATCTGCTGGAATAATATTATCAGAAAAAGTTTCTTTACGGAAAATGTCGAAGCTAATGGTGTTACCCGATAACTTAAGTTTCAAATCAAGAAAATTGAGTTCTCTCTCGTTATTTTGTATCTCTTTTGTAAATTTCATTTTCTCGTGGAAACTGTTGAAAACATGAAACAGTTGTTGTAGATCTTGGTCACAACCTTGAAATAGTATGAGTATATCATCAACATAATGAGCATAAAAAGAAATCTTATTGCCTAACGTAGGGTTGTTTTTGAAGAAATTTTCTTCTAGTGCATTCATAAAGATGTCAGCAAAGATGCCAGCTAACGGGCAACCCATGGCTAAGCCGAATGGTTGTTCATACATTTTACCATTAAACTGAAAGTAATTGTAATCTAGTACAACCTGCAGTAGTGACATAAGTTCCGACAACTGTAGCTCACTCAAAGTTTTATGTTGTCGAATGTTACCTTCAATAATCTTAAGAGTGATATCCACTGGAACATTGGTGTATAAACTTACGACGTCAAAAGAAACCAAACGAGAGGAAGAAGTGATCTCTATTGATTTTAGCTTGTTTATTACCTCAGCACTATTTTTAACAGAGTAATTGTTTTCAAAAACAAAGGCTTCTTTAATTTTAGTGTGTAAAAATCTCGCTAATTTGTGATGTGGGCTCTTTATTCCATTAACAATGGGACGAACTGGGTGTTGACTTTTATGTATCTTAAACTGACTTCTAAGCGTAGGTGCTCTAGGGTTCATGTTAATTAAGGTTTTCTTTTGAAACTCTTTCATAAGATGTTTACTTCTCCTTAACGTATCTCTAATTTGTTTTTGTAACGTAGGGGTATGATCCTGCTCAATTTCAAATATACCATTTTCTTCGAAAAAAGCCAAAGCCAATGGATACGACCCTAAATTAATTGACCAAATTGCTAAGAAAAAAACAGCTGTAAAATTTTCTACTTTAGGAGATAACAGGGCAAAGAACTATGAGAGTAATAACTTTATTTCTATTCCATTTTTAGGGAACGTTTCATATAAGATTAAAAGACTTTTACAGAAACAATACGGTTATAGAGTTGCTTTTTCCGTAAATAATAGCCTCAAACGTAGAGTAATTCATAATATTGGAGCACGAGAAGAACTCAGCACTAAGTCCGGTGTATACAAAATTACTTGTAACGACTGCCCAAACTATTACATAGGGCAGACAGGTAGACCCATTAAAGTTAGGTATAAAGAACACAAGTTAGGTAAAAATGGGGAAAACGTATATAATTCCACTTTTGCTGAACATCTATGGCTCTTACAGCACACGCCAAGAGAACTAGACGACGTAGAGCTGCTTCATGAAGCTGATAAAGGTGACAAACTAGACTTGCTCGAAGAATTAGAGATTTTCAAGCATCTGTCTCTAAAAGATGGTTTTGTTCTTAATGAACAGGTGCAGCTTCGAAACAAAAATTTTTTAGACAGTTTCAAACCCCTCATTGCCTTAATGTAATATAGTCTGGCTGACTAGGAGTTATTTTCTTGCTTGTTGATGCCGGTGAAATGCGCTTTTCCTATCTTGTTGGGATCTACATATTGTGATGTTTGTTAATTATGAATTTCAATGTGTATGTGTGGTTAAACGACTACTATGTTTTATTCATACAGACAGATGGTTTCGTTTTATTATAACATTTTGGTTGTTTCGCTAGTATGTATTTCACTGCCTACGTTACGCGAGACTCTCGCGCATTACAGTAGTGCCCTCTCTCGTTAGATGTTCCAAGCACAAGTTTTATCCGTTTGACACTAGGACACAGGCAAATTTGGTTCTATATTTCTATTTTACATAAATGTCTTTAATTGGCGTGATACGCTTTATTTATTAAGACAAAGTTTGAATTAACACAACCTTTAATAATTTTGATGCGCTTATGTATGTATTTATGGATTGTAATATGCGCGAGTCTGGCATATGCAAGTGCCCTCTCTCGGCGAAACAATCTACCTTAGTGCCTTCACACTCGTGTCTCAACAGTTCATAGGCGAAGTAACATTGTTAAACTGTTCGCTTTGATCCTGTACCCATTACACATGTCGTACAAATGGAGATGATATTTTAATTACTGACGACGCCTTTTGGCATAATTGTTTCATTATTCTCCAGTGCATGATGTAATTTTAGTAAGTACTAAAGATTGTGTGCCTGTATTACTTTAGCAATTTCACCGTTATTTAAGCTTCTGTTTCTCACTTTCGTTGATATGGCTTTTCTAATGAATGTGTCTTTCTATTCAGGAAATGTACTTCTGATGAAGGTATATTTATATGTACCGAAACCTTGGTCAAGAATTTTAATAAAAAAATTCTATCCTGCAACTGTTTCTGGCTGCCATCCTTTATTGTGAAGAATTTTAACAGTTGCTGCTGCAGCCATGTTTAAAATCTTGTAATTTTTTTATGTTTAGTAGACAATGACCTCTGTACGACGTATTGGCATGGCTGGCAAATTATTGTAATATTGAGATTTAGATTATGAGTCCGCACCTACCGCAGCAGTCTTTGGAAACGATTTAATTACGAAGTCCGATTATTCAGTTTTATTTCACGGTCAACTACGAGTAACATTGCCTTTACGAAAAAGCCATTGTCAAGCGTCTGATACCGAATAATTAAACGTCCACGTTCCAGATAAGCAAATACAATTGCAATCACAATCACCATCATACAGATAGAATAATTAACATATTTAAAATAACAATATATATTTTATTTTATTTATTTTATATTGGCGACTGCGTGTCGGACTTGTTATTTTGTCATTTGTTACATTGTTCTCTTTGTTTCATGTAAAAAATCAACTTTCTGGACCTGGACGTCAATGTATGAGAGATAACAAAATCTGAAGATATTTTCCAATTCTGAAATTTTGCCGGAAGACGCAATGAAACTTCCAGCAAAATAAGGCAAGACGCAGCATCTTTGCATTAGCAGGCTTGACCAGACGTATAATTCAGAGTATTAGCTTTTCAGTAAATTCTGTAGTGTTTCTTTTCCGCATAACAGTTTCAGTGATAAATTTCATTCTCAGTACCTTTCCCTAAACAATAACGTATGCAACAATACCAATACACGAGTGTACAATAAGGCCGACTTCTGTACGATATCATGTAACATGGCCAGCAGCCATTACCAATAATCTCAAATTCAGTTTATATTTTTAAATTAACAGACAGCCATTGTTGCTACGAGCGATTCATGCTCAACTACATTTTATTTTAAAATCAGCGTCAAAAATTTTCTTGAAACATATATCACGTGTGGCATGGTAATAACTAGAAAACAATACGCAAAAACGGAACAGCAAGGACGTACTATTCAGACGCAATCCGACTCGGACGTGAGACAAGTGTTAGAAAATGACTTTACGACAGCAACCGGTAGTGACGATTCATCAAACATTGACGCAAGTGTTGACGAAAATTTTGACAATAGGACGTCCACTACAAAAATTTCAAAATCTCAATCAGAGCCCATGTTAATGCATGACGTCACGTCTAATGACGCGGCGGGGGCAGAGACCTTGCAAACGGTAAACATTGCCGACATGTTACAAATGCTAATGAAACAAAACGCAGAAAATATGGCAACCATAAGGAAACAGAACGCCGAAAACATGGCAACCTTAAAGGCACAATTAGAGACACAAAATGAACAGTTAAAAACACAAAATGACGAAATCAAATCTGATCTCATAGCAATCAAGATAGGTAATGACACTTTGTGTAAACGTGTGGAACTTATAGACGCCACACTGACCAAACAGATGACTGAACTCAGTACTAAATTTTCCCAGCTTAATACGAGACAAGAAAAGACTACAACTGACGTAGCACTTTTACAGACACAAGTAAAAAACCTTAATGTCACGTGTGAAGTTCTTACTGAACAAATTCAAACATATCCTTCAGTACATGACAACCTTGAAAAACGAATTACTGACGTACAGAATAAATTTGACAATGTTGAACAACACCTGACTGACATCTTACAATCAGATGCCACAGCTCATTTTCAAAATATTAATAAAGAATTTCATGATTGGGTTGAGAACAAAGACAAACATTTTGATAGGTGCTTACGTGAAAATTTACCAACAATTGTGCACGACTCCGTAGCGCAATACATTACTAATAACAAACAGCTGATCAGTGACGCAGTACAATCCGTCACTGCACCCATGAGACAATTCACCGATCAACTACAGTCTGAATGTAACGAAAATATCAGTCAAAATGTACAGTTCAGAAACCAATATACATTCGAGTATGATACACACATTCCGCACACGACAAATACACAAGAACAAAACACACCATGACTACAACACATATCACGATGTGGAAACACAAACACAAGCTATTATCATGGTAAACCACAGCAACATTATCGTAATTACTCGCCAGCTGAACATACCAGTAATTACAGTGGAATAAATCCATATCACAATGCGAAGGAAGATGAAAGCTTAATGAAACACAGGCAATTTCAGATTTTTATCCCAGAAAAACGAACCATTCATCCGGTGATTTTTCTTAAATCTTTTAGTAACGCATTTCCACGCACTTGGAGTGACCGGAAAAAGATTTCATATATTGTCGGTTACATCCAAGGCGATGCAGCTGTCTGGGCATACAGTCAAGCTGACGTATGTACCACGTACAGTGAGTTTGAGCGTGCTTTTCTGAACAAATTCTGGTCGCAATCCATCCAGGAGCGACTCAGAAGACAAATTTTAGAACCTGAAACTTTTAACAGTAAAAATGGTAACTTACGCAGATATTTTGAAAAATACTTGAACATGGGACATTTTTTAGACGAATCAGTCGCAACGCGTGATATACTCTGTGCGTTGAAGGCCAAATTGCCTTTCAACATTAAAGAAAAACTCCTACATATCCCGGATGACGATTCAGATTATTTTTTAACAGCTTTAGATTCGGTTGACATGTTACTTGAAGATCAGCACTTCGCGCGGCAAAACAGCAGCCACAATGTTTACACTAGTGGTATGCAAAACATGCAGGCTTGCCAACACAATTCTGGCGCGCCCACAGTTGGATACGCGGTACAACAGAAACAGCAAACTCACATGCCGTCTCAGTACAGAAATCAAAATCAACACGCGTATTCCAATACAAACAATAGTTACAACAGTAATAACATTTCATGCGGCAATCCATACAAGAGGCACCGCGGTAATAACTACAACGGTAACAACGGATACAAAGGTAATAACAAAAACACAAACAGAAATAGAAATAATAATAACTACGAGCAAAGACAGCATCAAGCTTGGACTCGTAACGATCAGTACTTTCATTCAAACTCTGCTTTACCACAGCAGCCACCAGGTCAAAATTGGAGCATACCTTACGACCGACAGGTAAGTTATAATGCGCAACAGCAACAACAACCGCAAAAGTTTGGAGATCATAATAGGCAATATCCGAATGTGAATATAATAGAAATGACACCTGATGCACAACCTCAGTCTGTGTCAGTACCTAGTACAAATGCTAATCCAACAAACTAGAAACAGTCACTACTTTGCCCCAGGTCGTGGCTGAAGAATTCTTGGGGGGCGACTTCAATGTTAATCAGTTATTTGACACCACACTTGAACAACAGAATAATGATATGCCGAGTAATTCTAAACAAAAACTACCTGTTTTATTTATAAGATACAACCACAATAACAATATATCAGATGAACTTTTACAAGACAGTACACAATGTCGTTTAAACACAAATGAAATTGTTTTAGCATCTACTACTGGTGTAGTAGGTGGGATTCCAACTACTATTATCCTAGATACAGGTGCAGCTGTGAGCGTTTTGTCTTTTAATTTCTATAAAAAGATGTGTGAATTGGAACCTGTGCCTGAGTTTCCTGCCCAAAACTGTAAAATATCTACTGCACTAGGTAATAAGTCATGTAGGGTTACGAAGCAAGTTTTTGTAAACGTTAAAATAGGTAATGGAACCGTACAATGGCCATTCCTGGTTGTACAAAACCTTGTGACAAATTGCATATTAGGAATAGATATTATGAGCGAGAAGGACTGCATTATAGACTTCTCCAAAGGTAAATGTATTTTAAATGATAAAGGCAGTGTAATTATTATTGATTTGGACAGGAGAACTCTAAAGCATGACAAACACTGTACAGGGTACAAGGTTCAATTAGTACTTGACAAAGACATTCAAGACATGCAAACACACTCATCTGACACAGAGATAATGGACTTGAAAACATTGCTTGATCATAAGATAAGTGAAGCTACAGCTCTCAGTGTACATGAACGTATAAAACTACAGGAAGTGTTATCCAAATATTTACAAGTTTTTACCAAACGATTAGGTGTTATCAACACGTATGTGTACAAGATTGAAGTTAAGCCTCACAAGATCTTCTACCATAAGACATATAACGTACCGTTATCTCAACGACCTGCTGTGTGGCAAGAATTAAAACAAATGTTAGACTGGAAGGTCATTGAACC